>NC_134778.1:91768922-91793922 GCF_046742065.1 Oratosquilla oratoria
CAGAGCTTCTATCCTTGGGGACAGTAGAGCATCGAAGATGTGGAGTCGAAGAGTTAGTAAAAAAAAATAATAAATGGGATAACAGAAGGCAAGGTTATAAGAAAGTTGTAATTCTTTTTTGAGTCAGCATGACTCTGGGGATGCCACTAAAGTCCCATATGAGGGGCAGTAACAGTGTGTGAATGTGTATGTATGTATACATATGTATATATATATATATATATTTATATATATATGTATATATGTATATAATATATATGTATAATATGTATATACATATATATACATATGTATATATATATATATATATTATATTCGTAAATAGCTGGAGTCCAGGAACCATTATTATGGGAGAAAGCATACGCTGGACTCGACGTTCGTCAATTTATTCCGACGTTTCGAACCCTGTCCGGGGTTCGTCTTCAGGGTAATACAGTGGTAGCAATGGAAATGTACATAAATAAGGGGAATTTGGTACACTGGGACAGGTCTCCACAGTAACCGTTACAATCCGACGCAGTTAAACCAAATCAAAAACACAAATGAGAAACAAATATAAACAAAACTATAAAATAACAGGTGCAATACTTCCTTGAAAACTTTCACCGAGTTCACCATAGAAAAATATGTATATATATATATAAAGAAAATATAATGAAAGTTGTAAGGATTCACCCCGCTACCGATATTTTCTTTATATATATATATACATATTTTTCTATGGTGAACTCGGTGAAAGTTTTCAAGGAAGTATTGCACCTGTTATTTTATAGTTTTGTTTATATTTGTTTCTCATTTGTGTTTTTGATTTGGTTTAACTGCGTCGGATTGTAACGGTTACTGTGGAGACCTGTCCCAGTGTACCAAATTCCCCTTATTTATGTACATTTCCATTGCTACCACTGTATTACCCTGAAGACGAACCCCGGACAGGGTTCGAAACGTCGGAATAAATTGACGAACGTCGAGTCCAGCGTATGCTTTCTCCCATAATATATATGTATGTATGAAAAAATCACACTGTCGGAGAAAGTAAATGGATGAAGAATAGAATTAACCGTATATTTTGATAACACTCTGTGGTCCTCTTCAGCGGATAGTTACATGGTGTACAAATAAGTGTTATATAGTAGGTACAATGGGAAACAATGACAACATTGGGTAAACGTTTTTTTAATTGCTGATGTAGAAGGCTTGGAGGACAGCAATCGTTACCAAGGTAGAGTTAACTAGGCCATCTTTCCATATTCCCATTGTTTCCCTTTGTACCTAATATACAACACTTACTTGTACACCATTTAACTATCCGCTGGTCGAAATATACGGTTAATTCTATTCTTCATCCATTTACTTTCTCCGATAGTGAGATTTTTTCATCTTACCTATGTGTCACGACATAGTCCCTCTCTGATATATATATATATATATATATATATATATATATATATATATATATATATACATATACATATATATATATATATATATACATATATATATATTGCTTTCGGTAAGGATATATGTACATTTACATACTTGGCGTTACATAATGATGAAAAAGATGTTAAATTGGGAATTCTTGTCGATGATAACCTTAAGAAGGAAATAGGCAAGAACTAATTTAATAATAGACTGGTTAAGGAATGGAATAGACTTAGTAACCAATTAGTGAGCGCTGAAGCAATTGGTTGTCTTAAGAGAAGGTTACACAACTTGGATAGGGGTGATAGGTATCTATGGACATGGAACTGCCTTATGGTCTCTTGCAGTCTGCTTCAATCTTATGTTCTTAAGTTGCATTTCTTAGGTTTCTTTGTGAACGAATGCAATGAGAGAAACATACGACAAGACTTGACCTCCTCATTGTCGTCACTGCTGGCCAGCGATCCCAGTCGTTATGAGATCGCAATTTTCTTCTTACATTTCTCGACTTCCTCCGTTTCCCTCCCATTCTCTCTCTCTCTCTCCCATTCTCTCTCTCTCTCTCTCTCTCTCTCTCTCTCTCTCTCTCTCTCTCTCTCTCTCTCTCTCTCTCTCTCTCTCTCTCTCTCTCTCTCTCTCTCTCTCTCTCTCTCTCTCTCTCTGTCAGTCTCTCTCTTTCGTTTTTTCTTCCTCTCTCATTCTGTCTCCCTCCCTCGCTCTCTATCTCCCTTTCTCCCTCTCCCTCCCCACCCTCCCTCCCTCCCTCCCTCTCTCTCTCTCTCTCTCTCTCTCTCTCTCTCTCTCTCTCTCTCTCTCTCTCTCTCTCTCTCTCTCTCTCTCTCTCTCTCTCTCTCTCTCTCTCTCTCTCTCTTTCTCTCTCTCCCTCACTCTCTTTCTTTCTCTCTCCTTCTCTCTCCCTCCCTTTCTCTCCATCTCCCTTTCTCTCCATCTCTTTCTCTCCATCTCTCTTTCTCCCCCCTCTCCCTCCCACCTCTCTCTCTCTCTCTCTCTCTCTCTCTCTCTCTCTCTCTCTCTCTCTCTCTCTCTCTCCCTCTCTCTCTCCTCTCTCTCTCTCTCTCTCTCTCTCTCTCTCTCCCTCCCACCTCTCTCTCTCTCTCTCTCTCTCTCTCTCTCTCTCTCTCTCTCTCTCTCTCTCTCTCTCTCTCTCTCTCTCTCTCTCTCTCTCTTTCTCTCTCCTTCTCTCTCCTTCTCTCTCTCCCTCCCTTTCTCTCCATCTCTGTTTCTCCTTCTACCTCTCCCTCTCTCCCTCTCTCTCTCTCTCTCTCTCTCTCTCTCTCTCTCTCTCTCTCTCTCTCTCTCTCTCTCTCTCTCTCTCTCTCTCTCTCTCTCTCTCTTTCTCTCTCCCTCTGACGGATGTTTTCTTTTACTTGGCAGTAATTAGGTAATACGTTGGTAGGCCAACTCGGGAAGAACAACAACACAGACGGAATAATATTCCATAGTTAAGTAAACAAAAGAAGGTTTCTGTATTGGCAGTGATATGTTTACCTTATTTTTTACAGAATTACATTTTTGTTGGCCTCATCTTTCTTGTTTTTTATTGCCCTTGTTGTTGTTTTTTCTATTTATTTTTTAAATTTTCTACACCAAAAAACCTATGTTAGAAATTTGGAAAAGTTGTAAGAGAGGTTTGTGTTCTCCGTTTGGGTGTTGTAAAGCATTATTTGGTAAAGAGAAAATAATCAGAAGTATGTAAGACCGTGTTGCAGTTTGCAACTAACAAATCAAGCTCGAGAATTCCACTCATTTTTGTGTTTGGTGGTTGTAAAACACATTTTCCTCGTAATTTTGATTAATATTTGCGCCACCAAAGTTGTGCGCTGGCTGGCTGACACGAAGTCCCCCCCCCCCAGAAAAAAATAGAAGAAACACGTTATTTGCCGAGGGAATAAGCAGAATGTTTATCTGAAATTTCTCGAGGTTAACTGGTGCATCCTTATCTTGATACTTTTATATCTCCAGGATTAGGAGGCAAGGCTTCCCGTGTCTCGGTGCTACATGGGAAGGAAGAAAGAGTAAATAGGATAAGCGGTAAGATGGACAGTAGTTGCAGAAGGAGGAGGAAGAAGAAGAGGAGAAAGAGAATGAGTACGAGGAGGAGGAGGAGGAGGAGGATAACAAGGGAAAGGAAAAGAAGGAGAAAGAAGAGAGGAGAAGGAAGAAAGGGAGGAGGAAGAGAATGAGGAGAAAGAAAAGGGAGGTGAAGAAAAGGAAGAGGAAGAGGAAGAAAATGAAAATGAAGAGGAGTACTAATTGGTGGAAAAGAAATTGGACGAGGAGGAATGGAAGCAAGTTGAGGAGGAGGAACAAAGAAGAGAGAAAAAGAGTAAGGGGAATGACAAAAAGGAAGATAAAAAAGACCAAGAAGACGAGATGGCCACAAAGGCGGGGCTAAATGAAGTTGAATTGAAGGGGAACCTCCGACGTCTGCAAGTAAACTTCTTGGAAGAACAAATACTTCTTGAAAAAACGAAAGACATAGACAAGTATGATGGTTTCGTATTGGCCATTTTCTCCGTATATTTTTGAGTCTCCGTAATTAAGAAACGTCATGAACGCTCGGGCAAAAGGAGAGTCAAGGACGTGTCGTGGGAAAGAAAAAAGAGGAAGAGAGAAATGAGAAAAGAAAAAAGAGGAAGAGAGAAACGAAAAAAGAAAATTTAGAAATGGAGGAAAAAATTTGGAAAAGAGGAGAGTAGTAATGAAACAAAATGGGAGTGGAGGATGAAATAAAAAGGAGTGTAGAACCGGCATGTGCTTTCAGAACTCTAAGGATATTCTAGGATTTTAAGATACTAAGGAAAGAATGGAGGACATTTTTGAAGAAGAGGAGAACGGTAATGAGACAAAATGAGAGATGAAGATGAATCCAAGAGGAGCGTAGGGTTCTGGTATCTGTCTTTATAATACTTAGGATATCGTAGGATTGTAAAAGAAGACAAGTGGCCTGTGATTTTTTTTTTTTTTTTTTTTTTTTTTTTTTAAGTTAGGGTTCTGGGAAAAGATCAACTTATAGTTAGCTGAATTATGATTCTGACGTGGTAATGATCTGATTATGAAATTCTTGAGGAAGATGCATCTTGAAATTATCGCATGTGATGTTAGACTTATTGGAAGTAATTGGAATTTTAGGCGAAGAAAAGGGAGTATAAAATTATTCTGTTCTGAGATTCTGGAAGGATGAGTATCCTGGAGTTCTGTGTACTGGAGATTCTGGGACGTGAGGAGGAAGAGGAGGAGGAGGAGGAGGAGGAAGAGAATGAGGAGGAGGAAGAGCGAGAGAAGAAGAAGGAAGTGGGGGAGGAGAAGAAGGAAGAAGGGAAGGAGCAGGAAGAGGAAAAGGAAGAGAAACAGGAAGAGGGGAAGGGGAAGAAGGAAGAAGGAAGAAGGGGAGGAGCAGGAAGAGGAAGAGGAAGAGAAGCAGGAAGAGGGGGATGGAAAGAAGGAAGAGGGGGAGGAGGAGGAAGAAGAAGAGAATGAAAAAAGGGGGAGGAGAAGGAGAAGGAGAAGTAGTGAATAAGTGCAAGGAGGTAAAAGGAGGACGAGGAGGAGGAAGAGAGTGAGGAGAAGAAGGAAGAGGGTGAGGAGGAGAAAGAGGAAGAAAGGAGGAAGACGGAGAAGGAGGAGAAGAGGGAGGAGGAGTGCAAAAGGAACAAGGAACACTACCGAAAGGATAGAGAGGGAGATGAAAAGAACGCAAGAAGGTTAATATGAAGGAATTTGCAAGTGACCATAAGGCCTACATTAGGCTGTTCCATGTCCATCACCACCTTTCATTTATGAATGAAGTCGTATTTTTCAAATTATGCCAGTTGAGATATCTAACTCTGAATAGGTAAATCGAGATAGCTTAACCCTTTAGTTAGCCCTTTAGCAGCCATTGATTCCTCTGAGTTGAATAAAACCGTTTGGGTTTAACTAAAACATTTAATAAACATTTCGATTAGGGTATTTAGCAAAGATGTTAATCGAGGTAGTTTACTCAATATATTATATGAAACTTTTTCAGTCCTGTGGTTACTCTGAGCTAAATTGAATCGTCTCTCGTTAACGAGAAGAAAACCTTAATGCCGCAGTTCTGAAGGCCCAGTTCACACTAGTGGTTTGAACCGCGGCGGTTCAATTACGGTGTAAGTCAGTGGAGGCGTTCACACACAACCGTGCAGTTTTTCCTTGACTATACGGTACCGCCGCTGTTTTCTTCGGTTCAAACCGCTAGTGTGAGCAGGGCCTAGGGGTCAAGTGGACAAACTCTCTGTGAGGACTAAAATCAATAGACGTAGTTCCATATGTGGAATTTCTTTCAAATGAAGATGGAGTGACGTTGTCATGATGAGTTACAACAGGAGAGACGATTAAAACGCCGTCTGGGGAATAAAATATGTTACCCAGTTCTTCGCATGGATTTTCATTCTTTTATTGAGTGATCGTCGCGTGAAGGGTGGGGGAGAAAGTCAAAATGACGCAAATCACAAGAAGATGACGAGGAGATGTGAAGGGAGCCTCGCTGATGAGATGGTGGAGAGGCCGGGGTGGGGGATGCGGGGGTCGGGAGATGAAATGGTTTGGGTAACGGGGGCCTGGGAGATGATGATGGGGGGATGGGGAGGAAGGGGAAGTCTTTTGGTAATGAGGTGATGAAGGAGGGAATGGGAGATGGAATGGCGGGGATGTCGAGAAAATTATTGGTGAAGGAATTACTGTACCTAATGAGGGAAGGGAAGATGCCGGAGTTACGGTGGGGGGAGGGGGATGGAAAGGGGAAAGGAAGGACAGAAGGGTGGGGGAGGAAGCGGAAGAGGAGGAGACGGGGAAAGAGAAGGAGTATGAGAATGAAGAGGAGGAAGAAAAGGATAAGGAGGAACGGGAGGAGGAAGAAGAGAAGAGCTGGGAGGAAGAGAAAAAAGGGTAAGAACGAGGAAGAGGAGGAAATGGGTAAGAGAAAGGAAGAAGAAAGAAAGGAGTAAGAGGAGAAAGATAAAAATGTAGGATAAAAACGAAGATGAGAAGGAAATGGATGAAGAACAGGAAGAGAAGTTAAAGGATAAGAAGTAAGGGGAGTAGGAACACAAAGGAAGAACAAACAATAGCAGGCCTACTAGCCCTAACGAGGCTGTTTGTGTTTACTATACTAAGCTACAGTTAAGAAAACAGGGTAACTAGGCGATAGAAGATGAACTAACACTACTGCTACCACTATCCTATCCAATTACAATTAAATGCCGGGCTGTCAGATCTTTTATTGCAAGGGATATTTTATTTGCGGATTATAGTCTAAGTATTTATCTAGGCGAAGGAAAGGGATTAGGAGTAAGAGGAGGAGAAGGAAGAGGAAGAGGAAAAGGATAAGAACAGAGTGTATAAAGAGGAAGAAAATAAAAAGGATCAGAAGGAAGAGAAAGAAAGGTAAGAAGTAAGCAGAGGATGGGGAGGAGAAGGGGGGTGAAGAAAGAAAGACGGGGGAACATAAGGGAGAGAAGAGAGGAAAGACGGGGAGGACAAGGGAGAAGTGGTGGAGAAGGAATGTGGAGAAGAAGAAAAGCTGCTAATATCCATAATACCGGGCAACTCTTCAAGAATTAGTCGGATAATACCCACCCGACAAAGGACGTCCCCGCAGGAGCTTGCTGAGGACCCTTCAGAGACAGCGTCTTCCCAGGGTCATCCTTCTCCTCCTCCTCCTGCTCCTCCTCCTCCTCCTCCTCCTCCTCCCTCGGGGTTTTGTCCTCCACGTTCCTACTTAGCCGCCCACTTCCTAGTATATGGTCCTTTTGCTCTTTTTAGAAACAAGGTAAAAATGTATAGTAAAATGGGCTTCCTCGTTACCACGTATTCTTTTGTTCTTTAACATTACTTTTTCTTTCTTTTTCTTCTCCTTCTTCCTCTTCTTTGGTCTTAGTCAGCACTCCGAAGCTCTCGACTTCTTCCCCGCAGTCCTCACCCCTCAAGGCCTTGCCAGCTATTCAAATTCTCAACCCACAGAGGTTCTTTCTCAATTCCTCATTCGTAGTTTTATTTCTTTAATTCTTCGTATAACATCCTCTTCTTCTATTTAGTCGATCCTCTTCTTCCTAGTTGAGAACCTTCCTGGCGTCTCCACTCTTTAGGAAGATCTTACCCCCGTCCACCAATCTCGTACCGACACAAAGGCGTACACATAAATTTACATAGTTTACGTACGCATGTATACGCCTACGCGCTCAACCATACACAGTAACGTACTTACACACAACCCTACGCAAACACACATGCACATGCATACACAGACACGTACATACATACATACATACATACATACGTACATATTGTACATACATATATACATACATACTGTACATACATATATACATATATATATACACATACATACATACATACATACATACATACATACATACATACATACATACATACATACATACATACATACATACATACATACATGAATACATACATACATACACACATACATCCATACATACATACATACATACATACATACATACATACATACATACATACATACATACATACATACATACATACATACATACATACATGCAAGGAAAGGCCAAATAAACTTAAGCTGTTTATATTGAAAGAAAGGAGAAAGAGGGTTGATAACTAAAAAGTGAAGATATTCGACAAGGAAGACTTCCGTGAGTGGGATAGGAAGAAACAGAAGATATAGAAGACAACTGAAAAATTAATGTGTGGGAAAAATAGTAGTGAATACAGTTTACAACACAAATGCCCTTATCCATGTAATGACATGGAAAAAGAAAGATTAAAGTCAGAAAACATACATCAAAATTTTGACCAATGGCAATACAGACACGGGAACCCCATGGGCATAGCTCATATTGCGTAATATAATTAGATAATTACATACATATATAGGAAAAAAGAGACTGGAAAAGAGAGAGAGAGAGAGAGAGAGAGAGAGAGAGAGAGAGAGAGAGAGAGAGAGAGAGAGAGGAAAATAAATAGGGAAGAAAATAGAGAATAAAAGAGAAGAAAGGTAGAAGTAAAAGAGGAAGAGAGAAAAAGAGAGAAGAAAAAATAAGGAGAAATGCAAAGAAAAAGGAAAGAAAAAGAGAGTAACAGGAGAAGAAGAGAAGAAACAGGGAGAGGAAGAGAGAAAAAATAAAGAAAAATAAAGGAGAAATGCGGAAATAAACAAAAAAGTAAAAGAGAAGAACAAGAGAGTATCCGAAGAAGAAGGAGAGAAGAAAAAGGGGGAGGAAAAGAATAAGTGTATGTATGTGAGTGCGCGCGTAGGGAGATCGACCATTCATCCTGTGGGCGTCACATCGTCGCTTCCTGGAGTCTGCCTGTCTGTCTGTGTCTCTCCCTTTTGCAGAGGGGGCGCCAGTCTGCCATTACCACAGATCGCCCTCCCGATCATAAAACTTGACGACCGACACTGCCGACGGTTTCACCGCCGGGGGCCGCCTCTTCAGCAGCTCTCTGCCCTCGGGGAAGTCCTCAGTCATCGTTGCCGTGGCTGTCTCCAGCGGAAAGTCCTTTTCGCGTCACGGCGTCGGCGATCGTCACAGTGGCGTCTGTCCAACGAAGAATCGTCAAGGAGGTCCTCACGGCATCAGCATATTGGGGTCACCTCTTTTCTTCTTCCTCTTCTTCTTCTTCTTCTTCTTCTTTTTTCTTCTTTTTCTTTTTCATCATCTTCTTCTTTTTCTTCTTCTTCTTCTTCTTCTTCTTTTTCCTCTTCTTCCTTTTTTCTTTTTCTTCTTCTTCTTCTTCTTCTTCTTCTTCTTCTTCTTCTTCTTCTTCTTCTTCTTCTTCTTCTTCTTCTTCTTCTTCTTCTTCTTCTTCCTCTCCTTCCTCTCCTTCTTCTTCTCCTCCTTCTTCTTCTTCTTCTTCTTCTTCTTCTTCTTCTTCTTCTTCTTCTTCTTCTTCTTCTTCTTCTTCTTCTTCTTCTTCTTCTTCTTCTCTATCTCCTCCTCCTCCACCTCCGCCTCCTCCTCTTTTCTTTCTTATGAGTTTCTGTTTTGTGTAGCACCGATCACTTTTCCTTTTTCATTTCCTTTTTCCTTGTCTTTTTTTTTTGTATCAAATTAAACATTGGTGATAGTAGGGTGGTGGCTCTCACAGTCTCTGGTTTCGTCCCTTGGGTGAACGAAACCTTATGGAGAAAACTAGAACCAATTCTAGAATGCCTTGTACCGAGTGAACCAGTTTTAGGGCCTGCGTGTATCTAAATAAGAGCGTCATAGGATGAGTTCCGAGTTTATCCTGTGTAGTCACTATAGCAGAGTAAATATTGTCACTGGTCTCAAAAATCATCACTGTTTTCAAAATCCATCATTAGACACCAGTAATCATTGAATCCCGGGAACGATGTAATCTGGAAGTAGAGACAGGAGGTTCTGACTATGCAGATAATATGGAATATACGCAACATACGATGGGTATTGTGACGCTAAGGCTTACGTGGTGTGTGTGTGGGGGGGGTTGGCGTACTGGATTGAATACACTGTTCGCACTGCGTCAGTCGTACACGCATTGCTGCAGATACGACATAGCAGTAGAGTCGTAGTGTACAAGATTAAGATATACGCAAGCACGCGTAGATACACGCAAACACACACACACCACACACACACACACACACACACACACACACACACACACACACACACACACACACACACACACACACACACACACACACACACACACACACACACACACACACACACACACACACACACACACACACACACACACACACACACACTTCGTCGTCTTATGGGGAGTATTAACTACATAAGTTTATGTATTTAATATGTTAAGGACTTTTGTGATCCAAACGGATCAGTCACGTGTCGATTTTGTTATTAAAGACTAATTATCCCTATCATTACTACCATTTCCACCCATATCGTCAATATAATCGTCATCAACATTATCATCACTAATATCGTTATCACCATCATCGTCACCATTGTTACAAACATTCCAAACATTCCCATCACTATTTCCATCACTATCATCGTTGTCTCGCCCACATGATCTTCCCTCTCCTACGCCTCATCGTCCTTCTTCTCGGGAATGTGATGACACAGAACATCACCCCCAGCCCCGGCATATCTCTGCTCCCATCTCCGCCCTTCCCTTCTCCTCCTCCTCTTCCTCCTCTTCCCTCCTCCTCTTCCATGTCCTCCTCCTCCTCCTCCTCCTCCTCCTCCCATTCCTCTACCAGCTCCATCTCCCCTTCAGCCCCCAACAGCCGCATCTCCTTACGCCCGACATTAGGACATAGCCTTCTTCTGCAATTTTTTTCTAACTTTTTTTCGTCTTTATAATAATGCTATTAGATTTTTGTATTCTTTTCGTGTGCCACTTTTCTGTTCATCTTTTTTGTCTTATATTCACACCGTTTTTCTCCTCCTGTTCCTTATTTCCTCCATACTCCTCCCCAACAACAACATCCTTCTCCTCTCTCTCCTCCTCCTCCTCCTACTCCTTATACTCCTTCCCCTCCTCTTCCTTCTCGTACTCCCTTGTTATTTCTTCTCTGAGTACTACCACTATCAGTATTACTACTGCTTTTACTGGTGCTGCTACTACTACTACTATTACTACTATTACTAGTGCTGCTGCTGCTGCAAATTCTGCTACTGCTGCTAATACTACTACTATTACTTTTTTTTAGATGAGCGTAGAATGCCTTTGCCCTTACCCCCATTCCGCCTGAAGTCGTGAAGGTTATCGGAGTAAATGAGCCCTGGTCCACATTCTGTTTACGTTCCTTGTACTTCCTCACACAGTATCCTCGTACATCATTCTCATTTCGAGAGTGGGACGCCTCATCAGTTAGGTCATAGTAACAGGGGACCATTGGACCAAATATCCCTTTGTCAAAAAAAGACATTTGTCCCCGTGTCCAGAAACCTCTTGCGCTTACGTCCAACCGTGCTTCATCTGATGTGTTGGAAGTGAGGTGCCTGAAGTTCTCTCCTAGGGGGCATAGTGTTGGTTCGATGGTCACATCCTTGCATATGTCCTGAAGCATTTGGGCAGTGAGATCCCTTATCTTGTTATGTCACATGCAAATGAATCCACCCTGCTTGCATATCATCGCATGGTTTGGATCAAACTGTGTACCACAGGAAAATCTGTTAGACACCCTATTCAGTGGCCATCCATACCTCGGGTCAATGGCATCCATGAATTCTCCTTTGTTTAGGTTGAATCCCTTTGCCCTGATTGGTAGTTCTGTCAGCCAATTGGACCCCCCATCTTCCTGCGTCATTACTATCTTTCGTTTCATGTGATTTTAGCTGGTCTAATAAGGCGTGAAACTATTTCTTCTGCTTCACTTCGCTGCCCATTGATATGTTTCTTAGAATTTCTCTGATTTCATCCACGTTGGTCTCCTGTTGATCTTGTGACACGATGTTTGTCAGGAAGGATGCGAGTATCAGGGAGTATTGGTGTTCTGTGATGAGAAAGTTAAGTGCGTTTGAAGTGCCTAGCCTTCCCATTCTTGGTGGAAGTCCAATTAGTTTTCTTTCTTGGTCGTTTGGTGTTCGTCTGTTGGTGATGGCCGGGATTTGCTCTTTTCTGATGGTTTCTTCTAAAGGACTTAGTAGTTCAGTGATGTTGGGTACCGTCCTTAAGATGTAATTCCACTTGTGTTTAACACCATATATGAATGCCGCATATACTACTACTACTACTACTACTACTACTACTACTACTACTACTACTACTACTACTACTACTACTACTACTACTACTACTACTACTCACCTAACATCATCTTCTTCCTCGCACTCCCCAACATTCTCCAACTCGTCTCCGACATCCTTTTCTTCATCCCCAACTCCCTCCTCCTCATCCCAACATCATGATAATCCTTCTCTGTCATCCGGTTTTTTTCTCCCCAGCTTCATCGTCTTCCTCCTTCTCCTCCTCCTCCTCTTCCTCCTTTTCTTCCTCCTTCTCTCCTCCTCCTCTCCTCCTCCTCCTCCTCCTACTGTTTCTCTTCTTCCACCTCCTCCCTTCCGGGTCCTTCTCCTCCTCCTCCTCCTCCTCCTCCTCCTCCTATTTGTCCTCCCCTGCTTCCTTCTCTAACGTGTTCTTCTTCCAACGCCAGAATGTTCCTCGTCATCCCCAACTTCTTCCAATATCCTCGTCCTCTAGGATACCTTTTCTCACCCTTCAGCATCATCACCATCTTCCTCAAACATTCTCCTCCCCTCCTCAACATCTCTCACCACTCATGTTCTTCACCATCACCTTGCCATCACCCTCCTCCATCACCTTCCTCCATTACCCTTCTTGGCCTGCCTTTATGAACCATTTCTGTTCGACACTCAGATTTATTCTTCTTTTGGGGGCTGCTGGGGAGAAGCTCCCAGTCATTTGGGGGGGTGGGGATGAATGTATTCATGCGCACACGACAGAACGAATTGGGTGGGAGAACTTCTTCAAAACGCATTCGGAGACCCAAGTCCACCTTCGGTAACGTGTGTACGCACACGTACACGCACACACACACACACACACACACACACACACACACACACACACACACACACACACACACACGCACACACACGCACACACACACACACACACACACACACACACACACACACACGCACACACACACACACACACACACACACACACACACACACACACACACACACACACACACACACACACACACACACACACACACACACACACACACACACACACACAAACATACACGCACGCACGCCCACACAGGCGTACATGAAATAATGCATTTTCTTCTGTTTCCCCGAAAAATTCCTTCGAGAAACATAAATTAACGCGTGATTACCCCAGACACCCTTTCTGCGTGTCTGGTCGATATATTTTTGCTTGTTTGGGCCATATATCTTTTCTCACTCTTATTCTTTTATTTCTCATTGCCAATTCTTTCCATTGTGCGATGAATATTAGACAAGGTCCCTCATCCTTGTCATCAGCTCATCCTAGTCTTCCTCATTGTCGTCATTATCGTCGCCATTTTCATCGTCCTCGCAAAGGCCATTGTCATGGTCAAATCGTCATTGTTATCGAGAGAGGCATTATCGTAATAGTAATCGGCAGTCTTTACTTTCATTATCTTCGTTGTCGTCGTTGTTGTCATCATCGTTATCACCATCGCCTTTACCATCACCGTCACCATCACCATCACTGTCATTAGCGCCAAGGGTATGTATGTTTTTCCTTTGATTACTATTGCTCCATCCCTTTATTGGGGCGCTTTCGGTCCACCACCACGGGCCCAACAAAGAAGGAAATCCTTGAGGATGTCATCAATAGCGTTCCCCAATCACAACCGCTGGCCCCAATGACGTCATCAATAGCGTCATCTCCCGGTTGGTGATTTGTGCACAGTGTGTCCCATAAATTTGGTAGCATAAGAGGAAAAATATTATTCTCTTTATATACATTGTGTCATTCTTTTATTGGTTGCCATAAAATCTAACCAAGGGATTAAAAAAATATATAGATCAAGGTTTTTGTGTTGTACTGTATTTAGTATTCATACTATGAAATCGAACTTTTGACCCACTCTGTACTATTCTCGAGTCTTCTGCTGGTTGACCCGGGTGGATGGTCAGTGTAGGATTGTGCTAGATAGGAGTAGAGCTCGGACTAATAGTAACTACAAGGTGTCCCAATAAAATATACGCATACTTTGAAAGACAGCGAATGCAATTTTTTTTTTCTTACATAGATACAAGATTAATGGTTTAAGTTAAAGAATATGTAATGAAATTAAAGACAGTCCTTCCCACTAGATCCAGTCTCGTTCCCCCACCCCGTGTGTATATCCATTTACTTACTCGTGAAGTCATGGAACGAGTATATTTCACTGCGACACCCTTTATTGCCTAAGTTTTCTCTGATCGGAAACAGCCCATCAGTAGCCGGCAACGGTCCTCAGAACCTCCCAAAGATATTTAAGGGAAAAAAGTTTGGACTGTGTCTGTGTGTGGATGTTTCTTTGTCACGGTCATGAAGGAAGAAAATGAGAGCAGTCATCGGTTGTGGGAACAACTATCCAGAGATCGAGTATCAGCCCCTCGGGGCATACCTTCAGATGGAAGTAAGAATGTTAATTTCTTGAACATCGGCTGCGGGGAGATGAATCTCTCCGACGCTGATCTCATTGGAGCATTTTTGCCAGGTACCCATCATTGGACCTGACAATAAACGTATGCCTTAATCATAGGGGACAAATCAAAGCTGTTGATTAAATGTCCCATATAAATCGGCTTAGTATAGGGGATTATGTATACATGTAATATAGAATCGATGGATTGGATTTGGCGAAATGTTTAGATTGGTTAAAGGGATTAGAATATTCACCCCTCCCCCACCCCCCGGATCTCTCCATCCGCCCAGTGGAATCAAATCGTCCTGTCTGTGGGTACGTTATGCTCGTTCCGATTATTAGCCTAATACCACAGTCAATAGCGTGTGACGCGCATCCTACTACCTGGCATCATATTTAGGTAAACGCGTTGCTAGGTTCGTATTAAATGATCAGCCTCGTACTTTGCAGCTCGAAGCAAAACAACCCCATTCGAAAAGCAAAGAATGAGTTCTCTAGACAATCGTTCGACGATTATTATTGAGCCATGAACGATCATCGTTGAGCGATAATCACACCAGGCAAAGCGTACCTTTAGCCAGAATCAAATCAGTGAAGCATCCAACGAGGTGAAACGGGTTCATATGGAAATGTTGCAATATTTCTCACTTAATTAATTGAATTAACTGTTTGTTCATTTACTTGCTAATTCAGATGGCATAGATACAGGGTCATCGTCCCGTCCGGTAGAACGAGTGTCAAACCTGCCTATTTGAAAAAACGTATATATTTTTTTATTGTAGAATGGTATCGTGGTGGTATCAAAGCATGGTACCTACCCCCTTTATTAATCCTTGGTAACATATCTTCCCTTAACCATGTTCAACACACACACACACACACACACACACACACACACACACACACACACACACACACACACACACACACACACACACACACACACACACACACACACACACACACACACACACACACACACACACACACACACACACACACACACACGACTCAGTGGCGCGGTTCGTAGAGTCCTCGACTGTCACTACGGCGGTCCGGGTCCGAATCCTGCGCAGGGCTGAAATAATTTCAGTATCGCAGCGCTTCGAGTCGTTACTCCAACTCTCGTGGGCGGGGAGTTGGGTGTGTGTGTGCGTGTAAGGTGACAGCATTACCCATAGATCGGTCATACGAGCTCTGAGCTCTCTTCCGGGAGGGAAATTGCTGTCGATCACGAACCCAACACGTGATCCGAAGACCATGGTGAATCACACACACACACACACACACACACACACACACACACACACACACACACACACACACACACACACACACACACACACACACACACACACACACATACACACACACATACACACACAAACATACACACACACACACACACACACACACACACACACACACACACACACACACACACACACACACACACACACACACACACACACACACACACACACACACACACACACACATATACTCGTATGAGTTTAGAAGAGTTGCCGACGTACTTGTGTGGGTATAAGCAGTTGCTCAATCTTCCCGTCAATCCCGCCATCAGTCAGCCCGTATGAAATGGGTTCTGATTCGCTTCCAGATTCTCTTGTGGGGACTTTTTTTTTCTCCCTCAGGCTCTCATTTGTGCTGCTGCCCACGTTTGCCTCCGTATTGGCTTTGATGTCCTTTTCTTCTCCGTTCTTTGTTTTCTTGCATGACTCATTAGCTCGTTTTTGTTGGGGATACGTTACCTCTCCACCCCTCCCTCCCTCCCTCCCTCCCCTTCCACTTCATTCTTCTTTCCACCTCCCTCGTCTCTCCTCTTCCCTTCCTTCCTTCTTTCTCCCAATCTTAGTTGTTTGGTGGACGTTTCTTGAACAAAAAGAACAAGGAAAGATTTTCAGTATTCGATTAGAAAAAAAAATAGTAACCTATAATAATCGTGTTTGCAAAATCGTAATTACTTAATTTGTTTTATACCGAAATTGGGATGGAGTGTGGGGCATCTATTTCCTACTACCAGGGCATCACCATCACAGTTGCTAATCGAAATAGGTATAACCTTTTCCCCTTGGTGATGGTTTTCCTTATATGAATAAAATCGTATGGCGTTAAGGTTGACCACATTTATCTCATGAATAGCAGAGAAAAAGTTGATGGGTGTAATAGGCCGGTCCTGCACTGGACCATCAAGGTTAAACTACAAAACTACACATACTCAATAGTGCGTAGTTTCTCAGGAATCTGTTCTGTGTCCTTGTAATTAGTAACATTCTGTCGAGAGAAAAAACGGTCTCACTGATAATGGGGTCGTCCTTCCAAGATGTTTATCATTTGTTTTGCGTTTTATATATTCTCTTTTCAAGCACGAAACAGTTTTCGTTAATGAAGCTGTGAATTAGAAAAAGATTTTTTTTTATTTGGTGCTTATAACATCAACAAGGATTTATGAGAAACATTATTTGAAAACTAAATGACAACATCCATATTTTTTGCTGAAATACCATATCTGGTTCAAGACTATGAACCCAAGCTGCGATGAATATGTGAGCAGGAAATTACACGAACGAGAGAGGCTGTCACTCTTCGAAATCGCGAATCAAATTTTCAGTTGCAAATTGGCACTTAAATACCATTTAAGTTTCAGCATTACACATTAATTGCTTCAATGTACTCGAAACTAGAGAGAGAGAGAGAGAGAGAGAGAGAGAGAGAGAGAGAGAGAGAGAGAGAGAGAGAGAGAGAGAGAGTAAAATGTATTACATTTGAAAATTGCTATTTGTCAATGTTAGGGAATCCGTCCGGCCCTCGGAATTGTTATTATTTGGTTTATACAAGCGTTGTAAATGGTTTTGTTATGGTGTTCATGCAACATGTGCTCTGTTGTACAACATTAGTATAAAACTTGCAATAGTTTGTGTTGCAATATGTGTGTGTGTGTGTGTGTGTGTGTGTGTGTGTGTGTGTGTGTGTGTGTGTGTGTGTGTGTGTGTGTGTGTGTGTGTGTGTGTGTGTGTGTGTGTGTGTCAATGTGTGTAATAACGGTAATAAAAATAATTGGTTCATTTAGTTAACAGTGATACACTAACAAAGTACAATTTGAGATGATTCTAGGACCAGAATAAATTGAGTTAATGATGTACACAATGGGCGGAATGGAGCTGTTCTTATAGCGGTCAGTCCTAGGCGCTCTGATGGGAACGAATTTGTTGATGCGTGTGTGTGTGTGTGTGTGTGTGTGTGTGTGTGTGTGTGTGTGTGTGTGTGTGTGTGTGTGTGTGTGTGTGTGTGTGTGTGTGTGTGTGTGTGTGTGTGTGTGTGTGTGTGTGTGTGTGTGTGTGTGTGTGTGTGTGTTTGAGTCAGGTAGACATATAGACATATATTTACCTTGACGAGATGGGTCCCGTCTCTTTACTTTTCATTTGGTGAAAACCTAACTGACGTTTGCTGTGGAATCCTCCGCGGAGTTTGTGGCCCAAGTGGAGCCTAGTGCGCTGGTTTGTCGCCACTTGATCGCGCGCTTCTGCTTGTGCACCGCATAATCGTATCTACATGTTGATTCAGACATCTTCGAGAGACGTCGGGGAGAGAGAGAGAGAGAGAGAGAGAGAGAGAGAGAGAGAGAGAGAGAGAGAGAGAGAGAGAAGAAAACACAAGAAGTGGGGAGACTGCAAGAGACCATGAGGCCTATCTTAGGCAGCTCCATGCATATTACCACCTATCATTTTCATTCCTAAAGTTATCTAATCTTCTCTTCAAGCAATCAATAGTTCCAGCGTTCCCTACATGGTTACTGAGTTTATTTCATTCGTTAACCACTCTGTTGGTAAACAAGAGAGAGAGAAAGAGAAGAGAGAGATAGAGATTTTTCCGGTTAACGACAGCAAAGGGGCATGCTTCGCAACACGACCGGGTTTCGAACGCCCCCATAGTATCCGAAGCCTGCCTTCCAGATCACTGGAAGCTTCTGGAGTGAAAGGGAACAGAAGCTATGGAGGTCGTCACCGGCTTGAAGGTGTCAAGGGGTCATCGAGGTTCCTCGCTCTCGATTCCTGAAACTGTTTATGAGAGAAAGGACGGAAATGTCATTCGTGATACTTTTCGTACGGTTGATGCTGGTGAAAAACGGTTGTCGTCGCTTTGACGGTGGTGATGGTAGTGATGATAGTGGTGATGGTGATCGTTGTCGGGGTGGTTGTGGTGGTGATGGTGATGATGGTAGTGAGGATAGTGGTGGCATGCAAGGTGGTTGAATTAGTGATGGTTGTAGTGATGGAGTGGTGAACCTCCTCGTCATGGTCCTCCTCCTCCTCCATTTCCTCCTCTTCATCTCCCCGTTCTGCTCGTGGTCCTCCTTTTCCTCCTCTTCCTCCTCTTTCTTGACCTCTTCCCTTTCCTCTTCCTTCTCTTCCCCTCTCCTACTCTTCTTTCTCCCTCCCCTTCTTCCTACTTCCTTTCTCTTTCCCCTCTACTTCTTCTGTCTTTTTCTTCACCCCCCTCCCCCTCACTTTTCTCCTCTTTTCCTCCTCACCTCCTCTCTACCCCTTACCCCACGCTCCCTCTTCTATCTCCTCCTCCTCCTCTTTCTCCATCTCCTCTTCCTTCTCCTTCAACCCCACGTCCTCCCAATTCTCCGTGACCCCACCACACCCCTTCTCCAGCTGACTGCCTCTTGTTCCTGTTCTGTATTCTGGCGTCGCCGACCCAGCTGCTGGTGTCAGGAAGGCTAGTATTGTCGTTTCTCTTGAGCACATCGATTTTCTGGTGTACCTGAGGCCGCGGACGTTGTGAGGGATACTCTGGAAATAGAAAGAGCAGTTGAGAAGTAGAGGAGTAGAAAAGTAGAGTTGAAGGGTGGAGTAGAAGTTTACGGGAGTAGGTCATGGATTAAGGAAGTAGGTCAGGGGAGGTTATGGGAATAGGAATAGGGGAGTAATGGTAGAGAATAAAACTCCTGAGGATGATGAAATGTATTTGATGGAAGGAAGGTTAAAGAGATATGGTGAGGGCCTGTGTGCGTGGCGGCGGGATGTTTAGATATTGCTGTTGGGATTCAGTTTGGAGGATATTAAGTTTTAGCTGAAGATCAGGTAATGGTGACAAGGAATCTTGAATGTTCAAGAATGGTCCGTGTCTTCCTGCATGGTTTCTGAGCCAAGCGATTGGCGGGTGATGAGGTGGATTTTGAGCTCGGAATTGTAAAGGGGGGTTCCATATCGGCATTGGGGATGTAATGACCAAAATTGGTTGCGAAAAGTCTCTCTCGTAAATAAAATCACCTATCGACAGCCTGAATAAAAGATACAAGCTGCTCCCCTCAAAGACTCAAGATGCTTATGAAGATATTTATAACCCTTTTGGTCCAAGAAACTTGTTTGTTGTAGTATGACGCTAACCAGAAAAATTTATATAAAGTATGTCGTGATGATGGAAATTGAGGCCATAGTTTCGAGTCTGTGGAAATAGAAATTTAATTCCTCTTTCTCTGCCAAAAATACGGGCAACTATTCTTTCCGAAATTTTATACTTGGTGGATTTCGTCTTGAAGCTTGCAGCTCCTTCGGCAGAAACCGCGACGGAATATGAACTCATAAGATCTCATTTACGAAGAAGAAAAAGGGCAGAGCACTGCCAGCTGGCAAAGGAGTTGAAACGGCGGTTCTTAAAATTTTTACTACCCTTAGTACATTCTTAACTTTTTTACTACCCTTAGTACATTGCCCTTGCCTCTGTGACCGTCTCAGTAGCCAATCCTGCCTTCTAAACCACCCTTATTAGATAGTCCTTGATTCTAGACTTTTCACTCCTTCCACATAGAATAAACACTGTCAGCCTCGAAAGGAGTTAAGAAACGGTTCTTAACCTTTTTACTACCCTTAGTACATTGCCCTTGCCTCTGTGACCGTCTCAGTAGCCAATCCTGCCCTCTATGCCACCCTTAGTGGGTACCTCATGATTCCAGCCTTCTTACTCCCTCCATAGAAAATGAACAAGTACATATGTGAAGAAATGAAAAAAATAAACGAACAAGTGAATGAATGAATATAGATAGATAAATAAATGGATAGAAATTAGAACAGATGAATGTAGATAAACGAATAAATACAGTTGATAAAGTAGTTCAGTAATCAAAGGAAAATAAATGTAAGACATATTTCTCATCTCGTTTTATTCCTCAGTGTCATGCTTACTTAGAGAAATGGATACTCTCAATAGAACTGCCCCTCCCACCTTGTAATTACCCAGACCTCCTTTCCCCCCTTCCCCTCCCCCGTTCCCTCCCACTTCCCCTCCCCCGTCTCCTCCCCCTTCCCCTCCCCCTTCTGTGAAGAACCACTGGGTGTAACTGCGGCAGAAGATAAGATAAGAAAAAAACTTTTTGAAATGAGATGTTTTCTTCGAAGTAAAGAAGGAAAAGCGACGTTAATGGAGAGGGGTCGCTAGAAGGAGAAATAAAAAAGAGGGGGAAATTCAAAGAAATAAGTATAAGAACAGAAAACATGAAACGAAAGGAGAAGGAAGTAAATTGGAAAGTAAAAGATCACAAAAAAAAGAGACCCTAATAGCAAGGCAAGAAATATTACTAACGAGCAAAACTGGAGGGCTAGCCATAAACGAAAAAAAAGAAAAAGAAAAAGAAAAAGTTAGATGAAGAAAGCAAAGAGCCAAATGTGGAAGGAGGTCTGAGGCGGTGTGGTCAATCTCTCTCTCTCTCTCTCTCTCTCTCTCTCTCTCTCTCTCTCTCTCTCTCTCTCTCTCTCTCTCTCTCTCTCTCTCTCTCTCTCTCTCTCTCTCTCTCTCTCTCTCTCTCTCTCTCTCTCTCTCTCTCTCTCTCTCTCTCTCTCTCTCTCTCTCTCTCTCTCTCTCTCTCTCTCTCTCTCTCTCTCTCTCTCTCTCTCTCTCTCTCTCTCTCTCTCTCTCTCTCTCTCTCTCTCTCTCTCTCTCTCTCTCTCTCTCTCTCTCTCTCTCTCTCTCTCTCTCTCTCTCTCTCTCTCTCTCTCTCTCTCTCTCTCTCTCTCTCTCTCTCTCTCTCTCTCTCTCTCTCTCTCTCTCTCTCTCTCTCTCTCTCTCTCTCTCTCTCTCTCTCTCTCTCTCTCTCTCTCTCTCTCTCTCTCTCTCTCTCTCTCTCTCTCTCTCTCTCTCTCTCTCTCTCTCTCTCTCTCTCTCTCTCTCTCTCTCTCTCTCTCTCTCTCTCTCTCATGCTCTCTCTTTATGAATTATATATCTCTCTCTCTCTCTCTCTCTCTCTCTCTCTCTCTCTCTCTCTCTCTCTCTCTCTCTCTCTCTCTCTCTCTGTGTGTGTGTGTGTATGTGTGTGTGTGTGTGTTTTACGTGTTTACGGGGTTCCTGGACCTCGACCTTGCGATGGCCCGGAAGTATCGTTCGAGTTTTAATGCTTCCGAAAGGTATTGGTGGTGGTGGTGGTGGGATAGAGATGCATGAGATAGCTTGGCGGCAAACAGGATAGAAAAAAGATACCACACAGTACGGAAGGAGGTATGTCAAATTGGCCAATCATCGGTGGACGACAAAGGTAGTCATTTTAATTTAGTTATTATTTTATCTATTAGTTCATTTATTTACTTATCTACTCGTTTCTTTATGTATTTATCTGTTTATCTATATATGGATTTTCTTATTCATCTTTATTTATTTATCAAAGGACGATAAGTGGGTGTTAGATGGGTGTGGAGTGGGTGAACTGGGGTTTTATACCTTGATTAGGCTACCTAGCTCCACTCGTTATAAAGGATAACGAGGATTTTGGTCTTTGTAAATATAATAAATTATATATATTTTAATTTGTTTTAGTGGAATAGAGAAAAAAGAGAAAGGGGGGTGGAGAACGGTTGATTAGTTAATTGGTATGGAAATGTATTTATTGAATGATCTATTTGTACATTTATTTTAGTTGGATAGAAAAAAGGAAGAGAGAGAAAGGGGTCTGGAGAACGGTTGATTAGTTGGTACGTTAGAAGAAATGTAAAATCAGAATAAAATACATCTATCTGTTTATATACCAAAGGTTTTATCACCCTTACAAGGGGGGTAGCGAAGTCAAAAAGCATGTACTCTCTCCCAGCCATTCCACTCCCACCCATTCCATTCCCACCTATTCCACTTCCACCCATTCCACCTCCATCCACTACCCTTTTCTCTCTCACATCTTAACTCTTAAGTAACTCAGCATCTTAAACATACATAAAATACATTAAATATATACATTAAACACCGTAGCATCTTAAACAGGCATCAGATAAAAGCGTATCAATTCATGGAGAATGAAGAGGGAACAAAGAGGAAGAGTAAAAGAAGCAGAGACCAAAAAGCAAGAGTAAAAGGAGGCAGAGAAAAAGACGAAGAAAAGAAAAAGTCTGAAGATCAGGAAAAGAAGTAATTAAAAAAAGAAAAAAGAAAATGGTGGTAATGGTAATATGTGGAATTGGATTCTGTCTGAAGTCAGGTGGTGAATCCGAAGTTTCTGGAGATACCACCCAAAGAAAATGGGGATAAAGTTGAAAGAGAAAAGAAAATGGGAGGGGGGAAATGGCAGATGATATCACGTAAAGAACACGGAAAGTAGGGGGATATTCCTGAGAGAAAATAGGATATAGCAGGGGAGACCCGCGAACAGAAAACGAGAACTGGGCGGAATTGTTACGGGAAAAACATAGAAATTGGATTATACTCGTAGTTGTGGCTGCCAGGAAGGAGGCTTATAGGGACAAGTAGTTGAAGAGAGACAAATGAGAGAGAGAAAGAAAGGTAAATAATAAATGGAGAAAAAGGATCAAATATCACTTTGCAGTGACCAGTAAGCTTCCAGGAGGTCACCATCATACCGGAAGAGCTGAACTCCTTAATTGTAATGACCCAATCTACAGGTTTTCTCCTTAAAAACATAAGAATGAAGGAAACTGTAAGAGGCTATATTGCCTATGCTAGACAGTTCCATGTCCCTTGCCACCTTTCATCCTGATATATAAAGTTATCTTATCTTTTCTTAAAACAACCAATAGTTTCAGCACCAACTACATGGTTTAGAAGTCTATTCCATTTATTAACTACTCTTTGTAATGCTACACAATGTTATTCAGTTTGAACATACAAAATCCCTTACATAAGAACATAAGAATGAAGGAAACTGCAAGATACCATAAGGCCTACACTAGGCAGTTCCATGTCCATTACCACCTGTCATCCCCATCCATAAATTGTCTGACCGTTTCTTAAGAAAACCGATAGATTCAGCGCTCGCTACATGGTTATTAAGTCTATTCCATTTGTTGATGGCCCTATTAGTAAACCAATCCTTGCCTATTTCCTTCTTGAATCTAAATTTGTCCAATTTAAATCCATTACTGCGAGTCCTGCCCTGCTGTCTTAATATGTTGACCTTGTTTGCGTCACCGTTGTTAAAATCTTTGATCCACTTAAACACCTTTATTAGATCACCCTCTTCATAAGGTAAATTTCTGAGCTCATGTATCATTTTGGTCATTCTCCTCTGTACTGGTTCTAGTGAATTGATTTCCAATCTATAAGACGGAGACCAAAGATATACCGCATAGTCAAGGATGGGTCTAATTAACATAGAGTTTGATAATTATCTCTGCACTTCTGTTCGTAACTGTCCTAGCAACAAAACCTAATGCTCTGTTAGCTTTATTCCTGGCGCTAATGCACTGTTTCCTGGATTTAAAGTCAGATTCACTAGAACTCTCAAGTCTCTCACGCACTCAGTTTTCTCTAAAAACGTGTTACTAATGTTTTTTATTCTCGCGTAAAGTTCTCTTTTCTTTCCGATCTCATATTTCAGCTTGCCGTCATGCATTTGGGAATATTACTGTTCTTCCGTGTTTACTTAAGGGAAAGAAATTTATGTTGTGCATTTAGAATTGAAGTTGTTAGGTTCTTGTACATTTCATCCAAGTCACTGACCGGGCTGTTGACCTCGCGCTTGTAAGTGACCTGACCCAAGGTCACACATTACCCTCCGTGACCCGGTTTTGACCGCGCTAATGACGTCCGGACTGACCGTGTATCTTACCTCGTCACAGCCCCCTTGGTAGGTCTTGTAAGTGACCAAATGTCTTACATACTTTCTCATCTCATCAGAATTGGTTCTCCTGAAGTCCGGTACTAGAACATTATTCGTACTATTTAATTCTTCCTAAATAATATTAAATCTTATTTATTGATGATCGGTTGAACAGTCTCCAGTTTTCCTCCTCTACAACTTCCTTATCCCCTCCCTCTTGTCCTCCTCCCCTCCACACCTCTTCCCCTCCACCCCTCTTTCCCTCTACCTCCCTTCCCCTCCACCTCTCTTCCCCTCCACTCCTCTTCCCCCTTCCCCTTCCTCCTCTTCCTCCTTCTTCTTTATTTCTTGTATTTCCTTTCTTC
>NC_134778.1:91796422-91798922 GCF_046742065.1 Oratosquilla oratoria
AGCCTCAGGACCTGACGGGGTCTCAAACTGGATACTTAAAGAATATAGGGAACAACTAGTGGACAAGATCTACAGTCTTATTAAATATTCATTGAAAGAAGACATTGTGCTATTTGATTGGAAAAGGACAAACGCGGCGCCTATTCACCAAGGTGGAAACATAAACACCACTAAATTATAAGACAGTATCACTAACCAGCATAATAGTGAAATTATGTGAAAGGATTGTGAAAGATCGATGTACCAAACATCTTGATAGGATGAACATTCTGACAGACAGTTAGATCGGCTTCAGATCTGAAAGCGTCATGTGTGTCAAACCTTTTATGCTTTTACTCGAGGGGTGGGTGGACTACGTGTACCTGGACCTAGAGAAGGCATTCGATAAAGTACCTCACATTCGACTTATGTGGGAATTGAAACATGTTGGAAGACTGAGAGGCAAACTATTAGAATGGATTAAAGACTTTTGAAGGAAAGATACACGAGGGTAGTAGTAAAGGAGGAGATGTCAAGCTGGAGAGTAGTAACGAGCGGAGTACAACAAGGTTCAGTGCTTGCACCAATAATATTTCTTGTCTATGTTAATGACATGATGAAAGGAACAACAAGCTATGTCGACATGTTTGTAGATGATGCAAAAATCAAGAGAAGAGTGAAAAATGGGGAGGACTATAGAGTATTGCCAAAAGATCTAGATACTATTTTTGCATGGAGCCAAGAATGGGAAATGAAGTTCAATACCAAAATATGCAAAGTACTAGAAACTGGTAATAGCGACAAAAGACCACCCTTAAACTATTCCTTGGGAAGTGAGTACATTACAAAAACAAAAGAGAAAGACTTGGAGGTGTTGATAAAAGACAACCTGTCACCTGACAGACATATCAGTCGGATTGTGGGAGAGACATATAGATTACTGCAGAAGATTAAAGGTTGGCATTCCATTATATGGGTAAAGAGATGATGAAAAAAGTCATCGATACCCTGATACGTCCAAGACTGGAATATGCGTGAGTAATATGGTCCCCACACAGAATGAAGGATATAAACAAGATTGAGAAAATACAAAGAACAGCAATCAGACTGTTCCCTAGCCTGGCAGATAAACCATATGAGGACAAACTAAAGGTACTGGGTCTGCCAACCTTGAAAGATCGAAGAGAAAGAGGTGACATGATTACAGTGTTCAGGTCACTAAAAGGGATAGATTGCATTGATAGAAAATATCTACTGATTAAAGACGGGAGGGCTTTAAGAGGTCATGGACGTAAATTGATAAAGACCACATGTCGAAAGGTTGTGGAGAAATACAGTTTTTCATATAGATGTATAAATATGTGGAATAGCCTAGGTGATATAGTCCAGGTTCAAACAATATATGAGCTCAAATCTAAATATGATAATTGGAAATCAAAGATATAAATCAAGATAGACAATTACATGAATTTGATTGTAGGTATATTAGAATACTAGAGAATAAGAATCAAGACCCAACGAGCGTTGCTCCTTTCCTGTATACTACAATTAGGTAGATACACACACACACACACCCGCGCGCACACGCAGAACCACATGATCAAGTGGGTAAACAAAGATAATGAGTAACGAACACCCTGGACGTAGCGAGAAGGACACAGGGGAAAATAAATAACATGCGATTAAATTTTTTCTTGGTGGGGACAAGTTTTTCGGAATTAACGCAGAGGACGACATTTTTTTTTTTTTTTTTTACATCGACTGCATACTTGTTGTCATTGTTTATTTTTTCTTTATCTTTCTCTTTATTTCCTTCTCTGCTTATCTCTCTATTTTTCCTCCTCCTCCTCTTCCTCCTGAGAGTACATAGAAAAGTGTGACAATTTATTGGTTATCAGGTCCTTGGTCTATATTTCACTTCACCCCAATAAGCTCTGGTTTGTAAATTTGAAGAAGCAAGTAATCAGAACCCTTAGAAACGAATGCTTAAGGAGTTCGCACACCGACGCAACCAGTTGCATGAAACAGGTCGCGTGGTGCAAGAGTGTGTGTGTTTGTATGTGTGTGTGCGTGTGTGTGTGCGTGTGTGTGTGTGTGTGTGTGCGTGTGTGTGTGTATTTGTATGTGTGTGTGTGTGTGTGTGTGTGTGTGTGTGTGTGTGTGTGTGTGTGTGTGTGTGTGTGTGTGTGTGTGTGTGTGTGCGTGTGTGTGTGCATTTGTGTGTGTGTATGATTATATATGTTTGTGCTTGTATATGGGGTGTGTGGGAAGATGTTTGTATGTGTGTTCTTGCGTGTGTGCAATCGGTTTCACAAAACTGGTTGTGTCAGTATGCGAGCTGCCGTAGTGGCAAACCTGTTCTTCGTCTTTCCACCTTATGCGGTTGTATGTGATTATATGTGATTGTATGTGACCTCCATCACCCCGGAGGTGCCAGGGAACGGTGTGCCGACATCCCCCTCCCCCTCTGTTCCTCTCTTGTTGTCATCCTCTATCTTTTTTATTTATAATTTTTTTTTTG
>NC_134778.1:91803922-91823922 GCF_046742065.1 Oratosquilla oratoria
ATTACTGAAACAACGGAAGTTGAGTTGTACTGTTGCTGTATCATTACATTTTATATAGGCTTCTTTCCAACCCTAGTGTTTCAACATTTTATCGGCAATAACTGCATGCCCAAAGCCCCTACGAAGGTCTTGTCACAAAATCCGTTCATTTTAAGACCAGAAGTCGGAACTGTGTAACGGTTTTAACTGTTTTAACGGTTTGATCGCAAGTTTTCAAACGCTGTGAGAGACCAGTGGATCTTAAGTTTGCTAAGATTTTTTTTCTTTTTTCTCAGCTGTTACGCGTAAGGCTCGGCCTCACTTTGCAACTTCGTAGGTTTAGAATTGATCCCAGCAGGGAATAGTGACTGTCACTTGCCCAGGGTGTACATGGTTGTAGGATAAATGTGATCATGTCGGGCAGATATTGACCGGAGACATGCTCTCTCTCTCTCTCTCTCTCTCTCTCTCTCTCTCTCTCTCTCTCTCTCTCTCTCTCTCTCTCTCTCTCTCTCTCTCTCTCTCTCTCTTTCTCTTTCTCTCATGTGTGTGTGTGTGTGTTTGTCTTAAATGTACAATAAAAATCTCCGTTTCTAGACTACCAATGGAAGACAAGAACCTAAATAACTTACATTATTTTGCCTTGTATCGTCATGAATAAACCCCAGTAATGTTCTAATTCCGAGTGCATTCCATTTAGCGTTGGAATACATAAGAAAGTATAAGGAAAACGTGGGTACACAAAATATGTATAGACGTCAGAAATTTGAAAAACAATTGATGGTGAAGATGGGCGTTGTGCGGAACAGGGTTGAAATGGGTTCTTGGAACTACAGATATGAAAATGGGTTTTGTCGGTAATACAGTCGAAATGGGAATGGGGAGTATGTGTATGTAACACGTAAGCCTTCATGAACATTTGTGCACATACAGATACACAAACGCACGCACACGGACACACACACACACACACACACACACACACACACACACACACACACACACACACACACACACACACACACACACACACACACACACACACACATATATATATATATATATATATATATACATGCACTAACACATGCAAACACACACATACACACACGCGCGCGCGCGCTGGAGACAGCATCTACCAAAATATATCCACATTTGAATGGAATTCCGTTCACATATGATTCCGTTTGTTTCAAGACCTCCAACTTCAGCTTTTGACATCTCTCCTTAGTTGATGAATTCCAGGTACACAAGAGAAAAATGTTTATAATATTTTCTACGAAGTTACTGATTGAAAGTGGAGGTTCTCAACTTTCCACTATCGTTGAATGAATTAGATCAAATAAAACATTGATTTCAAACTGTCAGAGAAGAAATTTGGAACGGAACGGTCTTTACAATTGAAGGAGGCTCGGTACTCCAGAAGGGGGAGGATTTCATTCAGGTTAATTTCAAGAACTTGTTTACCAATGGTGGTTAAAAAATGGAATAGACTTAGTAACCATGTAGTGAGCGCTGAAACTACATTTTTAAGATGTTAAATAACCATATGGAATGGAATGATAAGTGATAATGGACATGGAACTGCCTTGTGTAGGACCTAGTGTCTATTGTAGTCTCCTTCATTCTTATGTTCTTCTGTTTCCTTCGTAGATAAAAAGATCCCCAGAAGCTCCAAAAAGTCTCTCCGGAGTTGAGGAAGGCAGGAAAAGAAGAAGAGGTTATTTGGAAGTGTCCAAACAGGAGCTTCTGAAAGGTCTTCAAAGGTGTCTCCGGCTATGAGTTTTCCCCCGAAGTCACTTGTAATCTGCCAATCGAAACTTCGGACCTGCGACTCCCAACTTCGTTCTTGCTCCTGTCGGGCGTCCGATTCCTTCTTGTTCTGTTATGACTGAAGGAGTTTAACTACTTGTTGGCGTTAACTTGGTTAACCGAGTTTATAATAGACATCATAACAGCGTCCGAAATGGGTTTATCCCCCCCCCTTTCATGAAGGTCTTCTGACCATTTGGTACGAAAAGTTTTCATCTGGGTATTTCCTGATTGGTTGGATTGACATTCGAATCGAGAGAGAGAGAGAGAGAGAGAGAGAGAGAGAGAGAGAGAGAGAGAGAGAGAGAGAGAGAGAGAGAGAGAGAGAGAGAGAAAGAGAGAAGGTGAGAGTATGTCTGTGGTGCTGTGGGGATAGTTTTCTTGGTAATATGTTGATTAGATCGTGTGTGTGTGTGTTTGTGTGCGCGTGTGTGTATGTGATTCATCAAAGCTGAGAAATTGTCTTCACATCTCTAACATAGCCTTGCACACACATACACACACACACACACACACACACACACACACACACACACACACACACACACACACACACACACACACACACACACACACACACACACACACACACACACACACACACACACACACACACACACACACACACACACACAGTGAATGTATTTTATACGTGTGTGCTTGTGAATGTTTAGTGCACTAGAGACAGGTACACAAGTACAAACAGACAGACAGTAAAATCCACCGACATTCAAAGAGAGGTTGGAAAAGAAACTTGTTTAGAGGAAGACCGAGGAAAGGAAAAGGAATGGAAACGCTAAACAGAAGACTTGGAAGAGGAACGTGAAGAAACAGAACAAGCTAATTATGTAAAATGGGTAAATACACGCGGGTCTTTTCCCATCCTCTCATATTTCCTCCTCTTCCTCATCCTCTTCCTCCCTGGTGCTCTGGGAACAAACCAAGACAAAACTGCCTCGAGAGCGAAAATCCATTAAACTTTCTAGACAGAAGAGATTCCAAGCTATGGAGGTGAACTGAGCCTGACTGCATCGGGTTTCGCGCGCAGTTGGCCCGTGCGCATGAGCCACTTGCTCACCCAGTGTTGAAGACGTGGAAGCAATCTCTTTGTATGTAAATGTGGAATGAGCAGATTATAATGTTAGCGTTGGCCAATTTTTCTATATCCCTCGGTCATATGAGCGAGTATACGAAGGAGATTAAGTTAGATAAAGTTTGGGTACCCTAGGTTACAAGTGAAAGAGAATAGAAAATGAAATATTACTAAAATACATGTTTTGAGGAGGGGAATGGTCACATGGGTATATATGAGAGAAACGAAAATAATCTAGGGGTGATGTGCGTAGGGGTGGGGTTGGGAAAGATCCTACATATCAGAAGGCTCTTTCATATTATGTAAAAAGTACAGCTAATACATCTACTCTGAAGAATGTATTGTTTTCGCTTGTGATATATATATATATAGTGAATATATTTGTGTATCTTTGCAACCAGAGTAGGGGTGATGTTCTCTGTCTCAGCTAACTTGAGACTACTTAGACTAGTCTTATGGTAACACTTACGGCTGATTGGCTGGAGTTTTTGCAAGAAAGTGAGTTTAAATTTTCTCAGACCTGTTGAAACAGTGTAGCTAAACAGTCACAATTCTACCCATAATAAAATAGTTTGATAAGGCACACACACACACACATACAAAAAAGCACATACACACAAGAACACACACACACACACACACACACACACACACACACACACACACACACACACACACACACACACACACACACACACACACACACACACACACTCACACTTACACACACACAAACACACACACCAACCCATGTAGAGAGTTTGGCCCTAACAAGGTTAGAGATTTTTTAAATATTATCGGAGAAAGCCAAACATAATGTGCTTTTCTGAGACCAAACTCTGTGGAACTGTTGAAATTTGGGTGAGTGAGAAAACATATAACATGTAGCGGAGGGACGAAAGACCAAAAATGGAAGGAGTGATGATATCATTAAAGAAAATATTAAGGTGGAAGAAGTTGTAATGAAAAATTAATTACCATTATAATATAATAATCATAATGAAGATGAAAAAGAGACATGGCAGAGTATCGTACAAAAAAAAAAAAAAAACGAGAATAGACTAAGGCAGTGTACAAAGAATTAGTTGTAAATACAGCCGACCAGCTGGGAAGACTTATTGTAAAGTTTATAACATGACTCGCTGAAGACTTAATGGAGGTGTTAAATGGGAGGAACGTGTAATATGTGGAAGTGAGAATTATATAGCAATACGTTGTTGAATATAGCGATGAATAACATAACCAAATGGGTGAACAAACCAACAAGATACAGAAGCAAATATACATAGGTAAGATTGGATTTGATCATAATAAAAAACTTGAATTGATAGAAACATTTAATTACTCATATCATTGCCTGATAGTTAAATGTGAACATGTGATCCCTGAATTTGTACTGAAATCAGGGAAGATAAACTTGAGAAGAAATAGTGACAAGAAAGATATGACTACACAAATTACAACACTACAGAAATAAGAACACTACAGAAATAAGAAAGCATTATGAAGATTTGTATTAAAGAGAGTTTCCTGACAGAAAAGAACTGAAGAAGATAGGGTGAATCTTCCTGGAAATTTATATCACAAAGGTTGAAAAGTATTTGCTTAGGATGAATAGAAGTCACAAAACACTTTTGGTTTAACAAAGGGTACGGAATAGCATAAGACACACCTCCTATTTAACAAGGATATTTTGTGAACAAAAATAGTATGTTTCAGAGTACATTTTTTGTGAGATGTTTTAAAGCGGTTTTGTATGGGAAATATATGACTCTGTATATCCGTAATACGGCCACATTAGACGCAGGAGAATTTTGTGATACATTTAAAAGCGCGTCTTATGCGCCGGGGCAAATACAGTATATTACATAGAGATAGACAATCGTTGTTATTTTGAAAGTAATTGCTGCCAGTAGTAGCTTCCCTACTGGAATAGCGACCATATTGACATGTTCTGTAATTTTTCCCATATTTTATTCTATTTTGGTCCTAATACAAGGATTACTTATGGTGACTCCAAACTCCCATTTTCAAATTTGTAACATAAACTGGTCACCAGTGAAGCTAACAAATACAAACATTCCTGTCTGATGTAAATTATGATACTCGTACATTCTCACTCGTACTCGTATATATTGTGAGCACCACTTGTGTGACTTACCAGTGGTCATTAGGAACTTAGGGGGCAGAAGGGAGCGTTGACCCCCTAAAGCCCCCTAAGATGGGTGCCAGGTCCGTAATGGGGGAAGTAATTTGTTCCTTGCTCCTCTGGAGGCGCCATCTGGTAAATAACTGACAACGGTGTGAGTGGTGTAGAGGGATTGAGGGAGGAGGAGGAGAGGGAAAGGGAGCAGGGAGGAGGGAGGGGAAAAGGGAAAGGGAGGGACGCAGCAGCATCAGAGGCTTTTGTCAAGTGTTGTGATCGTGGCTCCCAGAAGAGCTACTATGTCCTATGAGATTGAATATCAGTCAGAACATACGTACGCACACACAAACACCCACATATACGCACAGGTACCTACATACGCACATACAAATACACACACACACACGGATACACAGACGCGCACTCGTACAGAAATTCGTTTGTATAAGTGATTTTTTATACATGACATATTATAAAAAAATACATAAAAAGGATTAGATTCCCCAGGTAGAAATGATATGGGGGAGGCGGATGTCAGAGACTGAAAATTAATTATTTTGTTATGTATTGCGGTCCGGATGATTAAAAAGAAAGAATATGCATGAGTTGTTGTACAAGTATCATGTTCTTGGAACACCGTGTTCAGCTTATTGAGTGTTTTATGTCATTTTCTGTTTCGTCAAGGGTAGAATGAATATCATTTCAGAAACCTGTGCGGTTATTTGGAGATGTTTTCTCACACGCACGCGTACACACACACACACACACACACACACACACACACACACACACACACACACACACACACACACACACACACACACACACACACACACACACACACACACACACACACACACACACACACACACACACACACACACACACACACACACACACACACACACACACACACACACACACACACACACACACACACACACACACACACACACACACATACACAAAGAAATTAAACTTGCATGTTTTTTTTCGTCCTTCCCAGATGTTCAGTTCCATTCATGAATTGAAAGTGGAAAACACTTCATATTATTTTTGTCTAGTTTGTGTACAGAAATGTATAGAAAATCACAGTTGGTTGGAAAATGTTCGGCTACTGAAACGTAAGGGTTACATTATTGGATAATTCCAGCCATAATTATCTATGAATGTGATACTTTGGAAACTGACAAAGGCGATGGAAATAACTCTACGGAAGGCACAGAGGAGAATGGATAGATCAATGATGGGAATAAGATTAAAAGGAGAGGAAATGAAAATGGGTAGGGAAATTAGTCTGAAAGAATGATGGCCGATGGGGCAAATGTGCTACTGACTGGATGCCGCAAGGTACGAAACATGCAGACGATTATTATTATTATCAATCATTATTATCATTATTATTATTATTATTATTATTATTATTATTATTATTATTATTATTATTATTATTATTATTATTATTATTATTATTATTATTATTATTATTATTATTATTATTATTATTATTATTATTATTATTATTATTATTATTATTATTATTATTATTATTATTATTATTATTATTATTATTATTATTATTATTATTATTATTATTATTATTATTACTATTATTATCATTATTATTATTATTATTATTATTATAATCATTATTAATATTACTATTTTATTATTATTATTATCATTATTATTATTATTATTATTATTATTATTATTATTATTATTATTATTATTATTATTATTATTATTATTATTATTATTATTATTATTATTATTATTATTATTATTATTATTATTATTATTATTTTTATTATTATTATTACTATTATTATTATCATTTGTCTGTGTTCCTGTATACAGCATTTCTTTAGTACATTTTTTCTGCAGCTTGTCTCTTTCCTAATATATTATTGACTACAGCTGTTTATTTATTTGTCATTTATTTACTTGGCATTTTCTTTCTCTTCTTCTTTATCATCCTTTTCTCTATTTAGTTATTATTTTATTTAAAATTCTTTCTCTCTCTCGTCCTCCTTGTATTTCTCTTTCACCTCTTCCGCGTCTACCTCCTCCTCTACTTCTTTCTTCACCTCCTCCTCCACCTCCCCTTCCTCCTCCTCCTCCTCCTCCTTCTCCTCACCCCTTCTCCTCCCCTCCTCCCCCCTTCTCCTCCTCCCCTTCTCCTCCTCCCCCTTCTCCTCCCTCCTCCTCCTCCTCCTCCACATCATCATCGTCATCATCATCATCATCATCATCATCCTTATCTATACATCCCTCCTTTTCCTCCCACCCTCGCTCCCTCCTTCCCACCTTCCCTCCTTCCCACCTTCCCACCTTCCCACCTTCCCTCCTTCCCTCCTTCCTACCTTCCCTCCTTCCCCTCTCCTTTCCTTCCGTGTCATCTCCTTCTCTTCTTCTCTTCACTTGCCTTAACCCTCCCTCTCTCCCTCCCACCCTCCTTCCCTCCTTCCGCCACATCTCTTTCCCTTCTCTACATCGTTCCATTCCCACCTTCCCTCCTTCCCCCCTTCCTTCCTTCCCTCCCCGTTAAAGATAAGACTTTACTGGGCCCCCCCCTACCACCCTTCTCTATTCTTTTATCTTCTTCGCTCTTCATTCTTTGTCGTCCATTTGTCCTCATATACTCTGTTTTTTTACGATTGTCTTATCTTCTCGTCTGAATTTTTTCCTTTCTGTTTTAATTTCGTACTTGTTTCGATATAAGATTGTTCTTTCTTGTTTAAATTCTTAGAGTTCTGTTCTCCTCTGCCTGTGACTTTCTTTTTGTAGTTTAATATCCTTTGCTTTCCATTTTACTGAGCCATACCATTCTTTTCCACACAGATCATTTTTGGGGGGAAGGTATCGTCTTAATCATTCAGTGATTACATGTATGTGTGTGTGTGTGTGTGTGTGTGTGTGTGTGTGTGTGTGTGTGTGTGTGTGTGTGTGTGTGTGTGTGTGTGTGTGTGTGTGTGTGTGTGTAGGTGTGTGTGTAGGTGTGTGTAAGAGAGATAGAAAGAGAATGAGAGAACGATGAAGAGAGAGAAAAAGAGGAAGAGAGAGGAGGAAGAAAGAGAGAGAGAGAGAGAGAGAGAGAGAGAGAGAGAGAGAGAGAGAGAGAGAGAGAGAGATTGCATATCTTCAGTACCTAATGTTTCTATCTTTGGGGGTGACGTCATGCCAATGAGGTGAAGTCAGAGATGAGATAATGAAAGGTTAAGAAAAGGCTGAGGAAAGGAGGGATCACAAAGATGAGATGTTATCAGCAATCTTCTCTGAAGTGATATTAGTTTTCAATCAGAGAGATATAGGATGAGAGATAAAAGAGAGAGAGAGAGAGAGAGAGAGAGAGAGAGAGAGAGAGAGAGAGAGAGAGAGAGAGAGAGAGAGAGAGAGAGAGAGAGAGAGAGAGAGAGAGAGAGAGAGAGAGAGAGAGAGAGAGAGAGAGAGAGAGAGAGAGAGAGAGGGAGAGAGAGAGAGAGAGAAAGTAAGACCAACGGATTTCAACAGCGGATCAAGAGTCTTGTGGCTTTGTATTCATGACCAGACGTCTTGAAAAAAAAGGCTAAAGAGAAACATTTGAGGAAACCAAATGAATTATACAAAAAAAGAAGAAAATGTAGAGAGTGAGAAAAATGTAAGCTGAAGAAGAATTTGGGACAAGATTTTTTCTTTTATCTATTATATTGATTGTTTTTCAGAGATAATTGTAAATAAAAAAAATTAAACAGAAGAAATAGATGGAAGATACGAATACATATAGCAAATCCTTTTACCTCATTACAAGGGAGGTAGCCAATGTCAAAAGGTATAATTCCACTCCCACCCCATTTCATCTCCACCCACACCACTCCCATTCACCACCTCTCCCTCTCTCCCTCTTTTCTTGGCTCCTCCTGGATGGCGGGTGATCCCAGAATCTCACCCATTGCCCTTAGTCAGAAGCAGTACAGCTAGACACAGCACATCCACAGCAAGGTCGCTTCACTTAATCGGCGACTCCTCCTCTACGTCCCCCTTATACAGTAAAAGAGAAGACGGGGAGGAATCCCTTCGGGCTGCATCAAAATATCATTCACATATAACCACTCCCTAACCCCTCCATCCCCCGCCCACTCCCTTCCATCCCCGTAGTAGGGGAGAAAGAATACTGCCACTGAGTGTTCCCACTTCAGTCACAAAAGGCGACTATAACGAGACGGAGGATTGGGCTAGGCATCCTACTCTCTGTAGCCTTAAAGGGTACATTTCCCCCCAAAAAAGTGAAAATGGAAAATACTTTAAGAAAAAGGATATAAATATATATATATATATATATATATATATATATATATATATATATATATATATATATATATATATATATTTGTGTGTGTGTGTGTGTGTGTGTGTGTGTGTGTGTGTGTGTGTGTGTGTGTGTGTGTGTGTGTGTGTGTGTGTGTGTGTGTGTGTGTGTACGCCGGGTTACTATATACATATGTGCACACATCATACAAAAACATAATATTCGATAGAAATCGAAGGTAAAGATGACATAGCAAATGCGAGATGCCTGAGCAGGATAGATTAGATGAAAAAAAAGATATGAGGAAATAAGAAGAGAAGAGGCTTCGAAAGACCATAAGGCCTACACTAGGCAGTTCCATGTCCTTTACCATCCCTGTCCAAAATGTTATCAAATCTTCCCTTAAAACAACCAACACTTTCATCGCTCAATACAGGGTTACTAAAGTTTATTACATTCGTTAACAACTCGATTGGTAGACCAGTTCTTGTTATACCCAAAGATTAATGTCTGCAATGTTATGGTTAGTAGTTCCCTTGGTTCCAACCCCATACATCAAGGAAAATTGTAGTCTTGGCGAAATGGACATTTCGAGATACGAGTAGAAGCTTAACAGGACGTGGAAACACACACACACACACACACACACACACACACACACACACACACACACACACACACACACACACACACACACACACACACACACACACACACACACACACACACACACACACACACACACACACACACACACACACACACACACACACATACTCACACACACACACACACACAACTACTTTTCGTTTACAATCACAATATCATTAGATCCATGCCAGCACCTTTGTTTTAAATGTGGGTTACCATCCCCACCCCCTTTAGAAGATGGGGATTTGGAGACGAAAGCCCCTTTTTTATCCTTGTAAAGTACTTTTGTCAAGTACCAAAGGTAGAATCTTTGAGGCGTATTATTTGTATATTTGAATATTTTTATTTTTGTTTTATTTATTTTATTTTCTATAATTGTTTTTGTAAATTTTACACATTTTCCTTGTGTCTATATTTCGTTCTTATTTTTTGTTATACATAACTGGTGCTTTAGATTTGCCTCAGATATTTTTCATTTTTATTTTTATGTCTTTATGTAATGTGAAGAGAAACTAATTAGGTTTATTTGTATTGCAGGTAACAATCGTAGCAATGTCGTGGTTGTTTCGAGTGAGATCAGGAGAAAAGGTAATCGAAACATTTGTCCATTTTGCTTTTAATGAGCGCCACAAAGACGAACAAAATAGTCTGGAACCCATCACGTAATTGTTGTTTGGGCCTTTCCGTTTTGATATGTTTTCATATTCTTATTTATTTATCTATTTGGGGGTAAGGATGTGCCTTTCGTGTGTGTGTGTGTGTGATTCACCATGGTCTTGGATCACGTGTTGGACTTGTGATCGACAGTTATTATCCTCCCGGAAAAGAGCTCAGAGCTCGTATGACCGATCTATAAGTAATACTGTGACCTTACACGCACACACACACCCAACTCCCCGCCCACAAGAGATGGAGTAACACCCCGCAGCGATACTGAAATTATTTCAGCCCTGGGCGGGAGTCGAACCCGGACCGCCATAGTGGCAGGCGAGAACTCTAACCACAGCGCCACGAGGTGTGTATGTGTATTTATGTGTACTGTATGTGCGTGTGTGTGTGTGTGCGCGCGCAAATGTGCACAAGTCTGCCAATGTCATTTTCGTGTATGAGTGTATGTATAAGTGTGTGTGTGTGTGTGTGTGTGTGTGTGTGTGTGTGTGTGTGTGTGTGTGTGTGCTCATGTATGTGTGGATTGTGTTCATCCAAACCTGCGTGCATGTATACATTCTTACGTTAAAAGAGTGAAAGGATAAATGTGAGCGGGTGGAGGGAGAAACAATGGTGCCGGCCGAGATCTCCAAACTCTTGCCATAGTTTGGGCCCCCAGCGGTGTTGTAATGACTGTAAAGACGAGGCCCAGGGAACCCAGCCAGCGCCCACGCCAACTGCCCTCAACGAGTGTACTAAACTTCAGCTCTCCAGCGCCCCCAGAGAAGTTGCGGAAATCGTCAGTATACCGTAGCTTGCGCCCTCTCTCCCACCGCTGCCACCAATGTTGTGTTTTAGGAGAAATGACTTTTGTCATTTCATCTTCCGTTCTGGATATTCGTTGGCCGAGCGGGTTAGGGCGTCGCTTCTTGCGGCCAAGGTCGAGATGGTGGTGGTTCGAACCCTGCTGCCGGCGAGTTGAACTAAGGGCATGGTTCATTAAATTCCACTCTACAAAGTCCTCTGTAAAGGTGCACCGTCCTAGCCTCCTGATAGGAGGTGGTTCGAACCCTGCTGCTGGCGAGTTGAACTAAGGGCATGGTTAATTAAATTCCACTCTACAAAGTCCTCTGTAAAGGTGCACCGTCCTAGCCTCCTGATAGGAGGGAGTTTGTGACGTTCAGCCACATCATCCGTTCAGCCACCGTCACCACGAAAATTGTCATTACTATCACCATCAATATAATGAACCGTAACTTCATTACCATCATCACTGTCACCAAAATAAATGTTACCAATACCAATATCATTTCCATTAACACCAACACCACCGTCACCAGAAGCACTACCAACAACACCACTACCACCAACACCACTAATACCAACACCACTACCACCAACACAACCAACACCACTACCACCAAGATAACTACCTCCAACACCACTTCCTCTAACACCATTACCACCACCATCACTACCACCAACACCACAATCACCAACAAGACTAACACGAACACACCACCAAATTTTCCGCGACCGCTTTTACGCACTGCCATTATTACAGCCTATTACTTTAACTGCTACAGCACAGACACTATATATCTGGTTGTTACTACTCGTACTATTAGTGTCGGTTTTGCTTTCAACACCAACACCACCTTAATTTGAACCATGTAACCACCACCATCACGAAAATAGTAAACGTCGTTGACATTGATCCAACACCAACACTAACACCGACATCACCATCAACATAATGTTTACATCACCATCAAGCACCAAGCGCCACATATCAACACCAAACACCAAAATTCAAAACCTAGAGACTACCACCAAACACTACCACCAAATACTACCACCAAACACTACCATCAAACACTACCACACCAACACCAAAACACCATTACCAAACAATAAAGATCAAACACGAGGATCAGAACCTCGCCATCCTCGTCCACCATCATCGCTGCCCCGCCATCGCCATCGCCAATATACTCACCATTTTATACTCATCCACGCCCACATATACTTAATCACTACAAATGAACCACCAGCAAGCTATCTCCACGCGCAACCCCCCCCCCCCCCGAACAGCATCAGCTGCACCCCAATCACTTGGTTAAAAGCGAGAATATAGACGCGCATAATTGAAATCGTGTGTTGGGCTTTCGCATCCAGAGTCGCCCCGCTGCTCGTGCCATTGGGGACTATGGATCGCCTGGTGGAATGGCAATAGAAACATCACATACACACAAACACACACACACGCGCGCGGACACACACACACACACACACACACACACACACACACACACACACACACACACACACACACACACACACACACACACACACACACACACACACACACACACACACACACACACACACACACACACACACACACACACACACACACACACACACACACACACACACACACACACACACACATACACACACAGATATCCTACTTTACAGTAGTGAACCACGTTCCAGCGTTTTCTGTACCGAGGGGAAAGGGCGCCACGGAGATGAATAAAAGTGCAGGTACAGTGCAAAATTAAGTGTTACCTGAAGTTGAAAGGGTTAGTCAGCATGGCTGCACATATCATTACTTCTTTTCATTTTCTCTTCCTTTTTCATTCTTCCCACGTTTCAACCACTACTGCTGAACTTCTCATTTCTTCTTCTTTTTTTTCTTTATTCTTCCCACATTTCAACCCTTGGCTGGCGGACGGGTGCCACGAAGCTGAATAAAGTAGCCTGTGGAGTAGCAAGGATAAAGGAAACGGTGCGCCATAAGGAGCGGGGTTCAGTCAAGAGAAGGACCACAAGGGTGGATGAAAGAAACGATACCAGGTGGGGAGGAGGTTGACATAAGGAATACAAGAATGAAGGAGATTGCAGGAGACCATAAGGCCTACAGTAGGCAGTTCCATGTCCATTATCACCTATCATCCCCATCCATAAAGTTATCTAACCTTCTCTCAAAACAAGCAATAATTTCAGCATTCACTACATGGTTACTAAGTCTATTCCATTCGTTAACCACTCCGTTGGTAAACCAGTTCTTGCTTATTTCCTTCCATCTAAAAGAAATTGAATAGCTTGGCCGAACAAACTACAAATATGTTCACTTATTTCCTGTCACGGCATACAATGAACGCGGAAGTTTTCTTAATGGGTTATCACACTGGGCTAATTTTCCTCCGACTGTTGGAACAAATTTGCAGCTCGCAGCTTTCGGAAATAATTTTCCCACAACATGTCAAATCACATTCTATGTATTTTTGTTGAGAAAGGGAAATAGTTTTTCTTGGTGATTTTTCGATGGGAAAAAATTCTGGAGGTGGGTGGTACCGCCGATTAGTCGGAGGTTGTAGGAAGAACAGCCCCTTCGCACGTCAGAGTAGGCCGCATCCTCCGATTCTGCAACCACGCCAAAAGCTACGCCCATCGTTACACGAATTTATGATCCAAGAGTCGAATGAGAACTTTTCATTTGTTTACTCAGACCCAAGGGTTCATTGTAGCTGATTAAAGTCGTCTGGTGTTAAGTAAAACAATGATTATCATTTCACATATTGGTAGAGAAAAACATTTATATATTGTACAAGTCTGAGGTTGCCGACATTGGGGTCCATTCATAGATGCATTGCATTTTAACAAATATGTATAAATACGTAACGTATGTGTGTGTGTGTGTGTGTGTGTGTGTGTGTGTGTGTGTGTGTGTGTGTGTGTGTGTGTGTGTGTGTGTGTGTGTGTGTGTGTGTGTGTGTGTGTGTGTGTTTGCGTGCGCGGGCGCGCAATTTAATGTATATTTATGGAGGCGTAGAGAAATTATAGTGTTTATACTTAAATGTTGTACTTTTGTCGATACAAAAGGCGACTGCAGCTTAGGGACCACTCGCGAACTTTTCTCGTCACAAATTACACGAAGAACCTCAGCTCAGTAAAAGTCGAGGAATTAATCTTGCTTTGCGCTAATTACAACCCAGCATCCTTGTCTCCTCCCATCCTTCCCTCCTCCCTTCCTTCCTTCCTTCTTTCCTTCCTTTTTTTCCTTCCTTCCTTCCTTCCACCCCTCCTCCCTTCCTTCTACCCCTCCTTCCTTCCTTCCACCCCTCCTCCCTTCCTTTTTTCCTTCTTTCCTTCCTTCCTTCCTTCCTTCCACCCCTCCTCCCTTCCTTCTACCCCTCCTTCCTTCCTTCCACCCCTCCTCTCTTCCTTTTTTCCTTCTTTCCTTCCTTCCTTCCACCCATCCTTCTTTCCTTCTATCCCTCCTTCCTTCCTTCCAACCCTCCTTCCTTCCTTCCACTCCTCCTTCCTTTCTTCCTTCCTTCCTTCCTTCCTTCCTTCCACCCCTCCTCCCTTCCTTCTATCCCTCCTTCCTTCCTTCCACCCCTCCTTCCTTCCTTTTTTCCTTCTTTCCTTCCTTCCTTCCACCCATCCTTCTTTCCTTCTATCCCTCCTTTCTTCCTTATTCCCTTCCTTCCTTCCTTCCACCCCTCCTTCCTTCCTTCCACTCCTCCTTCCTTTCTTCCTTCCTTCCTTCCTTCTTCCCTTCCTTCCTTCCTTCTAGCCCTCCTTCCTTCCTTCCTTCCTTCCTTCCTTCCTTCCTTCTATCCCTCCTTCCTTCCTTCCTACTTCCCTTCCTTCCGTCCTTCCTTTCTTCCTTCCATATTTCTTTCTTTCTCTCCTTCCTTCTTCCTTGTCTTCCCTCCTTTCTGCCTTACATATTTCCTACCTCCCTTTCTCCCCTCATCCCTTATTTCCTTCCTTCCTTCCTTCCTTTCTCCCTCCTCTCCTGCTTTCCTTCCTCACTCCTTCCTTTCCTTATTCCTTCCTTTTTCCCTTCCTTCTTCCCTTCCTTCCTTCCTTTCATATTTACTTACTTCCACCCTTCCTTTCCTTCCACCCTTTCTTCTTTCCACCCTTCCTTCCTTCATTCCTTCCAGCCCTCCTTCCTTCCTTCCATATTTCTTTCCTCCCTTCCTTCCTTACTTCCTTCCTTCCTTCTTTTATTCCTTTCCTTCCCATTTCTCGTCCTTTTCTCCCAGTTTTTGTCCTTACCTCCCGATCCACTTTCTTCCCCCCCTCCTCCGTCATTGCCCCCCTCTCCCTCCTTTTGCCCTCCCTGTAGGGTCTCTCCAATTCCGAACTTCCCAAGAACAGCAGGATTCCTTCAAAAACCGTCAGTGAACGACTGAGTGGGGAGATCTACTCATCCTACTCTCACTCTCCTCACTCCTCTTACTTCTCTCTTTTCCTCTCATCTATCTCCTCTCCGTTTTTTTTCCTTTCCTCCCTCTCCTTTCTTTCTCTCCTCTCCTTACTTTTATTCCTGTCCCTCCCCTTCCTCATTTCTCTCCTTTTCTCCTCCTCTCTTCTCTTTCCATCGTCTTCTGCCTACCCACCCTATTCTTTCTGTCGTCTCTTCCCTTCCCCATTCTTACACTCTCCCCCTCTACCCCCTTTCCTTTATTTCTCACTTCTCTTCCCCTCCTCTCTCCATCATATCCCCTTCCTCATCCGCTTTCCCTCTCTTCTCTCCCCTCTACCTATCCCTGTTCCGTCTACTTCCTCTTCCTTTCGCAGGAATCTCTTCCGTTTGAAGTTTCCCCATGAAGAGTAGAAGTCTTCTCCTTCTCCCTGTACTCAACCACAGACTCTCCGAGGGCGACGGGGTGGGCTCCTGTGGGCTCCTGTGGGCTTCCAGAGGAGCTTCGAGGTCGAAGCAGCGCCATCCATCTGAGCAGCAATTAGAAGCGCTCACCCGGAAAGGCGGCCAATGGCAGCAGGATCAGGAGATAAGAGCCTCCTGCCGTAACGCTGACCTGTGAGACCAGCAGTTAAAGTTTTTTACACGTTTTACGTTCCCTGCGCTGAATAGAATCGCATGACAGTTAAAGCTTTACGACGCGAGAGGAAGGTTGCGAACTGGAAAACTGTAAAGGTTTCTTCTTCTTCTTCTTCTTCTTTTCATCTTCTTCTTCTTCTTCTTCTTCTTCTTCTTCTTCTTCTTCTTCTTCTTCTTCTTCTTCTTCTTCTTCTTCTTCTTCTTCTTCTTCTTCTTCTTCCTCTTCTCCTTCTTCTTTTTCTTTTCTTCTTCTTCTTCTTCTTCTTCTTCTTCTTCTTCTTCTTCTTTTCTTCTTCTTTTTCTTCTTCTTCGTCACCTTTTCTTCATCGTCTTCTTCATCTTTTTCTTGAAAGTGGAAACCAGTGATTTCCGAGGTGAATAGAATCGCAAGACGGCATCTAGAATAATGCCTGTATTGCATGGTAACCAAGGGAAGAGGTTAGTGTGGAGAATGATAACTCTATTGGTACCGAGGGGGGTGCTACGAATGCAAATAAGTTAGCCAATCGGAGGCCGGATGAAGAAGTGCCACGGCTGGATGAAAAAGACGAGTACCACGGTCGGATGAAGAAGACAAATGCCACGGCCGGATGAAGAAGACAAATGCCACGGCCGGATGAAGAAGACAAGTGTCACCCGGCACGTAAGAACTTCATCGAGGTTGAGGGTAACCTCCTTGCCGTAGAGGATTTGCCACAGACTCGTCTTCCCACTCCCACGATGTGGGAAATGAGAAACCCCTGGTAGGGAAGCCCTGTAAGCTCCGGCAAGCAGCTGTTTATTCTTTATTCTAGGCCGACGTTTGGATCGCCTCCCCGCTTGGCCAGGGCTGTCGGGAACCAACGCACGAAGCGCGCAACAGGTAGCGGGAATCGAACTTAGAACTATCCGCTCATGAGTTCGACACGGTATCCACTGGGTTACCGCTCGCCAGAATAATAGAGTACCATCCAGTAGAGAAAATGGAATTAGTCCTTTCTGGTATCTCGTACAGCGATACAACACGCAATCTAGAATTGGAGTTATGAATTATCAGTTGAAGGTTTCCTTTCCTGCTACAATTTCCAGGAAGAGCTCCGGGAATTCATCGGCCGTTCAGCAGTAAAGTGGTGAGCGTTCACACTAGCGGTTTGATTAGCGCGGAAAACGCGGCGGTACCGCATAATCAAGGAAAAATTGCGCGGCTGTGCGTAAACGGCTCCTGTGCTGACTCTCATTGATGTCAGCCCAAGTGCTGACGCTGATGAAGCTCCCTCGATGATAAAAACTGCTTGCTCTGATGAACCACCCCTCCCTAATAATTACTGACACTGCCTTTACCTTTATCTCTACCACTGTCATTATCACTGTCACCTCGTCACTTCACCGTCATTGTGTCCCTTCACTATCACTATCACTAGAACAATTTTTGTCACCATCATTATCAGTATAACTACTATTAACACTACCGTTAACGATAGTATTTTCACTGACACAACTACTGGCTGTATCACTGTTACTACCAGGACCTTTATAACCGCCACTGCTACTGCCGTACCTTTATATCCCTACTACCATCACCTCGACTCCTGATGCTGGTATTGTCATCATCATTAGTGTTAGCCCAAGAGCTGCCAATACAACTGATACTTTGCAGTCACTAGCACTGCCAGTAACATTAACACTAAAGGTGGCGGTACATTAGACATTTCTCGCTAGCATGCTACTTGCTTCTGCTACTTCGTTTGATTGGAAACGACTTCGATTACGATCTTTTGTTCTTTAAATTTCTAAATGTCAGATTATTCTTGTGTCATATAGTGAGAGGCTGAATGCCCGAATAAGAGAAGTTAAAGCTATACGAATGTTGGTGTAGGGTGGCTAATGAAGCGAATTTGAATGAAATATCTAAATTAATCAGCGCAACAAAGACTAGCGTGCGGCCACTTTGGAGGCAGATCTAAAACTGCCTCTGACGCCAAGCTTATAAATAAATTACATATCATTTATATACAAAAAGAGAAAGCATGTATGACTGTCGTACAATGCCATTAGCATGCATATATACCACAACAATGTTAGACATTGTTGATATGTTCTTACAGAAGTCTAGAATACTGTAACAGAAGTCATTTCTATTCCAGCGAAGTAACAAATGCAAGTAGCATGCTTGCCTAGTGTGCCGCAACCTCAGCACTACCACTACCATCAGCACGAGTACTAGCACGACCACTAGCACTATTAGTGCTGCCGTACCGATGCATCTAATTTTCTTGACCACACTCGCCATCACTCATCACCATCACCTCTGCCGCGGTGATAACAACCACCGGCTCCATTCAACCACTATTTTCATAATCACCACCACCACTACCACCTATAACGAGAGTTATACATGTAACCCAGCCACAACCACTAACACAGTTATTATCACACCGGAAACCCACTGCTGTGGTATTTAATCGAGATTGCGTAGGTGTTAGCTGGAATAGAATATATAAAGTGTATCACAAAAGTATATAGGTTCACCGCATTTACCAGTTTTCCTGCACGTGAGCGAAGGCATCTGACGTTAGCCAAAATAAAATCTCTAAAGACTAATTTGAACGTAAGAAGGTGAATTCAGCCTGAAGGTACGTTTTGCTCGGTGCGGTTATTAGCCTTATAACACAGCCAATGGCCGGTGACGCGCATCCTACTTACTACCTGGCATCATATTTGGGTAAACGCGTCAGTAGGTTCGGTTAAAATTATCAGCTTCATACTTTGCAAGTCAAAGCAAAACAACCCTATTAAAAAAAAGTGTTCTTGACAAGATTGACGATCATCATTGAGCCATGAACGATCATCGTTAAGCGATAATCGCACTATACCTACTCGATCGTGTATGGATTTTCCTTTCAACTTAATAAAATAATCTAGCGTCGGCTAGATAAAGGTATTTAAAATGCAACACGCACAGAAAAGAATTAATCGAGATAGCTTCAACCCAGATGGCTTTAACCGCGATTGTCCTAACCGAGATGGAACCACTTAACCTATATCGTCTTAAGAGATAACCATTACCCCATACGTTCACATTTGGTACACATTTGTTGACCCTCTGTAAACATATCTCCCCTTCCTTTCTTCTCTTTTGTATTTTCTCCTTTTTCTCCAGTTTATCTTGCCCTTCTCTGTGATTCTCTTTCTCTCCTCTTTATTTTTCTGAACCTGTTTCTGTTAGTAATTGTTTTGCTCCAGTTAGAATTCCTCATCCAATTTGTTATCCATTTTCTCATCCTTCTTTGATTTCTCAACATTTGTTCCTTCATGTCCCTGTTCTTCTTCCTTATCTCCTCTTCTGATCATCGTCCTCGCCCTCGACTTTGTCTTCGCCTTTGTCTTCGCCTTTGCTTTGCCTCCACTCGGTCTTCGCTTCCCAGAGACGCCTGAGACTTTCCCTCTTCCCCTGACGCACTTCCCCAAATCCACACTTCCACACACCACTAAACCACCACTTCTACCACCACTATCATCGCCACTACCACCACCCTAC
>NC_134778.1:91831422-91843922 GCF_046742065.1 Oratosquilla oratoria
CCCCATTTGTGTCCCCCTCGAAATTCTCCGTTAACCACAATTGAATCATAACTTTAGCATCCCGTGTCCCCCTCTTTCACCTTCATCATGTCAACCCCCCTCCTCTTCCTCCTCTTCCTCCTTTATCATGTCTAACCACCTCCTCTTTCTCCTTTCCTCTTCCTCCACCTCCTTCTCTTCCTCCTCCTCCTCCTCCTCCTCCTCCTCCTCCTCCTCCTTCTCCTCCTTTTCATCCTTTTCCTCTTCCAACTATCCTTCGGATTCCCTCTAATTAGATTCTTCCACATTTTCCCCTCATTCCCCTGGCTGCTTCCTTCTTCGTGTTCATTCCTCCTCTTCCTCTTCTCATTTATTATGCCAAATTTGCTCCCTCCCCCTTGTCCTCCTCTTCGATAATTCTGTTTACATTCTTTTTTTTTTTACTCTCTCTCTCTCTCTCTCTCTCTCTCTCTCTCTCTCTCTCTCTCTCTCTCTCTCTCTCTCTCTCTCTCTCTCTCTCTCTCTCTCTTTCTCTCTATCTCTCTTATTCTCCCTCTCTCTCGCTCTTGCTCTCTCTCTCTCACTCCTTCTCTCCCTTTTCCATACTCGTCGCCCCTCCCTTATGTTCCCGTCCCTCTCCCGTGGCTTTATCCTCCTCCTTTATTCCGCTTCTTCTTCTTTCCTTTCTTCTCCATCTGCCATTCCCTCTTTCCTCTCCCCGTTATCTCCCTCCTCCCTCATTTCCTTTCCTCTCACCTCCTCTTCCTTCATCTCCCCACCTCGCCCTACCTCTTCCCTCCTCTCACCTCATATCTTCTCCTCTCTTCCCCTCTCTCTTCTCCCCCTTCTACTCCTCTCCTCCTTCTATTCCTCTCCCCCTCCCCTGGTCTTCCTCTTCCCCTCCACCTCCACCTCCCCATCTCCTCCCCCTCTCTTTCCCACTTCTCCCTCCTCTCCTCCTCTTCCTTCTCCTCCTCCTCCTCCTCCTCCATGTAAGGACCAGTAAGTCTGTTGCTGTTCGTTTGTCTATGTAACTCCATTTAAATCTCTCCTCCCCCTCCTCCTCCTCCTCTCCCACCTCTATTCCTCCTCTTCCTCTCCTCCTCCTCCTCCTCCTCCGCTCTTTTCTTTTTCTCCACCTACTCATTCCCCACTCCCTGTTTGTACTCCCGTCTTCTCCCCTTCCCTCTCCTTACCACCCTGTCCTCCTTTACTTCCCTTCTCTCTTCCTCCTCTCTGTTCCCTCTCTTCTTTACCTTCTTCCACTCCCCTCCTTCCTCCCCACCCCTCTCCTATTACTCTTTCTTCCCTCCCGTTCCCTTCCTTCTTTTCTCCGCTCCTCCCCTTCTTCCTAGCCCCTCCTCCTCTCTTCCTACAACACTCCTGTGCTCTTTCCTTCCCCCCTTCCTCCCCTCCACTTCCTCTCTTTCCCTACTCCTTCCTCCTCCTCTACCCCCACAGCTTTATCTTCCTCCTCCTCCTCCTCCTCCTCCTCCTCCTCCTCCTCCTTTTCTCATCTGCTTGTGACATCCTTTTGAGTCTGTGTCTGTCCTACACATCCTTTTCTCACACGTCCTCCATTGCTTTGTTGCCTATGGGCGCAAGTGCCTGCCTCCATTCTTGTCCTCCTCTTCCTCCCCCTCCTCCTCCTCCTCCTACCCCTCCACCTTCCCATCTTCATCCTCCTCCTCCCACTCCTCCTCCTCCCCCTCCCCCTCTTCGTCCTCCTCCACCTCTTCGTCCTCTTCCTCCCCCTCTTCGTCCTCCTCCTCCCCCTCTTCGTCCTCCTCCTCGTCCTCCTCCTCCTCTTCCTCTTCCTCTTCCTCTTACTCCACTTCCTCTTCCTCCCCCTCTTCATGCTTATCTTCCTCCTCCTCCCACTCTCCGGCATGTCTCCCCTTCCTTCTCGCTTCTTTCTTCTACCCATCAGTGCCCTTCAGCTTACTCTCCCTCGTCTGCTTGTCCCGCTCTCTCTCTCTCTCTCTCTCTCTCTCTCTCTCTCTCTCTCTCTCTCTCTCTCTCTCTCTCTCTCTCTCTCTCTCTCTCTCTCTCTCTCTCTCTCTCTCTCTCTCACTCTCTCTCTCTCTCTCTCTCTCTCTCTCTCTCTCTCTCTCTCTCTCTCTCTCTCTCTCTCTCTCTCTCTCTCTCTCTCTCTCTCTCTCTCTCTCTCTCTCTCTTTCTCTCTTTCTGCAACATATTTCACGTGCACGACCTCGTCATCGCTCTTTCTTACTCACTAATAAATTTTATCCCCCTCCTCCCCCTCCTCCCCCTACTCCCCCTCCTCCCCTCCACCCCCTTTCTCTCCCCTCCACTCCGCTCTCCTCCATCCCCGCTCCTCTCCACTCCACACCTTGCTTCCACTTTACCCTCCCCTCCATTTTCCGTGCCTTCCACTTAACACGAACCTCCACTTCCCCCTCCAGTAGCTTCCCCTCTACATCCCCGATTCCACCTCCCCTCCACTTCCCCTCTTCTTCCCCCACCTCCCCTTTGCTCTCATTTCTCTTCTCTTTTCACTTCCCTATCCCTTTTTTCCTGTTTCTTCCTCCTTTCTTTACTCCTTCCTATATCCTTCTCATCTTCCTCTCACTCCCCCCTCCCTTCCCTCTCCGTTTCCTAGTCCCCCTTATTCTTACTACTTACCTCCTCGCAGCTTCCTCCTCTTCCTCCTCTTCCTCCTCCTCCTCCTCCTCCTCTTCCTTCTGCCCCTCCTCCTCCTCCTTATCCTCTTCTTTTCGTTCACCTTCTTGTCCTCTCTATCGTGCAATTTCTTGTCTTCCTTACCACATAGTTTTACTCTTTCCTTGACTTTCCTTCGCCGATTTCCTTGACCTCCCTCACTTGCCCTATGTCCCTCCCTCGTCCTTCCCCCACCTCTTGGACTCCCCCTTCCCCCTCCCCGTCCCCTTCTCCCTCCCCCTCCCCCTCCCCCTCCCCCTCCCCCTTGTCCTCTCATCCGTCAGTAATGGCCCCCATCCGCTCTCTTCCATTCATACTTTTCCGTTCCAAGTTTTGCCATTAATTTTCTCTTCTCTTTCCTCTTCATCGCCTCTTTTTTCCTTTGAATCGCCCCTCTCTCTTTCTCTCTCTACCTATCTATCTCTATTTCCACCACTTGTTTTGTCTCCTGCTCCTCTTTGTCTGTCTTATACTCTCAATATTTCTTTAAATCCTTCTTGGCCTTTGTTTGATCAATTTTCACTGTTCCTTCCTTACTTGCACATTCTTTTTACGTTTCCATGATTCTTCTTTCCTAGTATGACTTCATTTTTCCTCATCCTTACTTTGTCCTTTTCTTCTGACGTCTGGATTCTTTAACTATTTAATTTGCCTTTTTCTCGGTATATCTTTTTTTCTTTTTCTTTTTTTTTATCTACTCTTTTCTCTCTAATATCACATAGTTCTTCTTCTCCTTTGTCCTTTACTCCTTTCATGGTTCTTTGTCTGGCTCCAGTTCTCTTCATTAATTCCAATTTCGTTTTGACAAATATTCTTTTTCTCTTTTCTGGGTTCATTTCGTTCATTCTCTCTCTTTCTTTCTTTCTCTTATTTCTGGAATTATTTTTTCGGTTTTCCTTCTTTCTCTTCCATTTCTCCCCTCGCCCTTTGTCTTTATATCCTCTCTCTCTCTTTTTCCTTTCACATACATCTCCTTCTTATCTTTCTCTTTCTCTTCTTCCTCTACGTATTTCCTCCCTGTCTTTTTCGCCACTTTTACCGGCTCCATGTGTCGCCCCCATTATCGTCCCTGTTTTCTTGCTCCCTTGTCTCGCTCCTATCTCTCACCCCCGTCTCCCACTCCCATCGCCTGCCCCCATCTCCCACCCCTATCCCCCACCCTGTCTCTTATCCCATATCCCATCCCGTCTCCTACCCCCATCACCCACCCCATCTCCCACCTCATCTCCCACCCCCATATCCCACCCCTATATCCCACCCCCATATCCCACCCCATCTCCCACCCCCATCGCCCACCCCATCTCTCACTTCATCTCCCACCCCAATATCCCACCCCTGTCTCCCACCCCCATATCCCACCCCCATCGCCCACCCCCATATCCCACCCCCGTCTCCCACCCCCATCGCCCACTCACATATCCCACCCCCATCTCCCACCCCATCTCCCACCCCATCGCAAACCCCTATATTCCACCCCCGTCTCCCACCCCCATCGCCCACCCCCATATCCCACCCCCTTCTCCCACCCCCATCGCCCACTCCCATATCCCATTCCCGTCTCTCACTCCCGTCTCCCACCCCCATCGCAAACCCCCATATCCCACCCCCGTCTCCCACACCCATCGCCCACCCTATCTCCCCCGTCTTCCACACCACCGCCTACCCCCATCTCCCACCCCCGTCACCCCCCCCACCTCCCACCTCTATCCACTGCACCCGTCTCTCGCCCTCCCTCTCGCACCCCCCCCACAAGTCTCGCCCTTCTCTCTCACCCTCCTCTCTCGTCCTCCCTCACCCCTCTTCTTTCTCGTCCCAGCTCTCTTGCTCTCATTTCTCACCCCTTCTCTCACACCTTCTGTCGCCCCTCCTCTCGTCCTTTCTTTCAACTTCTAGTCATGTCATTTACCCCCATCAGCACCCCACCTTATCCCCCCTTTCTCTCTCTCTCTCTCTCTCTCTCTCTCTCTCTCTCTCTCTCTCTCTCTCTCTCTCTCTCTCTCTCTCTCTCTCTTTCTCTCTCTCTCTCTCTCTTTCTTTCTCTCTTTTCTATCTCCTTTTCCCGCTCGTCTTATACGTATACATATATCAAATACTTTTTGATTCTCCGTCCCCTAATTGGCTTTGCGTTTGGTGATTTAAATTCTAATTCAAAAGTTAACTTGATTGCTGTAGAGCGCCAACTTTGGGACAGGTTTATGTATGATGACTCGAAAGCTCATCAAGCCAGAATGATGCCAATATAAGAGTGCCACGCTGAGAAGATGAGGTCATCGCGGCGCCAAACTTCCTCTCAACTCGAGGACCGAGCTTCAGCTGAATAAAATCGTTCCCCAACTGCCAGATCAGTATCTCAAAGGAGATAATCTTAGTGAAAAGGTTAATATTTTCTTCTCCTCTGAGAGTGAAGTTTTGTCATCTTCTAGAAAAAGATGGCAGCCGTTAACAAAGAATGATGCCTCAGCTGAAGACAATCGTTCTGCAGCAGCCAGATCAGTATCTCAAAGGAAATAATCTTAGTTCTGTCAGTTTCTAGAAAAAACCGGCAGCCGTTAACCAAGATTAGATAAATAAAGAGAATGGAAGTATCCGTAGCTCTTTGTTGAGGGAAAAAAAATTCACCATGTAGTAACGAAGTCTTCTTGGAGTGGATGTGGGGGAGCCCAACCCCGTCTTGGTATATTGTTGCAGAGGTTATCCTTTAAGTAAACAGTATCGATAAACCTCCCTGAATGGAGTCCTAAAATATCCCATCGGTTTAGGGGACAGTGTGGGAAATACTTTGAAGAATCTCAGTGGGGAGGGATTTTCCTTTTACCGAATAAAAATTCCCGGCCGCAGACGGAGCAAATGTACAAGTTTTCAATAACAGGGAAAGTGTACTTCCCACGGCTGAGTGAGATGGCATAGTGATAGGAGGCAGAACAAGTGAACAAATTGTGAGTAGCAGTAAAGAATCAGAGATTTTCTGAAGTTGAATAGAATAGGATTAGTCAGATTAAGACCATTAGATTTACCGATGAGGATTAATTGATTAATAAATCAGATAGTTTAAAACCCTTCTAGGATGAGAGTATTTTCTGATGATTCAGTTTAACGTCGATATCAACCCCCTATCAGGAGGTTAGGATGATGCCCCTTACAAAGGATTTTGTTGAGTAGAATTTGATGAACTATGTCCTTGGCCCAACTCGCTCGCGAGAGGATTCGAACCGCAATCACCTCAATCTCCGTCGCAGGTTAGCGACGCTCTGAACCAGTCGGCTAGCAAGAATCCTGAGTCTTTTCTAAGTTAATTAAAACCGTTTGATCTTCATCTCAAAAGAATGATTGAAGACGCAATTTAGTCTTGAATATGTTATTGTTCTTTTATTCCTACTTTTAGTAAAAACATAAGAATGGAGGAGACTCCAGAGACCATGAGGGTTACACTAGGAAGTTCCATGTCCCTTACCACATGCCATCCCTATCCACTGTGCTCACTAAATTGTTATTAAGTCTGTATTTTACCTATATCCTTATTAAACCCAAATTTTGCCCAATTGAAATCCATTACTACGAGTCCTGCCCTGCTGTCTTAATATGATGACCTTGCCTGTACTCAAGAATGAATGTTTACTATGGGGGTTGAAGAAGCACGCATGTTTGTTTTTTTATATCTTCTGCAATACAGTGATATGTTTCATATGTCGTCTCTCTACAAAAAAACAAAACAAAACAAAAAACACTCGATCTCATCCAACTGAGGGTTCGAACTCGTGTTTTCAAAGGGTTTCGACCGACCGACCCCCCCTTCAGGCCAGAGACCGTGTCTTCATCTGCATAAACCCGGCTGTCTTTAGACAGAACAAAACCCGTCAATGACGTCACCGTGTTGATGGAGTTAATGAAACCCAAAGGCATCTCGGGAGACTCTGGGGATGAGGTGAGTGTGAGAGCCACAGTAACTTGGAGGCATCTCGCCTCGAAGGCAGCCGCATTCTTGGGACTGGAGTCTTTCTCCTTTGTTGTCGAAAGAATGAAGCTTTTGGTATTCACGGAGAAGTGGGTGCCTTGATTATGGTGCCAGTAAAGTGTTTCCTCAGTAAAAAAAAGGGGGCAGGGACTTAATTCGTAAAAGGGCTATCACACTGGGTTATTTTTCTCCCAACCACCGACTAATCGGCGATACTGACCACCTCCAGATATTTTCCCTCAGTAAAAAGATTAGGGGGAATTGATTTGTTTTCTCAACAAAAATACATAGAATGTCATTTAATATGTTGGAGGAAAATTATTTTCCTTCAGCATATCAGATTCCTTCCCGAAAGCTGCGGGCTACAAATCTACTCCAGTAGTTGGAGGAAAAATAGCCCAGTGTGATAACGCCTTAACACTCACAGCAGAGGTCAGAGTAGTCATTATGTTCTATGTGTATGGACTACTAGGGATAGTGGTAGTTATCGATGGTTGTTGGGGATTAGACTTTGGTGTATGTAGCTACGAGTCAAGAGCTGAGCCCAACGCGGCATAGTAACTGCCTCAATCTAGATACTTGATTCTAGAGGTTGACAAATAACAACGTAGAAGCTCAAGATGCTTGATGCAGCTTGTGTGTGACTAGGTCCCTATAACAGCACAACTTGAGACGATTTCACCAGACCCTTCGACATTTGTCGGTTGGTTATGATGATTTTCTCACTATTAAGGAATGTGGGCGCTGGTAGCGTAGGAGGAAGTGCACTAGTGTCGCAATCGCTTAGTTTTGGGTTCAAGCCCAGCATTCCTCTTCGATTCACAGCAGTGATTGTTAGCTGCCCCAACAGTTCTCGGAGCACATGATAGAGCAAAAGTGACGGGATTGGCCGAAGCTCCTAAGAGCCTCCTGGCGTAGGTTCCTCAATTAAGAAGAAAGTTGAGTTGACGGACGAAGATCGACGTTTTTTTTTGACTCGTGGGAACTTTGGTTTTGTGTGTCAAAGACCGAAAACCAGGTTAGTAGTTCTTTGCGTGCATCCAGTTACTGAAAGGTTCTCCAGAGGCTTTGAAGTCTGATGGCCATGTATGAAGAAGTCCGGCATTTTCATGACGTATGTCGAAGACCGAGAACCACGTTAGTTGTTCTTTCCGTGCATCAGGGCACTGAAAGGTTCTCCAGAGGCTTTGAAGTCTGATGATCGTAAATGATGAATTCCGGTGTTTTCATGGCTTATGTCGAAGACCAAGAACCAGGTACTGAGAGGTACTCGAGAGGCTTTGAAGTCGAATGGTCATGAATGAAGAAGTCAGGCATTTTCATGACGTAATCATTCATAATGAGGAAAATTCTCTTCGTTTTCTTGGAAGCCACTTTCAAAGAGAAATACGACATCGTCAAGATCTCCAACAAAGCTTTTGTTCCGTCACTTTCTCAGAGTTGAAGGAGCGGCGGGGCTATAAGGACACAATAGACCGTTCTTGAATATGAACGCAATTAAATCTGTGTCCTTGTTCATACATTTCTTATGCTAAGCGAGGTGCAGGGTTGTGGACATTCTGTCTTGAACTACCAAACTACAGTTAGTTTTTTCTTATTTATATTCATTTATATACATGCATATGTACATATACATATATATATATATATATATATATATATATATATATATATATATATATATACATACAGTGTACACAATTATAAAAATATTTATGATACACATCAAGGCTATTAATCTTTACATGTGCTATTTGGTGCACTGCGTTTTTTTGCAAGAATATGATGTTAGGTTGCAGAACACTATACGTACATTAAAACTACTACTATAAATGTCAGCTATATTTGTAGAGACTAAACGAAAGTATCAGCTAAACGGACGTCGGAGGAAAACATCTCCCCTCCACCCTTCTTCAAACCCATCAATCACCATCTGAAGGTGTATAATTTGTGCTGAGAGACACATAGTCTCAGCATCGGACCCATGATTTCTGTTAATTTAGACTATTTTCCGCCGCATGTAAGAACGGCTAACATCTTGCGACTGCTCGCCTACTTCTCCTCTTTCTTATTCTCTTCCTCCTTCTATTCCTCCACATTTTTTTCCTCCTCCTCCTCCTCCTCCTTCTCCTCGTTCTCATCTGTCTCATGTTCTCTTCCTCCTCCTCCTCCTCATTCTCCTTCTATTCCTTCTCATCTTCCTTCTCCTCCTTCTCTCCCTTCTCCTCCTTATTCCCCATTTTTTCATCTTTATCTACTTTTCCCCCATCTCCTCCTTACACTATTCCTCTTCCTCCTTCTCCCCTCTTCTTTCTCCTCCTCCTCCTCATCGTCATCATCTCTCTTTTACTGACATAGAAACACACTCATGGTAGTGCAATACAGTAGACTAAAGCTTTATCCCAGAAAGACGTAGGGAAGGACCCAAGGATCGTTGCCAGCAACTATAGGGCTGAGGGTTTCTAGTTATTGAATCTGGAGACGTCAGTTGTAAAAGTATTGACCAGGTACCTCGTCAGAATTACTTGGCCATTCTTCATTTAACATCATCACCGGTATTACTTCCACCTGGGCCATTATTCATAATTGACTCCTCTTCGGAGGAGGGGAAGGCGAAGCAATAAGTTCCGAGAGGAACATTTGACAAATCCTCAAGAGAGTGTCTGTAGGAAGAAGACCCGTTTTATGCCTCTCCTGGTACTCACTCCTGTCATTCCTGAGAGACTTCTCCAGCAGCAGGATTTCTATTAACGGGAGTAGTAAACTGCCTGACGGGAGCTCCTTACTGTTGTAATTTACGGGAAATGTGTTTCTGTCCATCACATTTCTTCTTCTTCCTCTTCTTCTTCTTCTTCTTCTTCCTCTTCTTCTTCTTCTTCTTCGCGTTCTTCTTCTTCTTCTTCGCGTTCTTCTTCTTCTTCTTCTTCTTCTTCTTCTTCTTCCTCTTCTTCTTCTTCTTCTTCTTCTTCTTCTTCTTCCTCTTCTTCCTCTTCTTCATCTTCTTCATCTTTTTCTTCATCATCATCGGGAGAGAACACCCAAAACGTCCTTTCTTTTCTGGAAACAAAAGGATAAAGTGGACGGAGGACACGTAGACAGCATAGAAAAATTAGGTGGCTGAGCTCAACTTAGACAAACTGTAAATCCCACTTTCGTGGATCACAGTGTTCATAATATACGCATCTTCGTACAGTCTAATTTTTATTCTGGAAGTGGCATCTACAGTTCATCTTACCAACGTGTTACAACATTTAACCAGTATAGAGAAAATAACAAAAATATCTTTGAAATGCTGTGATTTTTTATCACTTCGTTTATTCCAGCGAAGTGGGAGATAAGGTACCCATGGTAGGGCAAGCCCTGTCAGTTGTGGCAAGCCGCTCTATTTCTTAAGTCGATGTTTGGGCCGCTTCTCCTCCTGGTCAGGGCTGTCGGTCTCCATTATTCTATCTCGGTGCATTTTTTGTTCTATGCTTTCCGTAAACTTCATAATATCTTTTCTTCGTTTGATACATATGGAGTTCTTGAAAGTATGATAGAAAAACACAGTTGAGTAAAACAGAGGTAATAGTGTGCAATGTGTATAGATTTATTTATTTATTTGCTTGCTTATTCGTTTATGTGTTTATTTGTATATATATCTATTAATTCTATTTAATCGTGCTTTTATCATTTAATATCAGTTAATTTTTCTGAGTATGTTTGAGGTCTGCTTTTCTACATCTATCGATGTTATGGACCAAAAAGTCTGTAAACATTACCAAGATAAATGCACTAAAAATAAATTAACTTCCTTAAGGTATGTTGACACTGGTGTAATTCAAAAGTTAACAAAACAGAAAAAAAAAATGGCTACTGGTGAGCGCAGTTGAATATTGAGAACCTGCCGAGCGGTTTGGTGGATGAGGGCCTGAGAGACATTATCCAATATGTTGATGTATCTATAAACAAACTCCGCAGATGGGACTCGAACCTTTGTATGAGCGACTGCTTATCAAAAGGGCAGGACGATACCATTGCGCCACGCTTGACCGTACAATGTTGATGTAAGACACATGAGTGGTAGGGAGATAAGGCAAACACAGATAACTGCTGGAATTTTATTTCTGTTGTTATTTCCTCATCAGGACTTCTTCAGAGTGCATATGAAAAAGTCCTGGTAATGACGAAACGTCAGTATAAATCTCCAACAGTTCCCTGTGTTTACCTCACCACCCTGCCACTCATTGTCCAATATCGCTGAGGCTCAAACACGAATAACGTTGATGTAAAACGCTCGGGTCAACCTGTCAGACTGACGTGCAAAAGCACTGCCTCAGGGTTACCTGGATGTGATTTTTTCTTCTTTATGTATTTATTAATATGTTTACATATGCATTTATTTATTTATTTAGTTATTTATTTATCTATTTATTTGTTTTAATCATTCTTTAATCAACTATTTTTATTTTTAACTATCATTTTACAGGTAGGATAGGTTGGGTCTTGAGAGATGAAACTTCACGGAAAGTCAGATGAATTTCTGGACGGTTGCGTGTGTGGTGTGTGTGTGTGCGTGTGTGTGTGTGTGTGTATATATGTGCGTTTGTGTGCTTATGTGCGTGTGTGTGTAAATGTGTGTGCATGTGTGTGTGTGTGTGTGCGGTGTGTAAGTGCAAATCTGTGTGTGTGTTGTGTGTGTGTGTGTGTGTGTGTGTGTGTTTGTGTGTGTGTGTGTGTGTGTCTGTGTGTGTGTGTCTGTGTCTGTGTCTGTGTGCTTGTGTTCCTGTGTGTCTGTATATCACAAGAATATAGGGGTAGCTGCTGATAGGTGCCTCGTCTGGTCTAGCATGACGTTGACCTTCAAGGTTCCTGATAGAAAAAGAAAAAGGATAAAATAAAATAGAAACAAAGTAAAATAGAATAAGATAGCCTAGATAATCAACCGTGTAGGGTGTAGAGTTTCCTCTCAAGCTGATTAACATTATCTGACGACATGAAGAAAAATAAGATAAAATTTCAAACTCTGATAAAGTATGAACGCGGAGTGGCTGAGTGAAATGAAGTGAATTTGTTGATCAGAACAGGAAATGTTACAAACGTGGAGTTCTGATATTTTTGAGCAGGAAAGACACGTGTTCGTGAAATAAGAAACGAGGGGAAAATATTAACTACATGCAAGGGGGAGTTCTTGTGATTAACAATACTTGCTGGACAACCTGTAGCCATATTGTGCGCGCGCACACACACACACAAACAGACACACAGACATACACACACGCACACGCACACACACACACACACACACACACACACACACACACACACACACACACACACACACACACACACACACACACACACACACACACACACACACAAACAAACACACACTCAATATATAAATATATATATATATATATATATATATGCAATAAAAACACTAGGAGCGTGTGTTCATAAATGCGTAAGTAACCACTAGGAAAAGTAAACTAACGAAGCAGAGCGCTTTCGTATAATTACATCTTCAGTGCAGATACAAAGAAGGAATTCAAAATTCCTTCTTTGTATCTGCACTGAAGATGTAATTATACGAAAGCGCTCTGTTTCGTTAGTTTACTTTTCCTAGTGGTTACTTACGCATATATATATATATATATATATATATATATATATATATATATATATATATATATATATATATATATATATATATATATATATATATACATACATATACCAAGGCTTTTTCCCCCTTACAAGGGAGGTAGCCAAAAAGGAAAAGGCATAAAATCATTCCCACCCATTCCATCCCTGAATACACCTTGTCCACTGCCCTGGGTCAGAAGCAGTGCCGCAAGACACAGCACATCTATAGCAAGGCCGCTTCATTAAATCGGCGATCCCC
>NC_134778.1:91848922-91851422 GCF_046742065.1 Oratosquilla oratoria
ATCGAGAATTCATAATAAATCATTTTACTTTGGTGTCCATGATTGCCCTGTGCATTTGTGATTTTTTTTTTTAGTTTGTATTTCTTTTCATATTCCAGGCATCACTTATTTCGTCGTCTCTCTCTCTCTCTCTCTCTCTCTCTCTCTCTCTCTCTCTCTCTCTCTCTCTCTCTCTCTCTCTCTCTCTCTCTCTCTCTCTCTCTCTCTCTCTCTCTCTCTTTCTCTCTCTCTCTCTCTCTCTCTCTCTCTCTCTCTCTCTCTCTCTCTCTCTCTCTCTCTCTCTCTCTCTCTCTCTCTCTCTCTCTCTCTCTCTCTCTCTCTCTCTCTCTCTCTCTCTCTCTGTCTCTCTCCATATAAAGTACTGACACAATTTTAGGAACTTCAGTGGCATCCTTATGGACCCGAGTCACTAAATATTATTTTTGTTAAAAGACTAAACTCTTTGTCAAGAAAAGAATGCTGAACACTTTTTTTTTTAAACAAACTAAATTCAACCTCCTGCAGACCCAATACTCCATCCGTTCAGCGTAGCATCGTCCCCAGTGCTCTTGGCTCTGGTACGCTCTGACATATTGCTTTCTCTCATCTGTGCGGGCAATTTTAGTTATATTAAAAAAATGCATAATATGCTTTGCGAGGGGACCAGAATAAAACATATTAGCAAATGTGAAGACGTACATGTATGTTTGTGTGTGTGTGCATGTATAAGTCTACGTCTGCATGTGTGTGTGTGCGTTTTTGTGTGTGTGTGTTTGTGTCTGTGTGAGTGCGCGTCTGCATGTGTATGTGCGTGCGTGCGTGTGTGTGTGTGTGTGTATGTGTGTGTGTGTGTGTGTGTGTGTGTGTGTGTGTGTGTGTGTGTGTGTGTGTGTGTGTGTACATGTGCCTGTACCTTTGTATTCATTGTCAAGTTATATTTTGTATAAGCATGTATATTTATTAATGTTAATATGATTTTTTACATGATATAACTGTGTATTATACTTTCTGACAGGGTACTCTAGTACAGGCTAATGTATTGAAACGAATGTAGATATTATTATTATTCTATCGTAATTTCATTAAAGTAATACATGAATACCGAATGTTCAAAAAATACCCTTTTTACCTTCATTCATGCATAACCGACCACTTTTTTATTTATTTACTGATGGTATTGTCCTAAATGATGTTCTCTTTGTGAACCCATCCTTCTTAAAGTGTTATCACACTCTCAGTATATTATTTGTATGTACACATGAAAATGTAATAACTTTCATTTGTGTAAGTCTTAGCGGGGGAGGGGGGCTACAGAGAGAAGAAAAGAGGGTTAGTGTTTCCTTTATTTATATGTGACTCAAGCCGTATATATACATCACGTGGGCATGCACCCGCGGTGCGTAATTATCCCTAATTACATTGGATTAGATTAGGTTGGGTCAAGCTGCCACAGGCAGGTGTGTGCCTCAAGTCGCAGCTCGTCTATTCTGATGCCACGTGGTCAGTCATACCACATGGTTCGTACAGTATCATCACGTTCATTCGGAAGGCGTTCACTTCTGAATAAAATCGCTTAGCGGTAGAAAGAATGAATACATAATTCGTGAATAACATTGAAAGGTTTGATCTTTACGAGGCAAACTGGGCCAAATCCTAACACAGACACTTGAACCTTGTCAAGCTCGCTCGTGTATGTTTACTTAAAGATTAATACGATATTCGAGTGTGTATATTCGCCTCTCGTCCAATTCTTTCTCGCATATGTATGAACGTGTGTGTGTGGTGTATATAGTATGAATATGTGCGTGTGTGTACATGTGTACATTTATGTACGTGTGTGTACGTAAGTTTGCGTATGTACACGTGTGTACATGTCGTGTGAGTGTACGTGTTTTTATGTGTGTATGTGTGTGCGTGTATGTAGACTTCAGTACACATATACATACCATCCGTCACATGAAACGAATATTTAAATACAAGACTTTTTTATATGTGGGATGAATTAATGAATTCCTGTCCATTAGTGTACTTCTGTCTAATTATTGTTGGAATTTTTAAGATAGACAGATGAGTAATATTTGCTTTTTTCTTGCTTGTACGCTGGCAGGCACTTGTCCAATTATATTCTGAAATGACTACGAATATAAGTAAGTTCCGAATCCCCCCCCCCCACCATGTTAATGCGATGAATATTTAAATCTTGTATTCAGGTAACTTTCAGCTTTGTGCTCACTCGTATTTGTTGTCTTGGCATCATATATCATGTATATTAGATTTTTTCTTCTTGTTCTTGTTCTTCTCTATCTTCTTTTTCTTCTTCTTTTCTTCTTCTTTTCCAATTTAGGTTTCGAAAGATTCTCATGTTTCCCATATGCCTTCTGGGTTAATTTGTGGCGCATAACCAGCGCTTTTATCATTGTTGACAATGCCGCACTTAAGAGTAATAGAGAATTGATAAAGAAGAGATTTAAGGCAGGTGACAGATATAAGAGTTGGTACAAATCAAAAGTGACCAACATTT
>NC_134778.1:91856422-91868922 GCF_046742065.1 Oratosquilla oratoria
ATCATATATATGTATATATATATATATAATTTGTTTATCGGTTCCTTTGTATGTTTTCCTTTGCAACAGTTGGTTTATACACGAATGGAATCAGGATTTTTTCTTTCTTTTATTAATCTTCAACACCAGCCTAGTTCACTCAGGAAGTTTGTTGGTCCATTTTCATTAGCAGTCGGTTTGGTTGCTGTGTTCATAGCTTCAGCAGTGCAATGTTCTAACCGTCTTTCTTGCCATATGCATCTTCCTTGCATGTCTGATTTTTTTTTTGTGTGTTCTCTTTCATTCTCTCCTCTTTCCCTGTTCCCCTTTCCACCATTTCCTGTTTTTTTTTCGTACCTTTAATTTTTTTTCTTTAGTATTATCTTTCTTTTTCTCTCTTCCTTTTTTTTTTTTTTTTTTTTTTTTGCCATCTTGCCGGTCTTCTACCTGGGGGTTATTTTCTTCTTTGCTTTTTTTTTTTCAATTAGTTATGATTTCTTCACGACCCTCCTTCTTTCTTTTCTTAATACTGTTTCTTTCCTTTTACATACCCAGTACTATTCTTTAAGATGCTTTTCTTCTCTCGCTATCTCTATTCCCGTTTGTCTTTTGCCCTACGTTCTCATCATCCTCTTCCTTGACTTTCATTCCTCCTTTCGCTCAATTTCCTTGTATTCTCTTCCCGTGCACTTTCCCTGTTATTTCCGCTTCCTATCCATCATCCCTTTCATATCCATTCTATTGTTTCTCTTAATCCTTCCTTCTGTTTCATTTCCTCTTCATCTTAACTCCCCCTCCATCCTTTCCTTCCCCTCCTTTCCCTTTTCTCACCCTTTTCTTCTCTTTTTTTTATTTTCTCCCGTCTCCCTTCCTCTTTTTGTACGTGCCTTTCCACTTTTTCTTTGCCTCCTTTTCCTCCACTTTCTTTTCTTCCATTTCCTCCATCATTCCTTGTTACTCTTTTTTTCCACCTTTTCTTATCAGTTCTCTACAGCGTTTCCTCACTTTTTATTTTTTATTTTCTCTCATGTCCATCTATATCCTCCTATTACACCCCTAGTCTTCCTTCTCTTTCTCCTTCTCCTCTCCTCTTCCTCCTACTCTTCCCTTTCCTCTTCCTCGTTCTCTTTTGTTCTTACCACTGTTATTCCCTATCTCTTGTCCTCCTCCTCTTCCTGCTCCGCTCTTGTATTCATCCTCATATTTTTTTGCTTTCTCCTTTTTCTTTCTGCTCCTCGTCCTTCGAGCTCTCCACTTTCCCCTCCTCCTCTCCTCTTCCTCTTGTGTCTTCATGCTTCCTCTTTTCATCTCTTGATTCCTGCAGCTTCCCCTTCGTCCTTTCGCTATTATTTCCGTTTTCATTTTTGGCTTCCAGTTTCCCTCTTCCTCCAGCTCATACTCCTCCTCCTCCTTTTGCCTTCTCATCTTCACCATTCTTCCTCCTTCTCTTCCTTATTCTTTCTCTTCATCCTCATATCCCCTACCTTGTTTTCTTTTTCCTCCCCCTTCGATCTCCATCCTTCTCTTCCTCCTTCTTCCTCCTCATATCTCCTACCTCAGTTGCTTTTTCCTCCTCCTTCCTCCTACTTCGTCCTCCTACCTCTTCCTTCCTGATTCTCTTCTTCCCTTCTGCTCTTCCACTATTTACACCTCCTCTCCTTTCTTCTCTTTCTTTTCCACTTGTCCATCATATCTTTCCTTTCAAGTTTCACTCTTCTTTGATCTCGCCTCACATTTTTTTTTACTTTCAGTTTCCAGGTCCCTTCTCTTTCTCCTTTTTCTTCTCCTCTCTCTCCTCATCCTCGTTTTTCTTCTTCTTTTCCTCGTCGTCTTCTTCTTTCCCCTCCTCCTCTTTCTCCTTCTTTTCTTGCCTCTCTTCTTCCTTGTCCTACTGCTCATTTTCCTTTTCATCCTCCTTCTTTTTCCATTCCCTCCTTCTTCCGCCTCCTTTCTTTTCTTCCTCCTCCTCTTTTCTTTTTCTCGTACTTGATTACCTCCTACTCTTGTTCTTTCACATCCTCTTTCTCCACCTTGTCCTTCTTCTTTGCATCGTCATATTCTTTTTCCGAGTCTTCTTCCTCCTACTCCGCTCTCTCCTTTAGCCCTCTTTTTTGCTCCTCGCTCTCTTCCTTCTCTTGCTCTCCATTTTTGACTGATGCTGTTAGGCTGATTCTCTTTCTACTCTTCTTCCTCCTTGTCTTCCTCTTTCTTCTCCACCTTTTCCTTCTCGTAATCTTTCACCTTTTTTCCTTCTCTCCCACTCTCCTTCTTCTCTTCCTACACTTTTCCTCACTCCTATTCCTCCTTTTCTACTTCCTCTGCCTTTTCCTCCTTCCCTCTCTCTTTTTCTTCTTTTTCCTTTTCTCCTTTCTCTTCCTCTCTCTTAGTCTCCTCCTCCTTTCTTCTCCTCTCCTCTTCTCTTCTCTTCTCTTCTCCTCTCTTCTCTTTTCTCTTTTGTGCTTTAGCTGTTCACCCTTTCATCACTCGATCCTCTACACCAATTTCGCCCTTCTTGTTCGACATTTTTGAAAACCCGATTTTTGGGGGCCGACCTTACCATATTGGGTAATCTTAAACACGACTCTCCATCCCCCCTACCCACACCCACACCCACGCACACACTCCCCTTCTCTTTTCTCTTCCCTTTCTCCGTTATTATTATTATTATTTTCCTCTTCCTGTTCTGGGATCAAGCCTTCATTTCTGATTTCGCTTTTTCATTCCGGATCATAATATTTGATGTCTTGATTTTCTAGACTGTTCATCTGCAATCCTGATTATTGTTTTCTTTTTCTTCTTCTTTACGTCCTCTTTTTCCCCCGTAATTTTTTCTTCTTCCTTTTCCTCATTTGTTACACCCTCTTCTTTCATTCCTTTTCCTCCTCTTCAATCTATTACACCTGCTCCAGCACCCGCTGATACACCAGCACCCACTGCTATACCAGCACCTGCTGTTGTACCTCATCCTCCTCATCCTCCTCTTATTGATTTTCTTCTTCCTCCTCTTTCTCATCTTCCTCAAGTCCTCTCCTCCACTCCTCCTTCTCTAACTACTTTTCCGTCTCAACAGTAACCATCCTCCCCTTTCTGTCCATCCTCCCTCCTCCTCCTACCCCTCATCCTCCTATCCTTCCTCCTCTTCCTTATCCTACCTCGCCTCCTCCTCCTCCTTCCTCCTCCTCCTTCTTTTCTTACTTCTACTCCTTCTTCTCTCCCTCCCATTCCTGTCCATCCTCTCCTTCCCTCCCTCCTCCTATGTCTCCTCGTCAATTCTATCCTACCTCTCATCCTCCTCCTTCCCCATCCTCCTTCTTCTCTGACCTCTATTCCTCCTTCTGTCCCTCCCATTCCTGTCTATCCTCTCCTCCCCTTCCTTCTCCTCCTATCCCCCCTCCTCTTCCTTATCCTACCTCTCCTCCTCCTCCTCCTCCTCCTCCTTCTTCTTTTCTTACCTCTACTCCTTATTCTGTCCCTCCCATTCCTGTCCATCCTCTCCTCCCCTTCCTCCTCCTCCTATCCCCCCTCCTCTTCCTCATCCTACCTCTCCTCCTCCTCCTTCCTCCTCCTCCTTCTTATCTTACCTCTACTCCTCCTTCTGTCCCTCCCATCCCTGTCCATCCTCTATTCCCCTTCCTCCTCCTCCTCCTTTTCCTGCCGATCCTCTTACTCCTTCATTCTCGTCCTCCCCTCCTCCCCCTCTCTCTTCCTCATCCTCACAAGTCCTCCCCTATTTTGCCCTTCTTCTTCTGTTCCTACAACTCTTCTTCCTCCTCCAACTCTTCCTTTTCCTCGAACTTCTCTTGCATCGCCCTCTTCCATCTTTCTTCTCCTATGATTCCCCTCCTATTCTACCTCCTCCTCCATCTCCATCCCTACCGCCCTCCCCCTCCTAATCCATTTTTCTTCTTAATTTTTCTTCTCTATTTTGATTTCATGTACTCTTTCCTCCCCGTTTTCCTCTTCTTCATCCTCGTTTTTCTCTTCCTTCTGTTCCTACATTTCCTTCTCCTCCTTCTCTCCTCCTCCTGCTCCTGTATCAAATCCCCTTCTCTTCATGCTTCTCCTTGTCTTCGTTCACGTCCTACTTCTTCTCCTCTCTCCCTCTTCCCACTCTTCTTTTTACTCAACTTCTACTGTCGCCTTCCTTCTCAGTCTTTTTCTCACTCTTCTGGGTCCTCCATCATTTTCTTCTCTCTCTCCAAATCCTTTTCTTCCTCCTCCTCCTCCTCCTCCTCCTCCTCCTCCTCCTCCTCCTTGCCGTATTCCATTTGCCCTCGTCTTCCTCCCCTCTCCTCCATCTTCCTTTTCCTCCTTATCCCTCTCGATTTCCTCTCCCTACTTCCTTCTCATTCTCCCTCCTTCTTCACCCTGTACTCTCCTTGTCGCCCCTCCTCCCCCTCCTCTAACCCTCCTGTTCCCCATCCATCCTCCTTCTCAGGTGTCTGTTCTTCAAATTTCATCTGCTCTTTTTTCCAACTCCTTTTTCTGATGCTCCCACGCCCTCCTCCTCCTCCTCCTCCTCCTCTTCCTCTCAGTCTTTATCTTCCTCACTTCTTATCCTCTTCTCCTTCTCCTCTCCCCACTCCTCTTCTTCCTCACCTTCCTCCTCATCCTTCTTCAACTCCTTATTGTTCTACTATTCCTCTTCCTTCTCCTACACTTCCATCACCACACCCTTCACTTGAATACCTCCCAACCTTCTCCCCTTCTTTCGTCACCCCCCCCCAACCGTCCTCCCTGTGTCCACATACCTAATCCACTTTACCCTGAGGCTCTTTCATTGTTTCGTCTCGGATGACATTTTGTTTCCTCTTTCCTACTTCTTTCATTGGATTTTTATGAAGTATTTGTTATTCTTCCGGTCCGAGAGAGGCTAGCAAATAGGGAGAAGGACTACTGTACATGCTCGAATTTTTCTCATAGTTTTTTAGGTTAGTAAGTACATGCTTCTACTTACCGACCAGTATATTGCCTAATGTCATTTATATTTCATTGCTATTGAAAGCACACACACACACACACACACACACACACACACACACACACACACACACACACACACACACACACACACACACACACACACACACACACACACACACACACACACACACACACACACACACACACACATGTGCGCGCACGCGCATGCAAAATTACCTCTTGAGCTCTCATTTGGGGGATTAATAGCTGTACATAACAGGTATAGCAAGACCATAGTAAATAAATCTCTCTATGTCACACACACACATACACACTCACACACACACACACACACACACACACACACACACACACACACACACACACACACACACACACACACACACACACACACACACACACACACACACACACACACACACACACACACACACACACACACACACACACACACACACACACACACACACACACACACACACACACACACACACACACACACACACACACACACACACACACACACACACACACACACACACACGTACACACCACATACTCGAGTAAAACAAGTAACCGGAAATGCGTGTTCATTCTCTGACATAATTTCCCTGGAATTTTTTTCCGTAGCTTATTGTCGATGTTAACCACTGCTGGAAGGAGGCCAAAGGGTCCACAGCCCAAGGCCGAAAGGGCCACAGATATCAAGTGGGGACAAGTGACCCCCTATTTAATCTTGTTGACACAGACAATGAGATCCCAGGAAAGACTACCCACCACCACCAAAAATCTCGGAAGTCCCGGTAATAGGATTAGCTTCTTGTGTACCGGACAGCGCTGCTCATTTTATTCCTTCTACCGCCAAGTGATTCGTTTCGTTTCCGTGGCATCCCATTGCTAGCAAATGAGTTTCCTTTTTACTTTGAAGGGCTGTTTCTAGAGTCGGAGCGAACCGTCTAACGAAAGCTGGAATAATTGTATACTCGTGCTAAATTCCTTAGAATGTGCAGTGAAATTCAGTCTATCCGACTGAATATACTTATATATACGATTTAAAATGGAGATAAGCAGACGACGAATATTTCCGTCAAAAAAGCTCTCAAATAATACCTTTGAGATAAGATATTTGTTTTAAGCATGGTTCTCGTGAAAATAACATTCAAAAAGAAAAAAAAAATGTAAAGTTGTACCTGGGCATGTTGGTTCCCCATTAAGCTTTCATTTCTGTTAGTTTCTCATTCAGCTTTTTGATACGTCATGCTAATATAATTTGGAGATTCGAAAAACAAGCATTGTAACCGAAGTCGTTTCTACTCAAACGAACTCACAATAGTTGTGTGACTTACCTAATGCTGAATCCGATTACTATAGGGCGCTAGGGAAAAGGAGACAGATGACAAATATCACAAGCAGTATCTATCGCTATTTCGTAGAATATTTACAAATATGTTCAATACACTTGTACTTTCAACTTACACAGTATGATATATACAATTATATTTTTCTATTTGTCATTCCTAGCTCAGACGTTATCATATGGCAAATAAATAATAATAAAATTAAGTAGGGGTGGCAGGTAAGTGGACAGATAGCTTGAAATTGGCGCAAATCCCCGTCTCAATGACCGTTACCAAGCGGATGAGGGAGAGAGGGGGAGTTGCTGAGCCTCATCTCTTCTCTGCATGTAGGCAAGGTCTAATAAAAGGGTTTAGTTATCAAAAGCGAATTTCAATTAAGTTTATTCTAGGTGTGCCTTCTGTGTTCAACATCGATGAAAGCAATTAATACGAACATAATTACATTTGCATTCTGTCTACGAAGAACTAATATAAACTAAACGCCTTGTATACTTAATTATTAAAATATTTACAAGAATTGTAGATACGTATTTTAATTGCTAAGTTATATTTTCAAAGAATTGGTGTCTTGCTGCATTGCTTGATACCCGGGCAATAGGCGGAAGACAGGGGCCAAGATAAACGGGAAACAAATGAGTGACGAAAAGGAGTAGGATAGACGAGAGTGGGCGCATGCCTTGGTTGGCTACCTCCCTTACAGGGGGGAAGAAGCCTTTAGTATTTTTAAGAGAGCTAAGAGTACTCATGCACTTCGGTAAGAGAGAAATGTCAATATTCTGTGAGTGTACACTTGGGTGTGTATTCATCATGACACTGAGTGAATGCATCGGGAATCCAAGTAGACAAAACCACAACCAAAAAAGGATCTATAGAAGTTCTCAGAAAAGTAAAGAAATATCTGTTCGGTTGTAGTTAGTATTTTTGTCTCAGTACTGAAGTGGTTTGTAATGACTTAGTAATGTATTTCCTATATTCCTTCCAGAGACATCCCGGAATGGAGTGTGATCAGTGTAAAAAAAAAAAAAAAAAAAAAAAAAAAATATATATATATATATATATATATATATATATATATATATGTATATATGTATATATATATATATATATATATACACGTATATATATATATATATGTATATATATATAATAATAATAATAATAATAATAATAATAATAATAATAATAATAATAATAATAATAATAATAATAATGATAATAATAATAATAATAATAATAATAATGATAATGATAATAATAATAATAATAATAGTAATAATATTCTTTAGTGTTGCACGTTGCAACTTCTGGATCAGACCGTCATGGATACACTGGAGTGTAACACCATCTACTATATCACCCCTGAAAAAGGCTTTTGGCCCAAATGTACGAAAATGAGAGCACCTATTCTTGCTGCTGTCTCATTATCCATATATATGTGTTTTTCCCGCTCTCCTCTTTTGTCCCCTTGCCACTCTTCCTACTACTCCTGCTCTTCCTTCTTCTCCTCCTCTTCCTCCTCCTCTTCCTCCTCTTCCTCCTCCTCCTCCTCCTCCTCTTCCTCCTCCTCCTGCTCTTCCTCTTGCTCTCCCTCCCCCTCCTGGTCTTCTCCTCCTTCTGCTATTCTCCTTATTGCTCTTCCTCATCCTCTTTCTCTTCCTCCTCCAACAAATACTCCTTCTCCTCCTCCTCTTCTTCCTTCTATTTCTCCTTCTTTGATCTCTCTACATGCTGCAACTTTTCTTCCGCCTCTCGCGAGTTCTTGACTCCAGGCTCTCCAATTCATTTCCTCCAACTCCTTTCTTCCAATTCATTTCCTCCAGTTCCTATTCCGCCCACCTTCTTCTTCTTCCTCCTGTTTTTATATACCATTTCCTTCTTCCAAATATTTCGTCATCGTCTCTTATTTCGTGGTTCTGACACTCTTTATAAATGTTATTATAGCGAAGACCAGTTGGCTTTTGTTCAGACTCAAAGCCGTCATCGTGGTTAATTGAGCTTGAGTTTGTCTTCACCCCCCAACCTTTCAAGATTTCTAAATTCTTCTATCTTGATCCGCATCCCTTCTTCTCTCTGACTCCACCTTCTCTCTCACTCCATCCTCTCTCTCGCTCCACCTTCTCCCTTACTCCACCTTCTACCTCACTCCACCTTCTCCCTCAGTACACTTTCTCCCTCAGTGCACTTTCTCCTTCATTCCAACTCCCTCATTTCACCTCCCTCACTCCACTTCATCCCTCACTCGAACTACCGCATTTCACCTCCTTCACTCCATCTTCTCTCTCATTCCACTTTATCCCTCACTCCACTGCGTCTCTCATTCCACTTTGACCCTCACTCTAATTTACTCATTTCACCTCCCTTACTCCACCTTCTCCCTCAGTTCACTTCGTCCCTCACTCCAACTCTCGTATTTCACCTCCCTTGCTTCATCTTCTCCCTCAGTCCACTATGTCCCTCACTCCATCTCCCTCATTTCACCTCCCTTACTCCACCTTCTCCCTCAGTCCACTTCGTCCTCACTCCAACCCCCTCATTTCACCTCCCTTACTCCACCTTCTCCCTCAGTCCACTTCATCCATCACGCCACTTTGTCCATCACTCCTCACTCCGTGGAAGAGATCTGATACGGAAGAATTGAGGAGAAAATTTGTCATTGACGAAGGAGAGGATGGAAAAGGAAAAGGGGTCACAAACACGAAGATATGGAAAAGAGATATTGATAATATGGCAAAAGAGGAAAACATGGAAAAGGGATGAGAAGATACGTGAGAGTCAAGAGAAGGGGAGCAGCCGGTCAAAAGAAAAAGAGAAGGAGGAAGAGGAGGAGGAGGAGGAAGAGGAGGAGGAGGAGGAGAGGGCAAAATAAAAGCGAAAAGGAGGTATTGACAATATTCAATGTGAAAAGATGTGAAGAGATGAGGAGAAATGTGAAAAGTAAGAGAAGGGGAGAATTGGTGGAAGGAAAGGGGACAAGGGTGTGACAAAAAGAGGAAAGAGGAAAGGACGAAAGGAAAGCGGAAATGAGAAATGGGGAAATTGAAGGAAGGATAAGGAAAAGAAAGAAACAGAAAGACAAGCCTAAATGAGAAAACGGGAATAAAGTAAGAATATGAAAGAAGAAAATGCAGAAAAGAAATAACGCGTTGATGGAAATTGTGTGACTGAAGTGGGAATAGAGTTAATGGGGATTGCGTGGTCGTAGAAGTGGCTCAGAAGACAGACAGACAGACAGAGAGAGAGAGAGAGAGAGAGAGAGAGAGAGAGAGAGAGAGAGAGAGAGAGAGAGAGAGAGAGAGAGAGAGAGAGAGAGAGAGAGAGAGAGAGAGAGAGACAGAGAGCAGAAGAGGAAGGGGAAGGGGAAGAGAGTAATGAGAGTGTGGCATCAGGTGGAAGACGAGGAAAGGGGGAAGGAAGCTTGTGCCAAAGAAAGATCAAAACCGCACAAAGATGATTTCATTAGGCGGGGTAGATGCAAAGGAAAAAGGAGATAGGTATATGAAGAGGAGACATGGAAAGGATGAGGAGATAGGGAGAGGAAGAGGAGATATGGAGAGGAAGAGGAGATAGCGAGAGGAGGAGGAGATAGGAGGAGGAGGAGCAGATAGGGAGAGGAAGAGGAGATGGGGAGAGGAAGAGTGGATGGGGAGAGAGAGGAGATAGGGATGGGAATAGGAAATAGGGAGAGGAGAGAAGATAGAGTGAGGAAGAGAAGATATGGAAAGGAGGAGGAGATCGGGAGAGGAGGAGGAGATAGGAAGAGGAACAGGAAGAGGAGATAGGGAGAGGAAGAGACGATAGGAAGAGAAAGAGGAGATGGGGAGAGGAAGAGGAGATAAGGAGAAGAAGAGATAGGGATAGGAAGAGGAGATAGTGAGACGATATATAGAGAGGAAGAGAAAATATGGAGAGAAAAAAGAGTATAGGGAGAAGAAGAGGAGATAGAGGAAGAAGAGATGGGGAGATGGAAGAGATCGGGAGAAGAAAAGGAGGTACGTAGACGAAGAGGATATAAGGAAAGGAAGAGGAGATCGGGAGAGGAATAGGAGATAGGGAGAGGAATTGGAGATGGGGAGAGGAAGGGGAGATAGAGAGAGGAAGCGGAGATAGGGAGAGGAAGGGGAGAGGAGAGGGGAAGAGGAAATGTGGAGTAGAAGAGGAAATATGGAGAGGAAGAGGAGATATGGAGAGAAAGAGGAGATTGGGAGAGGAAGAGGAGATACGAAGACTGACGACTGGAGGTTGTTAATAAAAGATGAAAATACAAAGTCCAGTGAAGACTATTGATTGATTGTAGTGGTGAACAAGTTTACACCATGAGGTACTTATCTCTGACTGAAATCTACAGCCCCATCCCCCTCCCCTTTATCCAACGCGGGATTCCGTAGGAAAGGGATGAGGCTGAAAACGACGCAGCTGGTTGATGTGGATAAGGAAGTTAATACAGGAAGCGTTTAGGTGTAGCCGAATCATCCCTGCTCTGTTTGCAAGGACAGTAGTATAAATGGCAATTATTTTGTAGCCGTTGGTAATCGACCCCCGCTAGTGTATAGATGGCGATAATCTAGAATTAGTTGATCTCTGTATGGGGGTAGTAACTCAGTTTTATACTGTCAATATATTGGTTCCAATCCTGCGGCCCAAAGTCACTCATTGTTCTTTTTATGACTGAAAACTTCTCACCCCCCCCCCAAAAAAAAAAAAATATATATATATATATATATATATATATATATATATATATATATATATATATATATATACATATATATATATATATATATATATATGTGTGTATAATAAAATTAAAAAAAAATGTGATAACATTTTAGTTCTGCTATCCCTTCAGTTTGTTATTCTCCTTACATATCTCCTTTATCACCTCTGTAACTACACCTCTTCTGTGTCATATTGTCCACAAGGATAGAGATGAAAGTTATTTCTGACAAAACTCAAATAATAAACTAAGGTGAAGATATAAAGTGCGATATGGATATGACCTGGGAATAATATTGTTACATGATTATATTATAACGATAAAGGGAAGAGATGAGACACAACCTCAAACCAGGATATAAAGCTAAACGCCAGAGGCGAGTTGCTGATTAATCTCATAGAGAATGAGATTATAAAATTAATGAAGAGCTTCCAAAACCGTGTATGTCGTAAGTGGATTTCGAGACGTACAAAGGGAACAACAACGAATTAAATATTTTTCGTATTAGGAGACGAGAGCAACAACGTTGGAGGTATTAGTTGCAAAATAAAGCATATTTATATTCAGTGAATTATAGTGATCCTAGCATGGTAAGTTGCACACAACCATAAGGCCAAGTGCTTAAACCTACTAAAGAACATAATAATGAAATAAAAGCGTTCCATAGTTGACCTCTCTGTCTGAAACGCAAAATTTATACTTCTTGTATAATCCCAGCTATGATCAACGGATATGAGATTTGGAAATTGACGAAGGTGATAGAGGCAAAGCCGTGGAATCCATTGAGAGCGATGGAAAGATGAATGTTGATAATATTCAACATTTAGAGACAGGAAGATGTTAAGTTGAAGCAGAGAGAATTCTGAAAGAATTAGCGGAGACGATCAAGGAGTGCGAATGTAAATGGGTAGATCAAGTCAAGGGAAAGGAAGATGCAAATGATGCTTTACTCTGAACCAATTCTCGTCAACTGTCGTGAATTTAAATACCTAGAAGAAGACTTCACTTACAGTATTCTAAACATACTTAAGACCATGTCAACATTGTGTCCAGTGTTGGTGTTGTCTTAGCTTTTCTTAATGCGGCATTCACTTCCTCAGTATATGACGTATAGGTATTTTGACATTTGGAAACTGGAAAACAGAATGGTTGTAACCGAAGTCATTTCTACTCAAACGAACTCACAGAGATTGACGAGAATTGGCCCAATGTGAAGTAGGCTTAAGACCGAGGAAATGCGTTAATGACTAGAAACAGCGAGATGGAAAACCTAGAAGTAGATCAAACATATGGTGGGTAGGGTGAGATAGAGAAGTTTGTAGAAGTGACGTGGCAGAGAATGGGGTAGTCGTGAAAGTTATGGAAGAGCTTGAAAGAGGCCTTTGTTCAGTAGTGAACTCCGAATAGTTTATTGATTGATTGATATATTGAGTGAATGATTGATATTGAAAAAAGGGAGGAGATTGAAATAATTAAATTTCATTTGGTGATGTAATTGACATATG
>NC_134778.1:91873922-91876422 GCF_046742065.1 Oratosquilla oratoria
TCCATTACAGTCCTTTCTTCCACTCATTTCCTCCCTACCGTCCTTCTTTCTTCCTCCCCTCCTTTATCACTTCCCCTTTTTCTCCCCCTTGGCCTCTTCCGCTTCCTCTCCTCTTCTCTTATCTTTATCATTCATGTCACCACGGAATCGGTCTTTATCATTAGCCTGCAGTCGTTACCATTAAGATTGAATTAACTCTGAAGCCGCGATTACTCTCCGCGCTGACCTCATCACTGTCACAGCATTCATGGGCGTCGCCGTTGTCATTGTCATCATCATCATCATCGTTATTATTATCTCTTCTCTCTTAATCAGCTTTGTCATTATCAGTATAATAACCCACCAACCTCCACTCACCCCTTCAACATGCTGATTTCATGTTTAAGAAGGAAATAGGGGGAAAAAGTGGGTTTACGTACTGAATGGCTAACGAATAGAATAGGCCATGTAACCATGTAGTAAGCGCTGAATCGATATGCTGGTTTAAAAGAAGGTTAGGTAACTTTATGGAAGGGGATGACAGATGGTAAGGGACATGGAACTACCTGCTGTAGACCTTATGATCTCTTGCAGTCTCCTCCATTCTTATGTTCTTATGTACTAATGATGATTGTATATATGATACGCGATTTTATGTAGGAAGGAAGAGCCGGGGGGGGGGGGGGCTGGATGCAAGAGTCCGGACAGAAGAAGGATAGGTGTAATGTGAGTAAAGCCTTAGCATGTCTCTTCTCTATTTTTTGTAAATATTAGTGAATGAATATACTGTTTTTGTTCAATTAAATAGACACTGATGTTTTGTCGATCTCTGTACCTGATCCCTCAAAATGGGGGAAGACTTTTTTTTCCATCATTGTTCAATGTAGAACAAAGATTGTCTAATATTCATCTAGGTTCTAGCTTCTGCAAATTATTAGAATATTTACTATTCCCACCCAGCTGAAGAAGAGGTAATAGACCTCAAAATCTGCAGATACTGGTCCAATAGATGAATATTGAAAACTTCTGTTCCACATTGAACAATGAAGAAAAGAAATTCCGTAATTTTGAACGATCAGATACACAGGTTGTCAGAACCTCGGCGGCTATCCAATTTAACAAAAACTGTATTAGAGAGAAGATTACTCCATGAATATATTGTGTAAATACAATCAGAATCTCTTTACACAAGAGTGTATAGCATGGAGTGGTATAGTCTGGACAAGGCTAATTCATAGTCCAGGTATAGCTTGTCCTAGGACAGTTTATACCCCGGGGTAAACGCTGACCTAAGCCAAACTACACTTGGATTTATTGTGTGCTAATTTGTGCTGTTACATTAGGAAGAACAGTATAAACACAAAAGAAAAATAAACAAAGGAATATATAGAATATGAATAGGTAAGTAAATGATAAGTGAGCAAAAAACAACAGGAATAGAGACCAAATAAACAGAAGGACTGAAATAGAACAAATAAATGAATATATAGATGAAAATATCGATAACCGACCAAATACTTGAAATATAAAAATCCACCGAACAGCAGGTAAATATGTAGGCAAACGAATTAACAGATAATTAAGTAAGACAATAAAGATGAATAAAAACAAAAGCCTTATATACCTCGGTACATCGTTCAAGGGACTGCCAGTTCAACTTTTATTGACAAAAAAATAAATAAATGATTAGATAAATAAATATACATTGACAATACTCCCGTGCTTTCAATATCAATCAAGAATTCTTTAGATGTAGAATTAATTTAGTATTGTCAATCAAGGGAATTAATTCAATATTTTTCATCATATGTGTATGGTTCAATACAACGAAACTTCAGGACCCAGCCAAAGCCCAAGCAACAATGGTCCGTATTGCCCCTGAGCATACGGTTGATCATCTGTATAGATGTACTTTTTCAGGCTTTGTAAGTTCTTTTAAGAATATAGCTATTTCAGTACAGTGCACAAACGATCGGTTGGAATAGAAAGGGTAGATTGGAGGAAAACGAAGTGGAAAGTGGGTAGGAGAGATAAAGATTCCGAGAGGGAAAGAGGGTGTAGAACGTACGTAGGTGAGACAAACGAAAATGAAAAAAATAAAGGGAATGAAACGGAGAGAGAAGTACAGAGAATACGGAAGAGAGATTTGAGGGGAAAAATAGAAAGATTGAGATTGAGAAAGAAGTACAAAGAATTCGGAGGAGAGAGAATGAGAGTGAGAGAGATTAAGAGTTGGACAGAATGTGAGAAATGGGTTTAGAGGTGAAGAGATCGAGAGTGTGAGGGAATGAAAGGGCTAGAAAATGAAAATATTTTGAGAGGAAGAGAGTATGAAACACAAGAAGACAGAAGATAAAGGAAAGGGAATTAAAGAAAAATGGAAATAGACATACTACCAAAGGAAGAATAAATGAGGGGGGAAGAAAAATAGATTGAGAGATGAAGAAGAAATGTGGAAGAGAGGTAGGGCGAGTGAGATGGAGAAAGAAACTAGAAAGAGGAATTAATGGAAAATAACCTA
>NC_134778.1:91881422-91883922 GCF_046742065.1 Oratosquilla oratoria
TGAGTGGTAGAAGAGAAGGGGAAAGTGTAGAAAGAAGAGAGAGAGAGAAAATGAAGGAATACTATATAATAGATAGACGAGAGCGGTAAAAATGAAGATGAGGAATGATTAAAGAGGAGTGGGGGAGAGAGGGTTGGAGGAGGAGACATGGAGGGGAGCCAGAACGGCTGAAAGAGAAAGAGTGGGGGAGAGCAAAAAAGAGGTGTGGAAAGGGAGCGAGTGACAAAGAGGGTGTCAGGCGAGAGAGGGTGGAAGAGAGAGAGGATATGAGACGGAGAGGGTGAAGCAGGGAGAGAGAGATTAGGGAGACAGAGAGAGATGCAGACAGATACAGAGGGAGAGACAGAGACAAATAGATAGAGAGAGAGTGAGAGAGGGAGAAAGAGAGGGAGGGAGAGAGAGAGGGGGTCAGACAAAGAGAGACAGGCAGAGGGAGAGAGAAAGGTGGAGAGGAGAGATGGGGAGGATAGGTGGGGAGGGGAAGTGGAGATGAAGGCACAGGAAGTGAGGTACATATATGAAGACGGCAAAAGACTAAATATTGAAACCAGAAGGCGAAGGAAACGAGTTAGAAAAAGGGAAAAAATAGACGAGTGCCTCATGTAACCTTGTCAATGTTTATTTAATGCTGTAATGCGCAAGCGGGTCTGTATTAAGCGTGAATGATGGTCGATATATTCTGGCAAGCAGGCAATTGGTGAGACTCAACATAATTAGGTAATTCGTTTGGAGCTCGTATTAAATTCAAAGGTACGTTTCCCTGGATGAGAGACGGGGAGAAGGACGTATGGAGAGGAAGAAGAGAGAAATGAAGAGAGGAGAAAGAGAAGGGATAAGATGGGGATGATGAGGAAGAGAGCGAAGAAGAAGAAGAAGAAGAATGGATGAAGGAGAAGTCATAAATTGAGGAGAGTGAATGGATGGAGCAGGAGAAAGTTGAGTAGGAGGAGGACGAGGAGGAGGAGGAAGAAGAGGACGAGGAGGAGAAATAAAAGTAGGAAAAAGAGGACCAGGAGAAGGAAGAGCAGGAGGAGGGGAGGAGGAGAAGGAGTAAGAGCAGGAGAAAGAGGGGGACGAGGAGGAGGAAGAATAAGAGCAGGAGGAGGAAGAAGACGAGGAAGAGGAGGAATAAAAGTAGGAGGAAGAAGGAGCAGGAGAAGAAAAAGCATGAGGAGGTGACGAGGAAGACAAGGAGGAGGATTAAGAGCAGGAGGAAGAGGGAACGAGGAGGAGGAGTGAGAAGAGGGGAGGAGAAGGAGGAAGAAGACGAGAAAGAAGAGGAATAAAAGCAGGAGGAAGAAGGAACAGGAAAAGAAAAAACATGAGGAGGTGAGGAGGAAGACAAGGAGGAGAAATAAGAGCAGAAGGAAGAGGGGACGAGGAGGAGGAGTGAGAAGAGGGGAAGAGAAGGAGGAAGAAGACGAGGAAGAGGAGGAATAAAAGCAGGAGGAAGAAGGAACAGGAGAAGAAAAAGCATGAGGAGGTGAGGAGGAAGACAAGGAGGAGGAATAAGAGCAGGAGGAAGAGGGGACGAGGAGGAGGAGTAAAAAGAGGGGAAGAGAAGGAGGAAGAAAACGAGGGAGAGGAGGAATAAAAGCAGGAGGAAGAAGGAATAGGAGAAGAAAAAGCATGAGGAGGTGAGGAGGAAGACAAGGAGGAGGAGTAAGAGGAGAAGGAAGAGGGGGACGAGGAGGAGGAGCAAGAGGAGGGGAAGAGGAAAAGGAAGAAGACGAGGAAGAGGAGGAATAAAAGCAGGAGGAATAGGAGCAGGAGAAGAAAAAGCAGGAGGAGGTGAGGAGTAAGACAAGGAGGAGAAGTAAGAGCAGGAGGAAGAGGGGAACGAGGAGGAAGAGCAAGAGGAAGGGAGGAGGAAGAGGAAGAAGACGAGGAAGAGGAGGAATAAAATCAGGAGAAAAAAGTAGTATAGGAAAAAGAAGAAGAAAAAGCTGGAAATAGGGGGAATAAGAGAGAGAGAGAGAGTGAGAGTGGTATCTAAAATGAGTGCGAAAAGAGTAAAAATATCCTGCCTAGTAACTCCTTCCCCCCCACCATTTCCTTTCTCTAAATTTCCTCCCTCCCAACTTCCGCCCCAATTTCCCTTCCAATTTTCCCTCTTTCTCCTCCGTCTTCTCTTCCTCCTTGTTTTCTCCAGCCGTTTTCTTCCTTGCTTCTTTCGTCCTTTCCAGTTTCTCCCTTCCAGTTCCATGCCTTCTAGTCTTTTCCCTCCCCATTTCCTTCCTGTTTGATCTTCGTTGTATTCTATCTCCCCTTCTCTCTCTCCTATCTATTTCCTACCTCTCTCTTTCCTCCTTCCATCTTCTCCCTCCTTTCTGTCGATACATCCTCTTTAGTCCTTCATTTCCATCTTCCTGGTCCTTCATTTCCCTAGCGCATTTCAACATATCTTTTCCTTTGTCCTTCACTTCCTCCCTTCATCTCCCTCTTTCCTCCTTTCTCACTCTTCCTTTCTCCCTCCTCTCTTTTTTCTTTCTCCTTTTCT
>NC_134778.1:91888922-91896422 GCF_046742065.1 Oratosquilla oratoria
TGTAAATGGAATATCTGTGGTGACCTAAAGTTTGTGGTACTTTTAATTTGAATGGATCTGGGTTACGCAAAGTTTTGTTGCTTTCTTTGTGAGTGGGATGGTCGGGATAAGAAAAATCATTATGAAAAGAATGTATGGCCGAAACGACCTCTGACTATTGGAGGGAAGAATGTTGTCAATCTTAATCTTGTTGATTCACAGAAAAATTATCTACCTCTGCATATTAAGCTAGGGTTGATGAATTTTTTTTTGTTAAAGATATGGATAGAACTGACAAGGGATTCACATATTTGAAAAACAAATTTCCTAGAGTAAGTGACGTAAAAATCAAAGAAAGTATTTTTGTTGGACCACAGATTAGAGAGCTGATGAAAGACCAGAATTTTGATGAAGAGCTAAATGATCTTGAAAAAACTGCATGGCTGTCATTTAAGAAAGTTTGTGCAGATTTTTTGGGGAAATCACAAAGCAAATAACTTTTCTGAAATCGTAAAAAACCTACTGACATCCTACAAGCCCTTGGGATCCAATATGAGCCTAATACTCCACTTTCTATACTCATACTTGGACTTTTTCCCTGCAAATCTTGGCGCCGTCAGTGACGAGCACGGTTAGAGGTTTCACAAGTACATTCTGAGTATGGATATCTGGTATCAAGGTATCAAGGTCTTCAATCATGACTGATTACTGTTGGACACTAAAACAGGATCTACCAGAATCAAAATACACCCGAAAATCATAAATTTTTACATTCTAAATTTAAGTTTAATCGAAATAGTAACCTCATTCATTAGTTATAATTGTTTGATACTTGATATGCTATCACAGAAAAACTATGCATGATAGAAAAATTCTGAAAACATATTTGAAATCAGCAGAAAAAATTGTCAAGTTCACTTCCTTGTGGGACAGGTATTATAAATTTTGTTGACTAGTGTATATATATATATTTTTTTTAAGATAAACTGGGTACATGTAATCTATTACAAAATTCCTTATTCTCTTTTGTTAATTCCATTACATCTGGCAACACAATATGTGAAAATTAATCAGTTACAGAACTGAACTTTTAACAAGAAAGAATTGTTTGTGACAATTATTACTATTACTACAACTATTACTGCCCGCCAGTGACCTATACATTGTGATCATTGTTTGAATCTTTATATATACAAAGTGTAATTACTGTGACAAAGATGACAGCAGAGCAGGATTTGTTATAATGGATTCAGATTAGAGAAATTTAGATTTAAGGAGGAAATAGGCAGGAATCTGTTTACCAATGGAGTGGTTAACGAATGGAATAGATTTGGTAACTATGTTTTGAGCGGTAAAACTATTGGTAGTTTTAAGAGAAGGTTAGATAACTTTATGGATGAGGATGTTACGTGCTAATGTACATGAAACTGCCTAGTGTATGCCTTATGGTCTCCTGCAGTTTTTTTCCTTCATATGTTAATTCCCCATAATACCCTTTTTTCAATTTGTTACATTCTTTTGTATACAGAATTGGTGAATGAATTATTTAGTTCTTTCTTGGAAACGTATACATCAACAGAATGTTTAGCATCATACTTAGAACTTTAATAGTAAGATTTAATAACCCTCGGACATGGTTTGTACGCCTGAGGCAAAATGAATAAATTAACAAATGGAAAGATGAATATATAAATAAGCAAAAATTGGAGAAAAAAGAAATTGGGATGTTGACCAAATAAATATACTCGTTTAGTTTGAATTGAATAGTAGCCTTTTTTCTGCCCATTTTTCTGCTCGTCTTTCTTTTCCTCGTTTGATTCCTTTTGTTTCTGTCTATCTATTTGTATATTTTTGTGCAGCTGTCTATCCCCTCATCCGTCAGTCTCTCCTGTCTGTTCTTTCGTCACTATCTGTACGTTTATCGTTCCTTTCTCCGTTAGTCTGTTTTTGTCTGTCTGCCTCTGTCATTTTTTCTATGTCCGCCTCTCTGTATGTCATTTTGTGTTAACTTATCTCTGTCTCATAATCGTGGACCCTTGCATGTCCTCGTGCGAGGTGACGAGTTCATTGAGGCAAATTATATCAACGAGTATAATGAAGACTCCAGCTCCCTATTGCATTCGCTCCGCCTGCATTAACCCGTCGAATACCCTGGCTACCAATCCTTCTGAATGAATTCACCCGGCGGCAGGCAGATCAGATCTTTCGAGGCGGATCAACAAGTGAAAAGAATCAGCCATCTGCGAAACTACTCGATCGCTAAACAGAGTGGAGAACCTGTGAATCGACGGGATTCCTCGGAAATATCAGTCTACGGTGTCAGTTTGCCTGTTTTCATTATTTTACCCTACAAGCTGTTGGTGGGGAATCAAATTCATGACACGTCAAGGCAAAGAAGTTCCTTTTCAGCAGATTAAAATCGTATGAAATTAGCCATAATAAAAACAATCAAACAAGTGATAGGTATATGAATGTCTATAACGCCCGTGAGGTCCCATGAGATGAAATAATTTGGCTTAAACGAGCAAAATCAAAATAGTAACATTCAAAGTAATAAAATTTACTTCGCTTAAATGGGAAGCATCGAATAGTTAATATTTCTTTAACCATTCTAATATCTGAACATTTTGCTCTTCGACATGTGTAGAATAGTAAAGTAGAATCTCTGTCCAAGGAGAGAGAGAGAGAGAGGAAGTGGAAAAGTGACTAAAGCAAGAATGGAATACCTCTCTTACTGAAAGAGAGCTAAGCTCTCACATTCTAAGTAAACAGGAACCTCTTGTCGCGATTAGAATTAGTTTACTTGGATAGCACACGCGAATAAGAATGAAAAATGTATATCATAGTATACGTTTAGATGCATTTACACACACACACACACACACACACACACACACACACACACACACACACACACACACACAAACACACACACACACACATATATATATATATATATATATATATATATATAAATATATATATATATATATATATATATATATATATATATACAGACCTACATGTATATAGAAAAATGTGCACTAAACTGTACTGATATGACATAATGTATAAGCATTACAAGAAATTGCGTGTCGAAATACGATATATTTTCATCGACGTAAGAGAAGCTAAGGCCCTGTTCACCCTAGCGATTTGAACCGCACGGAATCCGTAGTGGTAGCATATAGTTAAGGGAAAACTGCGCGGTTATGTGTGGAAGTCTCCATTGACCGCCACGGTTGTAAGTGTTAGTGTGACCAGGGGCTAAGGGTCACTAACTAGTCATATACTCTTCAAGTTGATGGCAAGAGGGAGTAAGAATAACTTTACCTCTATTTCTCTCTTTTCTTATTTTCCCTCTTCTCTTCCTCCTATTTTCAGCCTTTTTTCCTCCTTCACCTTCTCTTCTTTCTCCTCCTCTTTCTCTTCTTACTCCTCCTTTTCCTCTTTCTATTTATATTCCTACTACTCTCTTCTTTTCTTTTCTTTCTCCTCCTCCTACTCCTCCTCGTTATTATCCCCTCCTTATCCTCCTCCTTCTTCTGCAACTCCTTATATTCCTCATCCTTCTCCTCCTCTTATTATTTCTTTTCCTCTTTCTCCTCCACCTTCTCTTCGTCCTCGCTATCCTCTTCTACCCTTTTCTACTTCTCTTCCTCTACCTCTTCCTCCTCTTCTTTCTCCTTCTCTTATTTCTACTTTTCCTCTTTCTCCTCTACCTTCTCTTCGTCCTCTCCCTCCACTTCTGGTCTCTCCTCCACTTCTCCTTCTTCCTCTTCTTCCTTCTCCTTGTCTGCTTCCTCCTCCTCCTCCTCCTCCTCCAACAAGCATAGAAGCTTCGTAAACCAAAGTCCATAAGCTACCAGTCCTCATTTGCCTCCTCTCCCTCTACCACTTCCTCTACTTTTCCTTCCAACACTTCTTCCTCCACCATCTCCTCTTCCTCCACCATCTCCTCTTCCTCCACCATCTCCTCTTCCTCTACTTTTCATTCTTACACCTCATCCTCTATCCCTCTTTTTATCTTTCCTTCCTTTTCCTCCTCCACATCTTCCTCCATCTTTCCTTCCTCCTCCTTATTCACCTTCTCATACCCTTCCTCCTCCTCCCATTCCTCCATCTCACCCCTCCTCCTCCTCGTCGAAGAAAGCTTTCTTATACTCTGACATACAGGATTAATGTTTACATGACGGCTGACTCGAAGTCCCATTCGGAATCGTGGAGTTGACGGAATCTCATCTTCTCGTATTCATAAGCTTCCCCCTCGACCTGGGACGACTTCGGATGACCTGGGATGACCCCGCACCTTCGTCGCAGACTCTTCCGAAGAGGAGACCTCGTTCTTCAGGTTCCTGAAGGGGGATTGGATTCTAAAAATGGGTTACATTTTTTTTAATGGGGTTTGATCCTTCTTAATGGGTTTGGATTTCTCTTCAAGGGTGAGAATCCTCTAAAAGGAATTCAACCACCTTAAGAAGGATCCAGACCCTTAGGGATCCAATTTCAATAGAAAGGACTCAAATTCCTTAAAACTTTGAATGTTGAGGGGGAGGGTGTCTAGGGGTTAAATGAAAGAGTTTGGCGCCAGACGGGGTGGAATTAGAAGTGCCACACGGAACGGAAGGAGCTAAGCGATGTCGGATGCGAGTAAAGGGTGTGCCATTGAGGTGAATAAAGTCGATTGGCGACAAAGGGACTTAGTGGAGAAGAGCTAACCTGAACGAAAGATGTGAAAAATAATTGCTTTTTTTCGTTCTTTTTTACTTTCTTCTTCTTCTACTTCAAGTAAGATTTGTATTTTTTGAAGACAAGCCACAGTAACATTGTATGTTTACATTTCCAAAATAAAGTGAGTCACTTTTTTCTGAATGCTAGTTAGCAAGAACCTTTGTCCATATCCAAGAAAATACTTGATTTGTTACTGAAAACGAGTTGGTATATATATATATATATATATATATATATATATATATATATATATATATATATATATAAATACATATTTTTTAAGTGTTTTTTCTAGAGCTCTCGTAAGGGACTATATTGTGTCTCGTCAAGAAATTAATGTATTTTGGTATCGAAGGTTGAACGATTATTCTGCTGGTGAAGGCCACGTGCTATAACCGCGAAGACCGGTTCTTGAAGAAATTTTGTTTAGAAGATTTTTACACGTTTCTCAGAACCTTAAGTGGAAAGCCATTATGGTTGAGAAACGTCCTTAAGTTCTCGTGACTGATATATATTTTTTTCGCATGTGTATTTCATTTTGTAATTTTGAACTGAGGAAAAGAAATATTATACTTAATCCAAGTATTCAGGCAGATTCTGCAATCAACTGAAATTGGACGTGGAGGAGTTTGGACTTTCAAATTGCAATTTTGATTATGGTACTCAGGTTGAATATCTTTGCAGTTTGGTCCCAGTATCTTGTCAAATAAAAATTTACTGCGAAATAGTATCACAAAAATAAGGAATAATATGGAAAGAATGATTATGTGAAATACCTGTAATTTGAGCAGATAATAAGCGCTCAGATATGATTTCATCTTTCCTTTTGCCGTCGAATTTGATTCCAGTCCCTCGAAAATAGAGAACGAATGTTGGGATTGTTCCCAGAATGTAAATTAAAAGCGAATGAAAATATAAAAAAAGAAGATAAAAAAGAGGGAACAATATCCAGGTTAAGAAACAAGGGCACATTGAAACATTTAAAAATGTGTATTTTATTTTAGAAAGGTACAACAATGGAAGGTGCAATGCACGTTCTTCTGAAATCATGCAAAGGGGAAATCAAAGAAAAGAAAATCCAGAGGCAAGAAATGGGGAAAAGTAACACAAACCCAGTTAAAGAAGGGATGCACTACAAGAGAGGCTATTACGAATGGGAAAAATATTTTTCAAAAATGCGCGCAGAACGAATAGGAACGGGTGGTATGTTTTGAAAAAAGCGAGGGAAAGAGAGAGAGAGAAAGAGAAATCCCTTGAATGAGTAAAAAATTTACAGTTAACAGACAACCCCCCCTGAATAAAAAAAAAAAAATAGCCTGCTGAGCTGTAGACTCCACTTAACGCATTCCAGTGAACTTCCTTTACAATCATTTGCTATGACTGCTTCCAGTCTATTCCATTCAGTTCTGGGCAACGTTTTCAAAGTCATTATGTGTGTGTGTATGTGTGTATATATGTGTGTGTGTGTGTGTGTGTGTGTGTGTGTGTGTGTGTGTGTGTGTGTGTGCGCGCGCGTGTATGCGTACGTGCGTACGTGTGTTTGACAGAAAGCTCACGGCCCCACAGCTGCTGGCAACTATCCGCGGACCCTCCCAAAGATCTCCCTGTGAAGAAACGTTGGATTGTTGTCTATATTGTATTCGTATGGGACTGTTTTTGTCATATACAGATTCTGTTTAGCCTAACCAGATCATTGGGCGCAGGTGAGAGTGAAGCCTAATTGAAGCCTTTCCCAAGAAGTAACCATGTTACTATGTCAACGTACTCCACATATTTTACTCTGACCATCGCTGGGCTTCCTTCGTGCTGTAGCAAAATATCATTCACACACAACCATTCACTTTCCCCTACCCACTCCTCTCCCTGCATCACAGTATCATCCATACACAAGCATTCTCCACTCTCCCCTTGTAAGGAGGTAAAAGCCCTTGGTACAAGTATCACTAGGCGCCTTTATTTCCCTTCGTCTAGGGCATTTTTCAAAGGCTAAATATTCTCTGACAGTATGATAAAAACGAATTAAAGAAAAGCTATGGTATCTATATTTAATAATGATTAAAATAACTGATGTAAATATATTAAAATAGAATAAAGTAGGATAAAAATGAAAATAGAAAAGTTATGAAACTGTGAATTGGGCGACACTTATAAGCAGGGAACTTCCTCTGATTCAAATTAAATCGTTTGTCATCAGCCTGAAGTAACCAAGTACCTGAACATAAGTAGTTAGTCTGTATGACTTTATTTACTTGATTAAACCCTTTACTAAGCAGAGATGATTAGATTCGGTGCAACATCGCCAACTCCCCCTATCAGGAGGCTAGGATGGTGTCCTTCACAGAGGACTTCGTAGGTTGAAATGTAATGAACAATGCCCTTGGTCCAGCTCGCTAGCGGTAGAGTTCAAACTGCCGTCACCTCGACTACCGCCACAAGTAGCAGCACTCTAACCCGCACAGCCAGCGAGCATCTAAGGATGCACGTTGCAGAGAAGCTTATGAAATGAGCTGCTTGTCCTAGAAGAGTTTAATTTCGTGAAAAATATTCTGTGAACCTAGTAAAATAAATTGGAAGCAACTATTATAAAAATGAAGATTACTGTACAGGGTAGCAGCTATTATGAAAATTAATATTACACAGGGTAACAGTTATTATAACAATTAATATTACACAAGGTAACAGCTATTAAAAAGATTAATATCACACAGTAGCAGCTACTATGAAAATGAATATCATATAGGGTACTAACTATTATAAGAATAGATATCACATTGAGTGGCAGCTATCATA
>NC_134778.1:91901422-91903922 GCF_046742065.1 Oratosquilla oratoria
TTTTCCCACTGACAAGAGAGGTAGCCAAAAAACAATGTCATGGAACCTACTCCCACCCATTCCATCTCCACTCCCATTCACCCCCCCTCCCTCCCTCCCTCCCTCGTATCTTAGCTCCTCCTGCATGACGGGTCATCGCTGCATCTCGCCCACTGCCCTGGGTCAGAAGCAGTGTCGCAGGACAGAGCACATCCACAGCAAGGCCGCTTCATTAAATCGGCGACCTTCGCTTTCCGTCCCCTCATACAGAAAAAGAGAGGACGGGGAGAAATCCCTTCGGACTGTGTCAAATTATCTCTCACACATACTTCCTCAACCCCCCATCCCCCAGCCACTCCCTTTCATGCATCACAACATCATCCATACACCCCTACTTTCTGTCTTCTCCCTCAACAGACATTCCCCTCTTTTCCTATGCCTCTTTTACCCCATCCATCCATCTCATCCTTGGTCACCCCCTCATGTTCATTCCTGCCTCTGCCTTCCACACTTATTTTACTAATCTTTCTCCACTCATTCTTTCAATGTGTCCAAACTATCCCAATACTCTTTCATCAACCCTATCTCCCAACTCCCTTTCCACCACCGTTCTCCTCCTCACCCTCTCGTTTCTCACTCTATCCAGCCTAGTAACCCCTATCATGCTTCTCAGGCATCTTATCTCAAACATATTCAAACTCCTCTCTTCCTCTCTAATGTTGCACATTTCTGCCCCATAGAGTGCTGTAGGCACAATCACTCCTTCATGTAATCTCCTCTTAGTATCCGTTCCCAAATGTCTATTTTTTTCTTTTACGTTTTAATCCTCCAAGGCATTTACTTCTCTCAATCTACACTCTACTTCCACTCCTCTCTTTCCCGTCACATTCGCACCCACCTATATAAAACTATCCACTTCCTCTAGTCTCTCTCCCTTAATGCTCAGTTCTAGCCTGCTGCCACTTTCTCCCCTTGAACATATCATACCCTTACTTTTACCCACATTTATCTTCAATTTCCTTCTTTCTCGCACCTATCCAAGCTGTCACTAACTTCCTCAATCCCTCTTTTGATCCTGTCACAAGCGTAGTGTCTTCAGCAAACAACAGCTGGCTTATCACATCCATCTTTCTCCATTTTCTTTAACCATCTACAATCCCCGATCCATTACCCTTGCTTTACCTCTTGCACCACCCCATGCATGTATGTATTGAACAATCAAGGCGACATAATACATCCCTGGCTAAGACCTACCTTTGCCTCAAATCACCACTCAGTCTCTCCATTTCTGATTCTAACACAAGCTCTACTACTCTCGTGAAAACTCTTGACTGCTCTTAACAGCTTTACTCCTATCCCATATATCTGCAATATATGGAAAATAAGAGAAAGACAGAGGGAAGCACAGATTATAGTATTCCTATTATTTATTCTCTTTCCTCATCTTCCACTTCTTCCTCCTCCTCAACCTTTTCCATTTCCCCTTCCTCCTCCTTATCCTCTTCTCAAACCTATTCCTCCTCCTCCTTCTTCAACTCCTGCTCCTCCTTTATGAGTATTTCCTCCAACTCCTCTTTCTCTTCCTCCAACATCACCTGTACCTCTTCCTCCTCTTCTTCCTCCTCCACCTCATTCCATCTCCTCTTCCTCCACGTCCTTTCTTTTCTCCTCCTCCTCCTTCTCTTCTTAATCCTCCTCCTCTCCCTCCTCCTCCTCTTTTTACTCCTCTTCTTACCATTCCTCCTCCTCTTCTTGCTCCTCTTCCTACCACTCCTCCTCCACCTTTGCTTACTCCTTTCCTCCCTCGTTTTCTTCTCCCCTCTGCTCATGCTGCTACTGCTGCCCCTCCTCTTCCCCCTGCCCCTCCTCCTCCCCTGCCCCTCCTCCTCCCCTGCCCCTCCTCCTCCCCTGCCCCTCCTCCTCCTCCTACTCCTCCTCCTCCTCCTCCTCCTCCTCCTCCTCCTCTGCAAATCTCCACTTCCATCTGCAATCCCGAGACCTCCCCGTCTGAATCCCTCCAGCAATCCCCGAAGCTTTTCCCCTCCTGAGCTTTTCTTCCTTCCTTCCTTCCTTCCTTCCTTCCTTCCTTCCTTCCTTCCTTTGCTCTTCCCCATCTCGGGGTGCTCCCTTCACTTCCTTCTCCTTGTCCACCTCTTCCTCCTCCTCCTCCTCCTACCTCTTCTACTTCTCCCTCTCCTCCTCATCTTCCTCTTTCTCTTCTCCCTTCTCCTCTTCCTCCTGTCTTATCCCTCCTCATGTTCCACCGCCTCCTATTCCTCTTCCCTCATTTTCCATCCTCCCCTTCCTCTTTCCTTCTCTTCCCTCCTCTTCTCTCCTTTTCCCTCCTCATTCTACTTCCTCCTCTTCCTCCCCTTCCTCTTCTTCCTCTTCTTTCTCCTCCTCCAACTCCTCCTCATACACCTCCTCTTCCTCTTCCTCCTCCTAAACAATGTCCTCCTCTCTTCCTCCTCGTCTTCCTCCGCCTCCTCTTCCCCCGTGTTTCCTCTTCTTCCATCCTCAT
>NC_134778.1:91908922-91913922 GCF_046742065.1 Oratosquilla oratoria
CCAGGGGTGTCTTGGTGGTGTCTGTGAAGTGTTTGGAAGATATCCAGTAGGTGTCTGGAAGCAAGAGATCAGCAAACTCCGAGAAGCTTACCATCTTATACCTATGAAACAAGATTTTCATTTTTCTATTGAAAAAAAAATGGTTCCGCTGGAAGTGAAGTGAGCGTATGATAATTTTTGTGTGTGACTTTTTAGTTGTCGTTGTCTTCATCATCGTCATCGTATTTATATTCATATGATTTTCTTTCTCATAGCCTTCATAAATTTCATCACTTGCTATTATTTTTTGAAAAACTTAAATCATTTTTCATTATTCTTCTCCTTATGTTTTACTTCAATCCTATGGTATTCTCTATCACAAACTTTTATTCTTGTTTCTAACCTAGAGAGCCCCAAAGACGCTGTCCTCTTGATTTTACACTCTTCAGTAACCCCATTTCTCTTCCAAACTTCTACCTGGCTTTCGACCTCTCCCTCCCCACTTTACCCTCCCCTTTTCCCTCCCCCTCTCCTCTCCAGCTCTTTCTACTCCCTTCTTTCTTCCCTCAAACTCCCCTCTCTCTCCTGTTCTCACTCACCCTTCACTCTCTTTTCTCTCTTTTCCCTTCTTTTCCCTTCTTTTCTCTCTTTTCCTTCCTCCCTTCTTTCCCCCTCCTCCATACCTCCTCATTTTTCCTCCTCCCCTCATTTCACTTTACTCTCTTTCCCCATCATATATCCCCTATCTCTCTCCTTAACTCTATTCCCTTCTTCCATCCCCATTCCCAGTTTCCCTTCCCCCAGTTCCCTTCCTCTTGCACACCCTCTTCTCGCGTTTCCCCTCTTCCTCTTCCCTTTCCCTTCCTTTACCCTCAAATCTCCCCATTTCCCTTCCCTCTCTCTTTGACTCTCCCTTCCCTCTCTTCCTCACTCTCCTTTCCCTTTAAACCCCCCACCCCCCATCCCAGTTTCCCCTTTAGGGGCGGTTCTTTTTCCATGGCCCAGCAAGACCGCCCCTAACAAACCCCAAGGGTCCAGTTCTTCAGGATGGACTCCTAAAGTTGAAGTGTTTTTTTTTTTTGCACTCTTGGCCGTCGGAGGAGTAGGAAGATGGAGGAGGAGGAAGATGGGTGGGCCAAAGCCACGCCGATTCCTTGTCCACAGCTCCGGGAAAATGAGACTCCCCTCTTGTCCCTCACGCTCACATACTCCTAAATCTCACACTTCTTACGGTGAGGAGGAGAGGCGTGGGTGTGTGTTGGGGTCGTCATTGATTACGTTAAACATGCCCGAAGCGATCAATATTATTGCGCAATATTCCGTATTGTACAATATTACTGACGATGTAGGGGTTGGTATTGAAGAATGACAGTGTATTGAAGACATGAAATGTTTAGGCCAAACACGTGTGCCTCTTCAATACCAAACCTACACCGTCAATTATATTGCACAATACGGAATATTGCGCAATAATATTTATCGTGTAGGGTTCCTCTTAGAAATTGTGTTTGGATTCTTGGCCCTGTCGCTGGTTAGGAAATGTTTCTAAGGTGAATAAAATCGCCTGGAGGCAGACATAATAACGGCGAAAGTTATAAACCACAGTGATAACGTTAAGGGAAATATCGGGAATAGGAAACGACGTAATGAGCGTCCTTATGCTGAGAGGGAATACGGTCGATTTTTCATGTCGGATTAATTTTGGTGACATATTGTTAAAATGTTTAAGAACTTGGTCCTTAGTCCCGATTTTTGGTGAGAGTTGATGTAATCATGTTATAACTCTCCCGAGACGTGCAAACGTGTTGGTTCTGTATATATTAGTAAATGTGCACACACACACACACACACACACACACACACACACACACACACACACACACACACACACACACACACACACACACACACACACACACACACACACACACACACACACACACACACACAGTTTGACGGTGCAGTGGTACCGTTCGCAACTGCTAATCCAGCATTCTGAGTTCAATGCCCGCCCAAAGCTGAAAAAAAATCGACATTTCTGCACTGCGAGCCGACACTCCAACTCTCGTGGGCAAGGAGTTGTGTGTGTGTGCGCGCGCGTGTGTGTGTATCTGTGTGTAAGATTACAGCATTACCCATAGATCGGGCATATGTTAGCTGAGCTCTCATACGTGAGGGTAATAACTGTCGGTCACGAGTCTAACGCATGATCTAAGACCGTGGTGAATCACGCCATGATAAATCATACACACTTACACACACTTACGCACACACACACACACACACACACACACACACACACACACACACACACACACACACACACACACACACACACACACACACACACACACACACACACACACACACACACACACACACACAATGTGCGAGAGAATTTCTTCCAAAGGTCTGAGTTTGATTTCCTGTCCCAGCGCTGACGAAGGAAATAATTAGTCTCTGTTATTGCCGTAAGACTTATGGTGGAAAATAAAAGCTGCACTGAGACTTCAGTTCTCTGTTGCACACATAATGTACAGGCAGGAGGAAACCGTAATAGGGAGACAGGATGCCAACAGTTAGTTTTTAGAAAATATAATTATCTTTACAGTGTGTGTGTGATAATAAAAATTATAATGATAATAATAATAATAATAATAATAATAATAATAATAATAATAATAATAATAATAATAATAATAATAATAATAATGATGATGATGATGATGATGATGATGATGATGATGATGATGATGATGATGATGATGATGATAGTAGTAGTAGTAATAATAATAATAATAATAGTAATAATAATAATAACAATAATAATAATAATAATAATAATAATAATAATAATAATAATAATAATAATAATAATAATAATAATAATAATAATAATAATAGTAGTAGTAGTAATGATAATAATAATAATAATGATAATAATAATAATAATGAGATGATGATGATGATGATGATGATGATGATGATGATGATGATGATGATGATGATGATGATGATGATAACATAATAATAATCGGTTTCTTGAGTTAACAGTGAAAAACCGACAATGTACAATATGATCTAATTTTAGGACTAAACTAAATTGAGTTAATAGTGCGCAGTATGGACGAAATGGCGTTGTTCTTATAGCGGTCTGTCCTCGACGCTCTGATGGGCACAATTTTGTTGTGCCTGGTAGCGTGGCGTGGTAAGGGAGTCTCGGGTGTGTGTATGTATGTGTGTTTAATTAATATGTGTAAAGCTTTTATTATCTGTAAAGAGACTGTCCCCGATGAAGCCAGGCTTGTACCCGCTTTTCTCTTGTTCTTAATGCGCTTATTTTCACCTTCACACCATTCACTCAAACATTGAAAAGCTTCAGGTTTTTTTTTACCGTTATTTTTCAGCTATTGAATACCGTTTCAGAATCAAAAAGATCACTGAAATATTGAATATGAAATTGATCGCGTAATATCAAATAACCCTTCAATGAATATTAAGAGATAATCTATTTTTATTTTTTTCTATTTCATACAATTTACTGATATTGGTCTCCATTTGATGCAGTAGTGTTTAAAGTTTAATTTTCATATAATAACATTTTGTTGGCGTAAATCCAAAAGTAATTATAATTACTGATACCTAATCACATATGGTTGATGCAATCAGAGATTTGTGATTAAAAGTAGATTTAATTTGTTCAATTTTGAGCTACTAACCCAAAAACTACGGTCAGGAAAGTCGTGACATTTCAATCATATATTCGTTCCTATGCCCTGTTTGTATAGATACATGTATAATCCCTTCAACACATTGACACTGATCTGACTGAGGAAAAGTGATATAATCAATTTCAGGGGACGGACCCTGGATTGAAAGTTCCCTTCAGGGATCGAGACCCCAATCAGGCTGGAGTTCATGTCCTTAAATATATTGGAAATAAATTGATTCTTGGCCAGATTAGAATATATCAAAGGCATCACTGTACTGAAAGGAATAATCTTGGCTGTATACAAGTCATGCGTTGATATATATGTATAAAATACATAAATATTTATCTTTATCTATATTTATTCCCTTGCCTTATGATATCCTATGTACCTTATACTACATTGTGTACTTTATCTATATTCATACCTGTATCTGGATATAAATATTTGTTTTTACTTATACCTATATATATACACATGCACACACATGAATGATTACACTATATATATATATATATATATATATATATATACATATTATATACACATATAGTATATATATATACATATATATATATATATGTATATATATACATATATATATAATATATAATATAATATACAATATGTATATATATATATATATATATATATATATGTGTGTGTGTGTGTGTGTGTGTGTGTGTGTGTGTGTGTGTGTGTGTGTGTGTGTGTGTGTGTGTGTGTGCGAGTGTGTGTATGTGTGTGTGTATGTATATATATGACTGGGGATTTGGTATGGGCACAAGCAGCAGCACGCATCATTATCTTGAACAAAATGGATAGAGCCCCTGACCCAGGCGGACAACTTATCCACGAGACGACCAGCAGCCGGATAAGTCGTTCACCGACAGCGGCGACCGAGAGGTGGACAACTAATCCCCGGCAGGCGACGTTGATTGGTATTACGCCAAGATACGTTGCCGCGTCCCTTTCTTGTTATGTATAAATTGGCCATCTTGACTTCGAGCATTATTCCTCTGAAGAAGCCATTCAGTCGAAAAATTTAGGAATAAAAGTATTTCTCTTAACCCGTGTTCCCTTTCCCACCTACCCACATTCGTCACATTATTCACACAATTCTGTAATGTCAAACAACAATATTGATACAATATTGGCAAGTAAAAGGTTAATAAGAAAATTTACAATAAACATATAGAAAACAAAATGAAAAGGTACAACAAATGGATCGAATAATAAGATATGCAAGAGTGGTGTCCCGTCTAGGGGAAAAGTACCAGTGGTAGGTGAACGAGAGGGATTTTATACAGA
>NC_134778.1:91918922-91928922 GCF_046742065.1 Oratosquilla oratoria
ATAGATATAGCTTAGATAACACCTTTTTAGAGAAAACTGAGTGTGAGAGAGACTTGGAAATTCTAGTGAATCCTGACCTGAAATCCAGGAAACAGTGCATTAGCGTCAGGAATAAAGCTAACAGAGCGCTAGGTTTCATTGCTAAGACAGATACGAATAGAAGTGCAGAGGTAATTATCAAACTCTAGCGTCAGACCTATCCATGACTATGCGGTACAGTTTTGGTCTTCGTCATATAGAATAGACATCAGCTCACTAGAATCAGTACAGAGAAGAATGACCAAAATGTACCTTACGAAGAGAGGTTTAGGTACCTTAACTTACACTCTCTGGAAAGACGCAGAGTGCGGGGTGATCTGATAGAGGTAATCAAGTGAAGGAAAGGTTTAACAAGGGTGGGTGATGCAAACAAGGTAATCATATTAAGACAACAGGGCAGGACTCGCAGCAATGGATTGAAATTGGACAAATTTATATTTAAGAAAGAAACAGGAAAAAAATTGGTTTACTAATCGGATGGGATGGTCAACGAATGAAATAGACTTAGTAACCATATAGTGAGCGCTGAAACTATTTGTTGTTTTAAAAAACGGTTAGACAACTTTTTGGATGGGGGATAACATGTGGTAATAGACATGTAACTGCCTAGTGTAGGACTTATGTAGGCCTTATGGTCTCTTGTAGTCTCCTTCATTCTTATGTTCTTGTGTAAAGTGACAAAGGGTAGTAGAGGTACAGATGCTCTACATCATATCTTAGAATTAAGCGTAAATAAGATGAGAAATGTAATTCTTTTTAATGTTGTTAGAGCAACCCATACATGAGCAAGCACAAAGACACAAATTATTAGCTTGTACTTTTGTGTGCGTGAGCATGTACTCTACATAATATAATGTAATATATAATATAATACAATAATAGTATGATATGATATAATATATCTAAGCATGTCTTGTATACAGTCCTTCACAGGTCAGTCTGCCAATCACGTGGGTCGCTTCTGCCAAGGCACATTCAATGTTGGATCTTCGCAATGTTTACTTATAAGACGAACGCCAAAGCCTAACCACCGCACGGGAAATTAGACTGAAGGTGGAAGGCTATAAGGACGAAATTTGCTTGGGGAATTGGGGGGACGAGTCGGCCTAATTTTACCTATCCATAAGGTAAATTTTAACAAAGAGGGATGAAATGTCATTTCATAAAATATCATTGCCTCGTCTTCAGAAGCTTACATATATTTCTGGCTCGTTTTTAATTTAACAGGAAAACTAAAATGACAGAAGCCGTAGGTGATGACTTCTCAAGAACTTTGTTGTTGTTCTTGGCTCTGTTAGGAACTTGAATATGTGTCCATTTAGTTAATTAAATTCAGCTTCCTGTTGGTGTACACATTTCCTTCTATTTCTTCACTCTGCGTTTTATTTCTTTATTTCTTTAATCTCTCCTGATCTTGATCTTCTCTTTTAATAAAGACATCACTGACACTTAACGTTCCTATTCCTGGAGTCTTCGTATGTCAATATTTACTTTGCATCTCTGGCTATCAGTCTGTTTACTGTGGTAATTCCAATCTTCGTGTTAATTTTGCGTAATGCAAATGGATTACTCCAAATAGACATAAATAATTTGGTGCAAGAATTAAGCGATATGCTATTAAGGGAGTTTTACATAGCCTGGTTGAACATACACATACATGTACGTGCTCACGCACATGCACACACACACACACACACACACACACACACACACACACACACACACACACACACACACACACACACACACACACACACACACACACACACACGTATATATATAAAAATATATATATGTATATATATATATATATATATATATATATATATGTACATGAATACGAAAAAACACTTGCGCAAACACACACTCACACAAACACGCGCACACGCGTGCGTGTGTATTTAAATTTTATGCCTGTATATATTTGTATATGTATATGTGTATGTGTATATACGTGTATATGTAAGGAATATGGGGAGGCACACTGATCCTACCTCCTCTCAGCTCCCTTCCACTCCCCTGACCTCAACAAGGTTAATTTGTTTGCCATATCATAAATGTCTATAACTCATATTTACATGACAGTAATATATGTTCGCTATCAAACACAGTTCAATCGCATTCCACTCAACCAAGCATTTTGACTTGGCTAAAGCTCTCGGGTACTCAGTAATCATTCTTTATGTTGGAATAATAGGTTGTTTGGATCGTGTTCTATATTCACTCGTATGATCAGAAATCCAAGATTCTTTGACTTTCCCCGGTTTGTCTAATATAAAAGATATTACAGTCTCAACAAGGAATTTCATATACAAACATTTTATTACGAAGTGATATCATACCTATATATTACCTGTATTTCCGCTTTCTTGAGATCTATAGAACTCCAGGAAAATTCTTATGGAAGGGAAAGCAACACCAAATTAAAGAATGATAATGTATTTCTGTGGCTAGAAACTGGTTACCAAAAAGAAATACATGTGCAATTATCTTGATTAATGGTTTTGGAGATTAAATATTCCGACTGCACGTACACATTAAAAAATTGGGTTTCATGTGTTCACTCATATCCAGTTCAAACCGGTTGGAATTCATTTGTTATGAAACAGTATTTTCAAATCAAATGTACAATATCGTATTTTGACGCACTAATGCAAGTCGGTACAACTAAACAGTATTTATTCATTTTTATCTCTTATATATATATATATATATATACACACACATATATATATATATATATATGCATATATATATATATGTGTGTGTGTGTGTGTGTGTGTGTGTGTGTATGTGTGTGTATATATATGTATATATATATATATGTATACATATATATATATGTATGTGTGTATATATATATATATATATATATATATATATATATATATATATATATATATATATATATATATATATATATTGAAAAACTGTAAACACCAGACTCAATTGAAGGGTTTGTTTGCCCGATGTTTCGATTCCCGTCCAGGAATCCTCTTCAGGGGGTATAATGGTTACAAGATTGTGAACTACTTATATATAATGTTTGTAGGTAGACGAAGTTAAAAGCTATTGAAGATTCATTTTTTATTATCTCCTTGCATATAGCCTGTATACGACGAACGTTTGACTTGTCAGTTTCTGCAAGTTTCCTTAGTAGATCTTTTATCGTGGCTGACGTTTTAGAACTCTCTTGTTCCATCTTCAAGGGCGAATTGCTGTGCCATGTTGTCTGAGACTAATGAACCCCATCGCTTCACTCACTGGAAGAGACCGCCATTAGCCAATGAGCAACAGCTTTTTCCATGATACAGTGTCTATGATCCACACATCCCATATATATCCAGAATAGACAACATGACACAGCATGTACTAGGTCATGAGTGAATTAAAACTAGGCCACTATGGTAGAAAAATAAGAGCAGAAGTAAAGACATATCCCTATATTTCGACCGGTCTGTGTTAATCTTTTATTTATTTAATTATTTATTTATTAATTTATTTATTTCTGTTTGTGTGTGTAAGCGTGTTGCTTCTGCAAGACTGACATCAGATGAAATGATTTCCCCGTCGCACTTTTGATGGATCCGTTAAGTTCCTCACCTCCATGATGATGAGGGGCTGATACTTTGTCTCTAGACGGGGTTCAAGCCCTCTTTCAAAGGCGGAGCATGCCGACAGGAGACCTTTTGGTCCATATCTAGGTCGAATGCGAAAAAAATCATGATAATAATAAATTAATAAATAAAAGCTATAATGATGTAAATAACAAATAAAATACATGAATAAATGCATAGGTATTGTTAAATAATAAACAGGTAAATAGTAAATGATAATAATTTGACATATAACTAATAATAAATGAGAATCAAACAGACAGATGATAACAAAACAAAAACAAATAATATAAAATAAATTATAATCATTACAGCATCTTGTTTAGGTGTTTATCTAAATGATTCTTAAAGCTTCGAACTGAACTACATTGCACTACCTGTGCAGGATGTTTATTCCATTCATTAACTACACGGTTGGCGAAGTTGTTTCTACCCACTTCTAAATTGAATCTATTTCCGGACAGGTTGAGACCATTGTTTCTTGTCTGATTCTCATCCAGTGTGAAAATTTTGTCACTTTTGATGTTGTCAATTCCCTTTAGAATTTTAAAGACCTGTATCAAGTCACCTCTGAGTCTACGCTTTTTTAGGGAAAACAGATTCATATGTTTTAGTCGATTTTCGTATGATTTATTTTTGATAGTTGGAATCAGTTTTGTGGCTCACCGTTGTACTTTTTTCAGTCTGTCAATGTCTTTAATGAGATTCGATGACCATACGGAAACAGCATATTCCAAATGTGGACGAACTAACGATTTATATAGCTTGTTAATGAGTGATGGACTTTTGAAGTCAAAAGATCGCGCAATCAGTCCTAGAATCTTATATGCTTTCTCAGATGCTGAAAAACACTGCTTAGATGATTTAAGATCGCTACTGATAATTACGTCGAGATCTTTTTCATTATTCACTTTTGATAACTAATTTCCAAATAACTTGTAATCGTACTTACTGTTATTTTTACCTATGCGCATTACCTTGCATTTACTTGTGTTAAATTTCATTAGCCACTTTTCAGACCATTGCTGTAATTTATCTAAATCTTCTTGAATATCTAATTGGTTTAAGTGATCATTTGCCACTCCGCACAGTTTTGTATCATCAGCAAATTTGGAAATAGTAGATTCTATTCCATGGTCTATATCATTTATATATACTATGAATAGAAGTGGCCCGAGAACGGAACCCTGAGGAACTCCACTTGTAACATTTTTCCATCTAGAAGTTTTTCCATTTAAAACAACTCTGTTTTCGACCATTCAACCAATTACTAGTCTAACTTACTAGGCTACCACTTATTCCGTGTGAAGCTAATTTAGTAAGAAGTCATTCGTGGGGGACGGTATCAAAAGCTTTTGCAAAAGTCTAGATATGTTCAATCTAAAATCCTCAACAGTTTTCATGCACTTTTTCACATAATGAGAAGTAACAACCGGTGTCTGATCGTCTTCTGTTATTTTCAATTAGCATATGAGAAAATGGTCCTATATTAGTATAACGTAGTTAATTTTTTATTTATTTTTTTATTTATTATTGTCATTCTTCTTCTTCTTCTTCTTCTTCTTCTTCTTCTTCTTCTTCTTCTTCTTCTTCTTCTTCTTCTTCTTCTTCTTCTTCTTCTTCTTCTTCTTTTTCTTCAGAGATTAGGAAGTCTAAGGAGGGTTCGAGGAGCGTTTCCGGCTGCTGTGGCGCTGCGGATGTCCAGTCACTGAAACTCAAATCAACATTTATCATCATAATCACTCCATATGTCTTTCTGTAGTTATGGCTACGTATTAGTATAAGCACATGTGTAGTTATACGCTAAGATCATCCATGTACAGTGCAAATCTTTGAGTACCAGATAATTTAGCGAACGCAAACACTTTCACTCAAGTCTTGCCAAATGATTTTGTCGAGAAAGAGTGTGTCAGTACGTCCACCTCCCCGTCTCCCTTCCCCCTCTCCCTCTACCTCCCCCGGCCCCTTCCCTACCCCCACCCCCACTCCCACCCCAAGTTTGTCTCCTGTGTTTTCAATATTTTTCTCACCGAACGTCGCAAGGCCTCATCGCTGTGTCTTCCGCCCCGAAGGATATCTCCATTCGCTCTTTCCTCCCCCCCTCCCCTCTTCCTCTCCTCTCCACCTTCCTCTCCTCTCCACCTTCCTTTCCTTCCTCCTCTCCCCCTCCTTCTCCTCTCCCACTCCTTCTCTTCCTCTTCTCCCCGCTCCCTTCCTTTCTCCTCTCCCTCCTCTACCCCTCGATCCCCTTCTTTCCCTCCTTCTCCTTTTCTTCCTCTTCTCCCCGCTCCCTCCCCTCCTCCTCTCCCTGCTCTCCCCCTCGATCCCCTCCTTTCCTCCTCTTCCCCTCCTCCTCTACCCCTACTTTTCCTCTCCTCCTCCTTCTCTTCTTCTTCTTCCCGCTCCCTCCCCTCCTCCTCTCCCTCCCCTCCTCCTCACTCCCCTCCTCCTCATCTTCCCCATCCCTCCACTCCTCTCCCCATTTCCTCCCCTCCCCTCCTCTCCTCTTCCCCTTTCCTCCACTCCCCTCCCCTTCTCTCCCATCCCTTCTCTCCACCTCTCCCCTCTCTTTTCCCACTCCCTCCCTTCGTCTCCCCCTCCCCTTCTCCTCTCCCCTTCCCCTTCTCGTCCCCCTTCCCTCCTCCCCCTCCCTCCTCCCCCTCCCTCCTCCCCCTCCCTCCTCCCCCTCCCTCCCCCTCCCTCCTCCCCCTCCCTCCTCTCCCCTCACTCCTCCCTTCCCCTTCTGTCCCTCCTCTCTGCTCACCTCTCCCTCCTCCTTCTCTCTACCTCCCTTTCCTTCTGCTCTCCTCCCTCGCCTCCTCTTCTCCTCACTTCTCCTCACCTCTCCTTTCCATTTCTTTCCTTTCCTTCCTCTTATTTTTTCTCTTAATTGATTAACTGTTCTTGCTTTGCATTAAAATCCCATTATTTTGTTATTTTTTTCTTCCTTACCCCTCCCAACTCTCTCCTTCCCTCCACTACCCTCCCTTCCCAGCGTATTTCCTGCCTTTCTTTACCCTTCCCCGCATTAACTTGCCCCTTCCATCCCTTCCTTCTAATTCCCCTCATTTCCCCTTCACTTACTTTCTTCTCCCACCTCCTCATCATTATTCCCAGTTTTCTTTCCCTTTCCTTCCTTTTCACCTCTCTCCCATCTTTGACTCACTATTCTCATCTCCCCTCACAGTCCAACACACCACATCCCCTCCCCTCCCCTCTCCTCTTCCCCTCTCCCTATTTCCTCTCCCCTTACCTCCTCCCCGTCCCTGCTCTCCCTCCCCTCTCCTCTTCCCCTCTCCCTCCTCCCTCTCCCCCTCCTCTCTCCATCTCCCCTCTCCCTTCCCCTCTCCTCTTCCCCTCTCACTTCCCCTCTCCTTGTTCCCTCTCCCCCTCCCCTCCCGCGCTTTCCTCTCCCTTGTCACCTCTCTTCTCTGCCCCTTCCACTCTCCTCCCTCTCCTCTCCCCTTCTCCTTCCCCACTCCTCCAACGCTCTCCCTCACCACTCTCCTCTTTCCCTCTCCCTTAGCCCTCTCTCCTTCACCTCTCCCCTTACCCTTTCACATTCCTTTCTCCTCCGTTGTAGTACATCCCTCTCTTCCCCTTCCTCCTCTGCCCCCCTACCCTCTACTATCTCTCCGCCCCCCACATACTGCCCCCCCTTACTTCCCCTCCCCGACTCCCTCCTCGCATCCTTTTCCTCTTTTTCCCATTCCCCTCACTCTTCCCTTCCCCTCCTTTACCCCATTTTTCCTGTTTTTCTGGTTACGGCTCTTTCTGATATTTGTCTGTCTGCCATTATTTTTTGTCTGCCTGTGTGTCCTGGGTTTGTCTGACTGTCTGATTATCTGTCTGCCTGTCTATCTGTATTTCTTTTTTAATATGTTCCTTTTTACCGTTTCGTTGTCTGTCTACTCGACTCTCTTTTTTTTTCTCTTTCCTCATTTCTCTCTCCTGTGGCCTGGTTGCTTTTGTGTTTGTGTGTGTGTGTGTGTGTGTGTGTGTGTGTGTGTGTGTGTGTGTGTGTGTGTGTGTGTGTGTGTGTGTGTGTGTGTGTGTGTGTGTGTGTGTGTGCACGTGTGTGTGTGTGCACGTGTGTGTGTTTGTGTGTGTGTGTGTTTGTGTGTGTGTGTGTGTGTGTGTGTGTGTGTGTGTGTGTGTGTGTGTGTGTGTGTGTGTGTGTGTGTGTGTGTGTGTGCGTAAGAGTTTGTCTCCGTCTTTGCTCTCCTCTTTTTCTCCCTTCCACCTCACAGACTTGACAACCAAACAACAACCAGACAAGCAGCCATGTCTCTGCATCATACGCTTGGATTGTTTTTCTCTCTTTCCTCCATCTTATCGTTTTGTTTTCTCCTCTTTTGCATCTTTTCTTTTATTCCCAAGCTCCTTCCACCTATATCCTGCGGTAGACAAACTTAGATATATATGTATATATATGTATATATATATATAGATATATATATATATATATATATATATATATATATATATATATATATTTTTGTGTGTGTGTGTATGTACACGTGTGTGTGTGTGTGTGTGTGTGTGTGTGTGTGTGTGTGTGTGTGTGTGTGTGTGTGTGTGTGTGTGTGTGTGTGTGTGTGTGTTTTGAAATTCTGACATTCACATACTTTTACTCTTATCCTTTATCTCTTCACTTTTATCGTTTCCCTTATCTTCTTCTTTTGAAATTATTTTTCGTCTCTTTTCTTACGGGTTTTCCTGTTTCATTCCCCGCCTCCTTCTCCCGCCCCTTCTGCTTCTTCCCTTCCTTTCCTTCTTCTTCTTCTTCTTCTTCCTCCGCTTCTCCTTTTCCTCCTCCTCCTCCTGCTCTTCCTGTTCCTTCTGTTCCTCTTCCTCCTCCCCTCCTTCTCCTCCTCCTGTTCCTCTTCCTCCTCCCGTCCTCCTGCTCCTCCTCCTCCTCCTCCTCCTCCTCCTCTTCCTTCTCCTTCTTCTTTCCTCTACTCTTCTCTTATACTTCCATCTCCCCAGCAACCTCTCCTTCCCCTCCTTCTCCCCTTCATCCTCCCCTACACCATTGTTCCTTTCCCCTCCCCTCTCCTCTCACCTTACCCTCTCCCTATCATATTTCTCCTCCTCCTCCTCCTCCTCTTCATTCTTCCCTCTGAGCTTCTGTTCTTCTTTCCTTTAGTTCCACCTCCCGAACCACCTCTCCTTCCACTCCTTCTTCCCTTCATCCTCCCCTTCACCATTGTTCCTTTCCCCTCCCCTTCCCTTCCCTTTCTCTCTCTCACATTTCTCCTACTCCTTCTCACTCCTTTACCTCCATCTGCTCCTCTCTTCCTTAACGCCACCTCCCCCTTCTCCATCCCTCTCCCCTCCCCCCTCCTCGCCTTCCCACTCCCTCTCCCCTTCTCCCTCACTCTCTCTTTCTCCTTCCATCCCTCTCCCATTCCCCTCCCTCTCAAATTCCCCTACCTCTCCTCTTCGCCCTCGCTCCCCCTCTCCCCTTCCTCTCCTCTTCCCCCTTCCCCTCCCTCTCCCTTTTCCCCTTCTTCTCCCCTTCCCCTCCCTCCCCCTTTCCCCCTTCCTCTCCCCTTCCCCCTTCCCCTCCCCTTCCCCCTTCCCCTCCCCTTCCCACTCCCTCTTCCCTTCCCTCTCACTCTCTCATCTTCCCCTCCCTCTCCCCTCCCCCTTCCCCCTCCCTCTCCCCTATACCCTCCCTCTCCCCACTTCCGTTCCCTTTCTCCCTCCCTCCCCCTTCACCCTCCCTCTCCCCTCTCTCCTTCCCCTCCCTCTCCCCACTTCGGCTCCCTTTCTCCATCCCTCTCCCCTTCTTATTCCATCTCCCTCCTTCGTCTCCCCTTCCCCTCCCTCTACCCTTTCCCCTGCCTTTCCCACTTTCTCTCCCCTTCCCCCTCCCTCTCCCCTTCCCCCACTCCCCTTCCCTCTCCCTCTCCCCCTTTTCTCCTCTTCCCCCTTCCCTCTCCCTTTTCCTTTCCCCTTCCATTTCCCCTCTCCCCTCCCCTTCCTCTTTCTCCTACTCTTCGTCATCATCTTATTCCTTTTCTGCCATCTCCTAACCCTCCTCATTCTCCTCTTCCTGTTCCATCCATCTTCCTCCCCCTCTTCCTCAACCCCCAGCTCATTCAATTTCCTTTTTTTGCTCCCTTCCATCTCTTCCCTTTCTTTGTCCTCCTCTTTCTCTTCGTCTTCCTCTCCCGTAACCTCCAAAATCCGGACTTGGAGCAATTTCTCTGTATCACGTGGTCCAATGAATCTTCAGATTGAATTGAGCAAAGTTGGCACCCGCAGAGAGTGGTCGACATTACCGAACACCTCAGTGATGAGAGAAGCCGAGGCTAAGCAAGGGCCCCTGCGTAGGG
>NC_134778.1:91933922-91941422 GCF_046742065.1 Oratosquilla oratoria
ATCTACATATTTTACTATATGGGCATTCTGTCTCACATAATTTTACCCTTATTGCTCTCACTATTGTTAGCAAATATATTATTTCATAGGTATTTTAATATGTTCCTATTAATATACATGTAAATAGTAGAGCTTTCTCTTTGACGTACGTTGGTGAATATGATATCTTAGTTTGCATTATAAAACTCCTTGGCAATGTTGTGTATTCATCTTACGATCTTTCTTCCTCCTCAAGTGTGGTAAAAAATGCTCCATATTTAGATATTCTAGAAACTGACAAAATCTGAATACTGAGTTTTTCCTGATTCCTAGAATTTTGGTTATGTAGAACTTTTTTTCAAGTGGTTTCCCTTTACGGGTTCAAAGTGACTGATAATTTATTAAATCTAACGTCGCAAATTCGTATCAGGAGACTAGGACGGCGCCCCTTACAAAGAATTTTGTAGTGTGGTTTTTAATGAAGCATGTCTTTGGATCAACTCGCTGGCGGCAGGGTTCGAACCTCTATCACCTCGACCCTCGTCGCAAGTAGCGACGCTCTTGCCCACTCTGCCAAGGAGCATCCAGTGCAAAGTGGGTGTGAGTAATTAATCGAAGGAAATGGAATTTAACGGGAGAGGTGGCTGCCACTGGAGTTCACGATTTCCTGAGAATGTTGAAGGGTGTCACTAAGGTTTAACAATATATTTGGCGATTCTCATGATTTTCTCGTCATCTTTACACATTTGTAGCAAATTATTTCATCTCTCGGTGGCAGATGGGCAACAGTCAAACGTTACTAACAAAAGACATTATATGCCACTATAATTCAACATTCACAAACACATGTAAATAATACAAGAAATATATATCAGACACCCTCCAGCGTTCGTATGTTATGTATAAATTAATATGCAGAAGAAGAGAACTGTGCAGCCTTCTCATCTAAATGTATAAATATGTCAACGATGACATTTACCCAACCGCCTGAGATGTCCTCGAACTTCAAGGGACCAAAGAAACTACACGAGATCTGAGCATCGAGTTCACACCACAAAGGAGGAACTTGAAGGAAACACAGAAATACTAGCTCCCTCATATCACACTCATAGGCTCCACATACATGTTTTACTCATGAAGGATGTAAACTCTACAGTTAATATCCCAGGACGTTACTGGCAAGCTCTATCAAATGTGAGTCGGTCCACAATCAATAAGAAATATCTTCGTCTGAGCGCAGCTGTGGCATCTCCTAATTAACTCCCTCTCTCTCTCTGAATAAAACTGTGACCTCCCACAACCTGAATTCATTTGTGACGTCCAAGTGACACTGATTTTTCGTTAGATAACGTGCCCAATAAAGCAATAACCCAAACCCTCCTTGAATTCATGAAGGTAAGCCTCACGAGAGTCGAAATTACTGTTTTTGTGAAACATTGGCAATTCTACCTCATCAGCACGAGCATCTATTTAGAAAGCGCAGTCAAAATTGAAGATGAGGAAATCTTGATCATAACAAGAATAGGCAACCTCGCTAAGAAGCTTTGTAATGCAGAATTAACCCTGAAATACAACGTTTGTTTAAGATATTTGTTTTTGGAAAACTATAATTCAGTTCCTATAGTCATTTTCATTTATATGGGGATAGATCCAGCTTAAGCGAAAATATAGATTATGAATCTACCATTGAATAAGAAAGTACTGTACCATATAAACAGTAAGGTATTAAGAATTACACAAATACCTACATCATGATATATTTATTTTCATATATATATATATATATATATATATATATATATATATATATTGGTGAAGCGTGGCAGGAGATTCTCTCTGAGACATATTCTGTTAAAAACGACAGCAAAAGAATTATTGATTAGTTTTTTCCGTGAGCTCTCAAGCTTGCGAAAAGTAGATTTTTGGTAGGGGGAAAGGGAGTAAATCAGATTTCCAAAATTCATAGGAAACACAAAAGTTATAATAGACACAAAAGTATAGTACACAATAAACACAATACAAGAAATTAATACAAGAAATACAGCAAAAAACAAAATACAAGCACAACAAAATAGTTATCAAGACGTTTCGCAGATCTTTCTGCATCCTCAGTTGAAGTGAAAAGAAAGAGAAAGGGAGCATATTTTAAATGAAATGGGAAGCACGGGGAGAAGTCACCGTGTTGCAACTGGGGGAAGTCACACGCAGGACCACAAACACTGGGAGAGATCACAAGTTGGCGGAAATGGTACTCGGGGAGGTCACTCCCGTGTTCGGCGCCAATCTGCTTCTCAGTCTTTGGGAACGACGTATGGTAGGAAGTTCTTCTTTCGCGGGGAATGGGGAGCCTCTGGGAAGGAGAGCCCGATGTCTTGTCATTTACCTGCCTATTAATGGCAGGTTGCAGCTCCTTTATTTCGCAAGCTTGAGAGCTCACGGAAAAAACTAATCAATAATTCTTTTGCTGTCGTTTTTAACAGAATATATATATATATATATATAATATATATATGTATATATATGTATATATACATGTATATATATATGTGTGTGTGTGTGTGTGTGTGTGTGTGTGTATGTGTGTGTGTGTGTGTGTGTGTGTGTGTGTGTGTGTGTGTGTGTGTGTGTGTGTGTGTGTGTGTGTGTGTGTCTGTAAGTTGAAAAACATTGAAGATGATGACAAAACTAATAACTACTTTTAAATCTCTCATGTCCAAAGTCATAAAGCGTGCAATTTCAGGCACAGTCAAACACTAAAACTTCCATAGACTGACAGATGTAAAGGTCGACAAGAAAACAAACAATTACTCCTGAACAATTCATGCCTGAAACGGATCGATGTCAAGAAGAAAAGCTGCACTCTTCAACTCGAAAATTAATACGCAAGAAAGACACGAGAATGTGGAATTCCAATCCAAACTTTGTGTAGACCGTCTTGAACTCCATACCAGTATGGACCTTCCTACTTGAAGGCATCGATCCGAGACAGTTAGGAATGTATTGGAGGCACCAAGGTTTTGTGGAATTGATTTAAAAGCGAATGAAGGCATGATATATATGTAAATGTATGTATGTATATATATATTATATATATATATATATATATATACATATATATATATATATATGTATGTGTGTGTGTGTGTGCGTGTGCGTGTGCGTGTGCGTGTGCGAGTGCGAGTGTGTGTGTGTGTGTGTGTGTGTGTGTGTGTGTGTGTGTGTGTGTGTGTGTGTCTGTGTGTGTGCGTGTACGTGTGTGCTTGTGTATAGATGCAATCCTGTATGCTCTTACCCGCATGTTTGTAGGTGTATATGTGTGATAATTAGATTCATGTATGCATGGGAATGAAAAACAAAAGTATCAATCTTGAAATTTTTTATATATTCTTGTATGCATTACCAAAATAAGCAGCTCAGACCTCCAATGCTGTTATATTTATATTTCTGTAATTTCTCTTTATGTGAAAAAGGTAAACAAAATCTCGAGCTAATCTTTTCTATCTCATGTGAGATTCAATTACTGCCCTTTCTATGAGAATTCTTTAATTTTGCAGAGCTCAGAAAGGCAGCTTTCATAACATTTAATTAAAAAGTTTGGAAATCCCGGTTCCCACTTATGGCATTTTTCATTTTTGACCCATAACAGGAGCTGCATTCAAAGAAGATTAGGATCTAGCAAACACTTACACATTTTCCTTTAAGTGAATAAATAGGGAACTTTTCAGAACAACGAAATAAGTTGGTTTGGAATATCCGTTAAGCTTATTCTTCACGCTTATCGTTCGTTCTGCTAATCTCCAAATCTCTGTCTATGAGTCTCTCTCTCTCTCTCTCTCTCTCTCTCTCTCTCTCTCTCTCTCTCTCTCTCTCTCTCTCTCTCTCTCTCTCTCTCTCTCTCTCTCTCTCTCTCTCTCTCCCTTTCCCTCTCTACCTCTCTTTACCTCTGCCTACCTCACTACCTCCTCTCTTCTTCCCTCCCTACCTTCCTCTCTTTACCTCTCTTACCCTCCCTCTCTTCCCCTTCTTTCCTCCAAATCTCTCCCCTTCTTCCATCTCTCCCCCCCTTTTCTCCATCTTTCTCCTCTTCCTCCATCTCTCCCTTTCCCCCACTGCCAGTTACTCCATCTCTGTAACGCTGAGCTCCTCAGTTTCGCTCTCTCTCTCTCTCTCTCTCTCTCTCTCTCTCTCTCTCTCTCTCTCTCTCTCTCTCTCTCTCTCTCTCTCTCTCTCTCTCTCTCTCTCTCTCTCTCTCCACCTCTCTATCATCGTTCTCCATATCTCACCATTTCTATTCCCATCATCTTAGGATTGAGAGGGACATCTCGAATCAACTGAACAAATCCATGACTACCTTAACAAAAACCCGACCAAAAACTAATAGTGTCTCCTATGCCGTACACAGTCCACCATAGAATCTAATGTTGCATTGACCATCCCTTCAAGTTATAATTTCGGGAAGGATCATATACTGTAATAAAAGAGATGAAAACCCAAAATAAATTTCAAAATTACCAGCATCAAATGGTCTTCAACCACAACTTCTGTAATTGCATGATGTAGTCTGCTAGATATGCCAACGGCTACACCCGCGAAATGGACCCTTTTAGTGGTACCCTACTAGAACTAGAACTAGGTGTAACCATCACTACTTGTCTCACCACTGTTTTGCCTCCATACCTCAAAGAGAGCTGTTATATCCATTCAAATCCTCCTAAGCTCTGATGATATAAATAGTAGTCGATCGTCCTGCGAGAAGAAATGTTCCAAGAGCGAAAAGGACCCTTTTAGTGGTACCCTACTAGAACTAGAACTAGGTATAACCATCACTACTGGTCTCACCACTGGTTTGCCTCCATACCTCAGAGGGAGCTGTTATATCCATTCAAATCCTCCTAAGCTCTGATGATATAAAGAGTAGTCGATCGTCCTGTGAGAAAAAATGTTCCAAGAGCCTATATATAGAGCCCACTGGAGGTTCACCCTGGGTCTTCCTTGCCGTGTTTGTGTCTTGTTTGCGATACTTAACAGATCAGACAGCGGGCTTGATGCTTTTGAGATGGCAGGCCCATCCATTAACGCCATATATAGTTCCCATAGATATTTTTTCCATTCACATTCTCATGTTTCTACCCACCACTTAGCAGGACCACAACGGTTTGTATATTCCTGCTTAATTAGTAATATAACATATAATATAATGTAAAAAAACGATTTAGTACAATGACGTATACAAAGAATAAACATACCAGCGAGTAAAATAGACCTCTGAATGATATGTCGACTTCAGAACGCTTTGAAATTATATTAGAAAAAGAAATGTCCTGATATTAAGCAACATGTGATATAAAAAAGCGTTTTAGTGAAATTATGTAAATAAGGAATGAACATACTAGTGAGCAAAATAGACTTCTGAATCATATGATGACTTCTAAATGCTTTGAAATTATATTTGAAAAAAATGTTGTCGTGATATTAAGCCAAACAAGACTGCAATTCAGCTAAAATTTGGATGCAACTGAATCAACATTATTGATCTAAAATACTGTATATCTGTGAAGATTAAATGAGGAAATTTTTGTCTGTGGAATTGACACATCTCTTTAATGAATGTATTCCACTGATATGTGTGCGTCTGCTCTAAAGCTGGTTTTATTAAAATTCCAAAAATATCATAGCAGAAGTGGTGGTCACGTTCACGTTCCAAGGTGAGCGAGCTGTTGAAAAAGCAATATTAATGATAATTGATAAATGAGTAATAAAAGAAAGACATGATGAACAAAGTCACCAAAAATTGAAATTATGAATCGTTCTCTAGCTATGCCGAATGACCTAAGATAAACACAGAATTTAAAATAAATTCTTGCAAAAAAAATCTTTTACGAAATAAGTATTATTTCTTTTGGGTTTATCAACTTTCTTTAGATGTTCATATCTTTATTTTGATAGAATCTGTTGTTCATATAGAAATAAACATTTAAGATTATATACATTCTGATGTTGAAATGGCCAACAGAGTCCAGTGTTGACCTAATCTAACTTCACCTAACCATCCTATGGAATGGCTAGGTTAGGTTACGAGTATATTAGGTTAGAAGATATTGGACAATATAAGTTTCATGCCGTATATCAGTGCTTGCTTGATTCTGGAATTTTACCGTGACCATATTTCCTTATTAGCTGCTTCCCGGCCCATGGGGTGGCACTGAGATGAATAAAGCTGTCTGGTGACTCTCTGAAGGCATCACAGAAAGGTTTTGATATCAGAAACCATATAACAGAAACTTTAACGCCTAATTACAAATTAGAATTAACTCGTAGAGAAATGATGGAAAGAGATCTGATTAGGCCTGCTGTAGGAATTTTGTGTATCCTAGACAGTATAATTTTTTTAGGTCTCTTTGATGGATGTAGTTTTGACAGAAGAAATAAAATAAACTATGTGATCGAGAAAAGCAAAGGGCAAGTTGTCGTTGCTGTTGTCGTTCGTTAGACTGTCTGGCCGAGAAGTCCCGTCTACCTGAGGAACGCCATGGCTGTAAAGGGATTTTCCCACAAATCCCTCTCATAGAGAGCATATATTGTTTTGTTGGCGTGCATGATTGTATACAATGCAGTCTACCATAATGTGTTTTAAAGTATGTGGTAAAATGTTGCACCCCGGACAGTTATCTGCGGGTGGCACAGATCGCTGAGAGCAGAAGTAAGCTGTAGTCACTGGTATTCGTTATGATCTAAGAGAAAAAATGGGTTGATATTTTGTGACGGAGCATACGTTTGTGTTATGAGCTCGTCAGCATTGAGGATTCACTGCAGGAACGCGGGCTATCCCCGAAGGGAAGTTACAGCGTCAGTATATTTGCCAGAGTGGCTTAATCCGGCTAGGTAAGGTTAATATGGAGCGCGAAGTTCATGGGAAGTGTCGGGTAAGTGTTGGAATATCTGGAGCAGTGAATGTTGTCTATAAAGGCGTTATCACATTGGACTATTTTTCCACCAACCTCCAATCAATCGGCGGTACCACCCACCTCCTCCAGCTTTTTATCCACCATAAAATCACTATGCAAACTGTTCTGTTTTATCAGTAATTTACATAGAATGTCATTAGATATGCTCCAGGAAAATTATCTTCCTCCAGCATATCAGATTCCTTCCAGAAAGCCGCGGTCTGGAAATCTATTCCCAACAGTCGGAGTGAAAATAGCCCAGTCAAGAATTGAGGTGCACTCCAAGAGGAAATAGAAAAAGGTGACAGCAGCCACATAGATCGTATCGTCAACATCCCTGAAATTCTAAGAGAGCATTATGGCTATGTCTTCAACATCACAGAACCAAGTACCAAACCTATGAGCCCAGGGGATATCACAGTAGAAGAGCTAACCAAACAAATAAGGAAAATGAAAAATAGTAAAACAGCAGGACCAAACGGCGTGGACATGCAAACCAGGTGCTGGCATCGTCAAACAACAATGGTGTACTGTACCTTTGATGCCCACACCCCACATCCATCTTTGTATGAGATAT
>NC_134778.1:91966422-91993922 GCF_046742065.1 Oratosquilla oratoria
GGTCAGTTTTCAAAACTCAGACTAAAGGCGATTTTTTTGTTTTGTTGTGTTTTTACTTCTCATATATAAATCTAAATCAAGAATTCCACTTTCAGGTCAGAATTATAAAATAAAAAAATATTTTATACATCCATATTTCGTAGACCACCAAGAACTTAGATGAATAAATAAATAAATAAATGAATAAATGCGTGAATGAATAAAATGGCATAAAATTCCCACCTCATGAAGGAAAAAGCGAAGAGCATTAAAAGTTCAACATCCCAGCGCACAAATATTCGTTTGATTAACATAACATGTTGGGACAATTGCCAAGAGACCAAACGTTTCGCGAAGTAGCACCTCATTAGTGTTACTATGAAAAACTTAGGTTTGTTTAAGAAGAAAATAGGCAAGAATGGGTTTACCAACAGTGGTTAACGAATGAATAGTAATAATAATAATAATAATAATAATAATAATAATAATAATAATGATAATGATAATAATGATAATAATGATAATAATGATAATAATAACGATAATATGATAATTTTATTTGGCAAAGAATCAATATACGTGAAGTGCAGATAATGACAAGAACATATGGTTCGAAATAATAATTGCAAATTGCCGAGGATAATAGACTTAATAAAAATGTAGTAAGCACTGAAACAATTTGTTGTGTTAAGAGAAGGTTAAATGAGTTTTTGGATACAGAAGAAAGGTGTAAGGGACATGAAACTGCCTGATGTAGGCCTTATGGTCTCTTGCAGTCTCCTCCATTCTTATGCTATGTTCTTACCAGACGACTTCAGTCGACTAAGAACCAAGGTAGGATTTTAATCCATAGAAACAGTTTTTCTATGGGCAAAATGTTAAATAGAATTTTATAAATCTATAAGTACATAGATATAATAAAAGAATAAAATCAAATTAAGTAAACTTGAATAATAAGATAAATATGTAATAAATATAGTAATAAAATAATCAGGAAAATAACATAGTAATATGAAAATAAAAAATCAAATATAACGCGGTAAACTATTTCCAAAATAAAATAAGATGATGATCTGAAAAAAGGAAAATAGAAAAAAAAAGGATAAAAAAATTAGATAATGATAAAAAGAGAAGATCTACAAAGAGTACGTCGCCTAGACGAAGAAGAGGGGCTGACGGTAGCATTAGATATTCGGGGCTCCTATTCCGATGCCCCACGCCTCCAGTCTTCCACGCTGCAGCTATCCGTCTTGCCCCTGGCTGCCAGATACCCACGGATGAATCCTCCGGGATTCCTTTTTTATGGTGATTCTCGGACCAGCGCTGCACGTTCCTCCCACACCTCCACCTGACTCCCACTCCTCCCACACTTCCACCCAACTCCCACTCCACCCACACCACCACCTAACTTCCACTCCTACCTCCATCTCGTATTCTCTTCATCTTCGTTATTCTCGTCATTGTTCTCCTCTTCTTCCTTTTTCCGTTCCTTTTTCTTCCATGTCGTCATTCACCTCCCTCTCCTTATCCTTTTCCCTTCCTTTAGCCTATTCCCACTCCTCCTCTTTTTCCTCCTACACCTGTATCTTTCTCCTCCTCCTTCCCCCTCTCGTAATCCCCATCCTAATCCCTCTCTTCCTCTTTCTCCTCGTCTTCCTCCTCCCTTCCCCTCTGCTCCTCCCTCTCCTTCCCCTCCTATCCCTCTCCTCACCTTGTCCTCACCCTCTCCTCCTCCCCTCCTCCTCCCCCTACTCCCCCATATTCTCGTCCTCTCTTCTTCTTCCCCTCTCTCTCCTCCACCTCCACCTCTTCCCCTTCGCACCTTCGGATCTTCCTTCATCCCCAAAGTAAATCCAAATCCGGGCGCTGTATCATTCCGATGTTCGCTGTTGACCGTAGGATTCGTCTGGATCGTAGTCGGTAAGGAGTCGTTTAGGGATCGGGGTGTATAGGGTGGCTCAAATGAAACACGGTAGATGATAATGAGTATGTAAATTACAAAACGCTACAGACAAAGCGTGCGCGGGAAACGTACACTATTCGCCTTGGTTCTCCTTACAAAAAGGCACACGGAATTGTAACAATGACAATAACAAAATCAATATACAATAAAATCTATGACAATTATACAATGGAAAAACACAAACATAATTGAACACTTCGAGAGTACAAAACATAATACTTGTACAATGCTGTATTTAGTTATATGTACACAATGGTACTATACCATTACACCGCTCGGCTATCACCGCTCGGTGACCACACCGGGCAAATGAGAAAAATGAATGACCGAGGCAAGACAAAACTCACAATGTGTACAACAGACTCCATACACACTACAGTATACATACAAAGTGTGGAAAAAATTGTACATTAGCTCACACTATGCATAGAAAAATACATAACACATATAGGGATACATAAGAACTGCATACAGCAACTAAAAATACATAAGAACTGTATACAAAGATATAAAGATACTTAAGAACTGCATGCAATACATAAAAATATATAAAAACTGCATACAACATATAACTGTATTTAAGCATAAAGATACATAAGAACTGCATACAACATATGAATATATATAAAAACTGAATACAACATATAAAGATACATAAGAACTGTATACAAATTAATAAAAGTATATAAGAACTGCATACAGCATATAAAGATACATAAAAAGTGCATACAACATATAAAGATAAATAAGAACTGTATACAAACATATAAAGATACATAAGAACTGGCGCCAGTTAAGCAAGAGACAAAATATAGCAAATTGGCGGACGTCCGGGACATTACACTTAATAGCTAAACAATAGTTGCACATTATACCTAAGAAATGGACACAAAAATGGTAAACATTACAACGAATACAATACAAGACACCATGGGTACATCATAAGCAATGCACAAATATAGATATTAAGGCATAGGACCCCTTGAACGGAGATTATAATTGTGAGGGGTAGATACAGAAGGCATAGTTTGTACACTGGGCTTTGGAGGAGGCCGGGCAAATGCAGGGATAGGCTCTTTTGTTACCTTAACCCCATCAGCGTGCAACACATCACTCAGTCCCTGGGAAGGATCAAAGGCCCTGAACTTATTGGGGTGTAACTTCTAGGTTACCATAAGGGGACCTGTAAATCTACAATTAAGTTTAGATTGGCGGTCAGGCATGCTTTTATAGATATGACCTCCAATACATATGTTAACAGGTGTAGCCCGACTATGCTGGTGTTTCAACATTTTGGAGTTGGAGTCATAAAGTTTACCTCTGACAGAATCATAAATTTTAGGTAATGTGTGACATTTGAGTTGATTATAATTATCAATATTGTCAAAATTGTAGAGGGGATGAGTAGGACTGTCTAACACATCTTATGGTAGCCATTTTTTAATTCCATAGATGACGTAATGAGGCGTTTTACCTGTGAAAATATTAATTGTGCTATTAATGCAAGCACTAACATGAGGAAGCCAATCCTCCAAAGATTTATGGGGGCTACTAGCAACGTGCCTGAGAATATCCAGAATCTTCCTATTCGTCTGCTCTACTAAACCATTAGACGCAGGATGATAAGCAGTCACAGAGGTTTGCGTGATGACGTAACGTTCACAAATGTTCGTTAACACCTCATTCCTAAATTCAGTTCAATTCAGTTCCATTGTCACTAAGGAATGCTGTAGTAGTGTATGGACAAAAAACATGTGAAACTAAAGTATGAGCAACTGCTGGAGCAGAATTGCTATATAAGGGAGCCAATATTACAAAGCGACTAAAGTGGTCCACAAACACAAGGACATACACAGACCCTTGAGTACTACGAGGCAATTGTAAAAGGTCTATTGTCATAATCTAAAAAGGACTAGAAGAATTAGGACACTCTAGGATAGGAGTAGTGTGCGTTGAACCTTTGTTCTGGACACAAGAGCTACACTGGGCTACATGAGTGGTAATGTCCAGTCGTATTTTAGGCCAATAATATTTCTTGCGAGTGTACACACCACGATCATCACGTGGCATGGAACGTGCATGATGTCGACCACGATCTGACGCTTCTCTGCCAGTTAGACCCTGCTTGACCCGACCTAACCTAACCCAGTGCAATTATGTAATTACGCACCACGAGTAACTTATCCACACGGTATATATAGCGGCTTCCCCCGCATGTTAAATTAGTTCACTCGTACCTTACAATAAAGGAGACGAACTCACCAAAACTTCTTTCTCTTCACCAATAGTAGCATCGCTACATGAGCCATAACCAGATTTTTGTCACAACCTGGGTGACCAGTCTGAGGGGCATCATGTGCAAGGGACAGAACAGCCGGGACAAGAGACTCAGGGATCACTAACTGTGCCACATCCTGCTTAAACACTTCCACATTACGAATGACTATATTGTCCTGTAGAGAAAATTAGGACAGGGGTACAGGTAAATCTGGTAAGGTGGTATCATTACCAGATTCCAAAGCATAAATGACAGCAGACCAAACAGGGTCCTCACGCTGAGTTTTGGCCAGATCCTTCAGGGAGAAGTTGTCAGTCACCGTAATTGCAGCTACAGGAATATTACTTGAAAGTGCATAAGCAATATTGTTTGCACGTCCTGGAATAAGCTTAAGGGTCGGGTTAGTTTCTTCACTTGTAAGGAGCCATCTGGCTAGGCGGCCTGAAAGATTTTTTACCTTGAAAAGCTGTGTGACAGCAGTGTGGTTTATGTAGACTGTAACAGGATATCCAGAAACGACATATCAAAAATGCTTTAAAGCCCACACCATTCCCAGTGCTAATACCTGTACCAGACGCATCTGTACAAATAGTAAAGGGAAGACTAAAATATGGGAATACCAACACAGGTGCTTCAGCAAGTGAAAGCTGCAATGAATCAAATCTTTCTGGATGAACCACACGCCACTGGAAGGACGTATCCTTCTTGAGGAGACGTGTAAGAGGAGATGCAATTGAAGCATAATTCTTAATGAATGCACGATATTATCCTGCTAGCCCAAAGAAGGTACATGTTCAACTGACCTAGGTGTAGGGAAGTCCCATACTGCTTTGACTGCATCATCTGTGGTGTGAATACCATGTTTGTCTACAACATGACCTAGGAATTGGATGCTAGATTTAAGACAAGATCATTCGGACAAACTGAGTTTCAATCCAGCTTCAGTAAAACATTGCAAGACCAGGAACAACTTATAGAAATGGTTTTCCACTTCCTTGGAGACTAAGATTAAATAATCCAGGTAAACAAACAGTCCATTTCCCACTAAACCATGAGAAATGGAGTTAATCAAGCGCTGGCAAGTCAAGGGAGAATTCCGCAACACCATGGGGCAACGAAACCATTCATGATGTCCAGTGGGAGTCGAGAAGGCTGTGATCTTACGAGACTTATCCTCCAAGGGAATCTGCCAAAACCCCTCCTATAAGTCCAAGGTGATGAACACCGTATTTCCAGTTCCAATGGGCTGGAGATGATCACTTAATACAGGGAAAGGGTAATGATCTGGAATAGTGACCTCGTTAACTCGTCCATAATCAATAACAGGACGAAAAGATCTGTCTTTCTTAGGCACCAGGAGGATTGGCGAGTTCCACTCTGAGTGAGACTCTTGTACAACTCTTTTACGAAACAAGTCGTCAACCAAGGATTGTGCTATAAGCCGACGAGAGTGAGATAACCTGTAAGAGGGAACATAAAAAGGACGAACACCTGGCTGAAGGTCAATCCTATTAACCACACGATCTGTAATACCTAATGGATCACGAGGTAAAACCAAAGCTTGTCGGTAGTTCACTAGCAGTTCAATGAGACGGGGCGTATCATCAGGAAAATCAATCTCACCTACATACGTTGCTAACTTGGTGGCCAAGTGAGCTGTGTCATTTGCTTGTGGAGACTGTAGCACAGAAGCTGCTATGATAGGAGGCGAATATTAGAAAGCATCAACGTCAACTACTTCAAAGGAGCCTAAGTGACTGCTAGGAGAGAGGGCGATAGGAACGCCCATGACGTTGGTTACCATAGCTGTGGTAACATGATCCTCACGAATAGTAGAGTTCCTTCCTTCTAATGCTAGACGAAGAACATGAACAGACTCAGTCTCAGATAAGACGTCAGACCCTAATGAAGCACCTGAAATGCGCACCGGAACTCAAACTGAACTCGATGGTCCAATATGATGCTCTCCTACAACAACAGCAGCACAAGAAAGAATAGGAGAGTCAAAAATATTAAAATCCTTTGAAGGCAAAGAGTCACTGAAATAGTAGCGAAAGTCACTGAAAAGATACCGAACGAAACTGGGTGACATGGAGACGATTTGCGTAGATACAATCTGTTCAATAATCCTTCTCCATCCGGGCTCGAGATTAAAGCTGACACACGCAGGAACAATAGGTGATCCTTTGATGAACGCAAATGACGATTGTGGGAATAAAAGATTAAAAACAAGATGCTAAGTTGGAGACCACATGGGGCCACACAAAAAAAAGTCACCTGGCGCGCTCGTAAAATACTGTTCCTTAGCACCATTTCTTACAAAAAATATAAAAAATCACTGGTAGGAATTATTCCAATGGCATCGTAATTAAATACCTGTTGGAAAAAAAGTGCGTAGGAGGGGAAAGAGGCACAAAAAAAAAAAAAAAAACACGTACTCGCGAGAGAAAGTATCGGCCAGCTAAAGATCGCAACACTTCTTAGTTCAAAAGTAGCGTTTGTTCGTGGCACTTTAAATGTACAAAGACGAATTGTTTACACAAAAGTAATTATTTTAACACGCTGCCACCATTTTATGTGTAGGGTGGTTCAAGTGAAACACGGTGGATTATAAAAGATATGTAAATTACAAAACACTACAGACAAAGCGTGCACACACGTCGGAAGCAAAAACAAGACTGCTGCTTGGGACGCCAAACTTTGAGCTAGCGCGGGAAACATACACGATTTACCTTGGTTCTCCGTACAAAAAGGCGTACGGAATTGTAACAGTGACAATAACAAAATCAGTATACAATAAAATATATGACAAATATGCATTGGGAAAACACAAACAAAATTAAACACTTTACAAGTACAATACATAATACTTGTACAGTGTTGTAAATAATTATATTATGTACACAATGGTAACATACCATTACAGGGGATCGGGGTCAGGGGGCGGTAACCTCTCTATGGTCCTGATTTTCCAAGGCTCAGCAGCTTTGGGATGGTTATTTGTCACTCTCTCTCTCTCTCTCTCACTCTCTCTCTCTCTCTCTCTCTCTCTCTCTCTCTCTCTCTCTCTCTCTCTCTTCTGTAGATTCATGCGCGTGTTTTGGGGTTGGCGGCCTGAAATTAAAAAGAATTCTCTAAGTTGCTGCGAGAGTCTGCAATGAATTCGGATGGATTTGTATACATACATTACGTATCGGGCAGTATTTCCCCGGGGATAGCTGCATGACTGTTAGTATTATACAGATCGCATGACTATTAGTATTATGCAGATCGCATGACTATTAGTATTATGCAGATCGCATGACTTATTGTAAATGATCGCATGACTCTGCTGGTTTCGTTCTTCAACAGCCAGTGTGAACTCTATTATATGTGCTCTCATCATCACGTGTCGTGTAAAGATAAAATGTTACTACATATATGTAACTTAATAAATATTTCGTAACTCAAAGGTTTGCTAAAATATCCTGTAGTGAAATGAAACACTGCTGGGATACTTATCTTCTTATTAACAATAAATTCATAGAAATAGAATATATATATTTCATTCCAGGTACCCATTTGTTGTATATTTTAGCTTCCAGCGCAGATAGACTTTTCCTCTACTCATTATATACATCTGCCTGTCCATCTGCCTGTCTGTCTTCCTATAATATATATGTCCGACATGTTATGTAGGTATATCAGGTTTTAGGAAGTTAATTTTTGTTCTCTATTAATTTGAAAACACGTTAAAACAAATTTTCTCCATTTTCAGGTACGATTCCGGTGAATGACCTCACGTACAGTTATTGCGCACATAAGTAAGTGTTCATTTACTCTTCATATCCTCTTCCATTACCCTCCTGTCTTTCCCTTCCGTCTCCGCTCCCGTCTCCCCTCCCGTCTCCCCTCCCGTCTACCCTCCCGTTGCACTTCCCGTCATTCCTCATACTCTTTCCTCTCCCTTCTTCCCTTCCCTTATTTTTTCCCCTTTGCTTCCCTTGCATGTTTCCTCACCTCCTCGCTACTCTTCCCATCTCCTCTTCATCTCTCCCGCTTCTCCGCTCTTCTTCTCCTCTACCTTTTTTCTCTTATTTTCCACCCCACCCCCATCCTTCTCTCTCCTACCCTTCCCTCCCCTCACCTCTCCTCCCTTTTTCAAATCCCTTCCCTTTCCCTTCCCTCCCCACTCCTATCTTCCCTCCCCCTCTTCTCCCTCTCCCCTTCCTGTCCCCTCTTTTCTCAACCCCTGCCTATCCCTTCTCCACTCCCCTCTTCACTCTCCTCTCCACTCCCCTCTCCACTCCCCTTTCCTCTTCCCTTCCTTTTACTACTCATCCCTTTTCTATCCCCTTTTTTCTCACCCCTCTGTCTCCCCGCTCCACTCCCCTCTACACTCCTCTCTCCACTACTCTTTACACTCCCTCTCCACTCCCCTTCCATCTACTCCCCATCTCCCTCTTCTACTCTTCCTTCTCACCCGTCCCTCTTCCCCTTGTCTCATCACACAGTTTCTGTCTGCCTCAATTCTCTCTGCTCCCCTCCCTTCCCCTCCCCTGTCATTTCCTTCCCTCCTATCCCTCGCCCTCCTTTCCCCTCTTCTCCACTCCCTTCTCCACTTTTCCCTCCCTTCCCCTCTTTTCCCATTCGATTCCCTCCTTCACCTCCTTTCCCCACCTCCCTCCGTTTCCCTCGTTTCCTCTCCTCTCCCCCTCATTTCTAATCCTCTCAGGCTTCTCTTGCTTTCCCACCCATTCTGTTTATTTCTTTCTTTTTCTCCTTCTCTTCCCCCATCACCACTACTTCCATTCCCTGGTTTTATCGACTGCAAAAGAGGGGAAGAGCAAGAGGGATGGAGGAAGCGTGGAGAACGAATAACATCGAAACAGAAAAAAAAAAACTACAGCAGTCAACCGTCCTTGGAGCTGGAATGAAACTAGGGCGACCACTGAAGAAACATGCAAAGAAGCATAACAAAAATTCTTCAAAAAAAAAAAAAAAAAAAAAAAAAAGCGACGGTGAAGACCAGATGTTATTAGAAATAACATCAAAAATTCTTTTTCTTTTACTTTTACTTTTTTTTTTTGCGGGGAAGGCGGGTGTGAGGGGAGGGGTGGGGAGTAGAACGAGGGCTAGTCTGCTGCCTCGTCAAGGGGAAATACGTGACGGAGGAACAGAGGGGAACTGGGGTGGAGGAAGTAGCAAGGGCTTTGTAAGTAGGCCAGGTAAGTAGGTCAGATGATTATGGGAATCTCGTCGCCCGGGAGGTGGGGGGAGGGGGTTAGTAGCGGAAAGGGGAAGTGGAGGGGTCGGAAGAGTCGAGGAGGGGGTAGGGACTGCCAGAATATGTTATCATACTGGGGTATTTTTCCTCCGACTGTTGGAGCAGATTTACACCCTGAAGCTTTCGGAAAGGAATATGATATGCTGAAGGATATTAATTTTCCTACAGCATATGAAATGATATTCCATATAAATTGCTGAGAAAACAAACTAGTTTGTCATGGTGATTTTACGTCGGATAAAGTTCTGGAGGTGGGGGGTGCTGCCGATTAATTGGAGGTTGGAGGGAAAATAGACTAGTATGATAGCGCCTTAAGGAAGTTTGAGGGAAGAATTGTAGTGGGAGTGAAGAGTTGGGGACTTGCTAGTGTTTAGGAGAAATTTTAGGGACGTTTTGGAAAAGAAATGGGATATTTGATTTTATGTATATAAAGAGCACATTCATTAGTTGTGTGTATAAAGAGTGCATTCAGTAGTTATGTGTATAAAGATCGCATTCATTAATTATGTGTATAAAGAGCGCATTAGTAAGGTGTATAAAGAGCGCATTTATTAGTTATATATATAAAGAACACACTCATTAATTATGTGCAAGAAGAGTGCATTCATTAGTTATCTGTATAAAGAGCGCATTCATCTGTTATGTGTATAAAGAGCATATTCCCCTAAACACCAGAAGAGAAGTGGCAGGACCTTTACTCTCTTGGTCCCACCTCATGTAGTCGCCTTTACCAAGATGTTAGGGTACACGACAGAATTATTCTTATCCCCCATGACGTATTCGGGGAAGGTGAAGATAGTTGACAAAGGGCAAAGTGATCATTATCCGAAGCCACCACATCTTTCCCCATGTCCGGAGATTTATTGTGAATGAGATGGTTTGGTGTTCCCTCCCTTTGAATATTTACCTGCAGTGGACGTCACTATGATGGAGATAAAGAGTTGGAGAATATGGAGGAGACTGCAGTGGGCAGATAGATGAGGACCCTAAGTCACCAGCCGGGAATCGGAGAGAAGTGCGGGATTTGAACCCGCATCTACGCGAATACAAGACCAGCACGCCATCAACGCACAACAGATAGTGAATAAAAATAACCTGAAAGTAACCAAAATATAAAGGACCACCGTGTACGGTAAGAGGGTATAGAGATAAACAGAAGATATGCCTCATAGATGAATAGAATAGTTGGGTGGCAATGGAAACGAAAGGAAAGGTACTACCCTTGAACAAGTTGATCGAACCTTTCGAGAGTTGTTTGGAATGGGAAGGGTGGCTGCATGAGAGCTTGCTCGGAGAGACCGTTGTGACTGGCACCGGCGTGTGAGTGGAACAACGCACTCCCTGGCGTGGAGGTGGAAATAGCGGCGTAGGTGGAAGCGAGCGTTAAGGATTAGGATTAGGAAAAGGCTTAGTTGGGGGTACATGGGAAGATCAAGGAAATAGGTAAGAACTGGAATACCAAAAAAGTGGTTAACGAATGGAATGGTAACCATATAATGAGCACTGAAATAATTGGTTGTTTTAAGAGAAGATTGGATAACTTATAGATAGGGATGATAGGTGGTTAGCGACGTGGAACTGCCTAGTGTATAACTCATGGTCTCTTGCAGTCTACTCCATTTTTGTGTTCTTATGTTCTAACAGCAAGAATAAGGAGGAAAAGGCACAGCACAATAGAAATGAAGAAAATCAAAGAAAACGAGAGAAAAATAAAGAGCGGGAATAGGTGAGAAGGAAGTAAGTAGACAAAGGTTGAGGTGGAAATGAAGAACAAGAATATGAACAAGGCAAGATGACGAAGAGGAAGACTACGAAGATGGAGGAAGAGAAAGATAACGAAACAGAACAAAGACGAAGAAATTGGTAAAACTCGAGGACCGGCGAGGAAGATGAAAAAAAAAAAAAGATAAAAGAAATGAGTGGACAAAGGGACGAAAAAAAAAAAAACACACGGAAATATGAGGAACCAGAAAAGAAGAAAAATGTCATAAGAGAAAATGAAAAAAAAGAAAAAAAGAGGCAGGACACGGGGAAATGGTAAAAATAATTCAAGAGGTTTTCGTGGAAAGAAGACGGAAGAAGGAAACAAAAGGAGAGAAAAAAAAAACAGAGAAAATGTGAAGAAGAATAGATGGAGGGGAGTGTGGGAAAGAGTAAGGGAGGGGGGGGAGATTAGGAAGAGGGGAAGACAGAGTGAGTGCAGGAAGGATTTATTGGTTGCAGATAGATGATGAAGGTAGAAAAGATGACAAAAGAGCGGGAGAAAAAGATGAATTGAGAAACGAAGAATACGAATGAGGAAAACCAAGACAGAGAGAGAGATAAAGTCGACGAATGAGAAAACGAAGAACAACAGAATTCAGAACACGCTGATGATGGAAATGATAATGAACTAGCAAAATAAGAGATGAGGGAAATCACAATGATATTTAGAAAAAGAAGAAATGAGGAAGAACAGCAGCATCTGGAAGAAAAGAAGTAGGAGAAGAAAGAAAATGAAAAGGAGAGAGAGTGAGAGAGAGGGGGGGAGAAAACATTTAGAGTACGAGTGACATCAGTCAGTGAAGGTAGTGAGGATCAGATGAAGGAGAAGGAACGAGGGAGAGGTGGAGAGCGGAAGCAAGGACCTCTTGGTAAGAAGGCAGAGACCAGCTTCCTCAGCCCCTGCTGGTCAACCAGCTGCTGCTGCAAGGAAAGGTTGAGACGACAAGTGGACGACCACGTGGATGGTAGAATTGTTGTAGTGATGTGTGCATAATTGCATACCTGGATACATGAATACATACATACATGTATACATACATACATACATACATACATACATACATACATACATACATACATACATATACAGTATACACATGTACACACACACATACATACATATATACATACATACATACATACATACATAAATATATACACACATACATATATACATATATACATAAATAAATACACACATACATACATACATGCATACATACATACATACATACATACATACATACATACATACATACATACATACATGTATACAAACATGCATACATACATATATGATACGTGCACACTATACACACAGACACACAGAGAGAAAAAGAAGGAAAAAGGAGGGAATGTGTAGGTGAATAAGTAGAGGCTAAAGAAAAAGAGGCACGAAGAGGAGGAGAGGAGGGGGACGAGGATGCGGAGGAAGAGAACGAAGACGACGATGACGACGATAGTGGGGAGGAGGTAGAGGAGGCGGGAAGAGGGAGATATGCTCAAAGTGAGACATCAGTTCCTGATGGAGCATTTGCTCAAGATGGTTTACGATGGCGTAGTGGTGGCATTAAACTGGTAGGATCCCCGGTCCGGCTGACCAGACGAAGTTGAGTGGTTGAAGTGGAATAGATGGATGGATTGGAGTGTTAGGAAATGACTAGAATTGATGGATTAGAATAGATAAAGTGTAGTGGATAAGGAGGAATAGGTAGTCGAGGTGGAAGATATAATGTAGTGGATAAGGAGGAGTAGGTAGCCCAGGTGGAAGATATAGTATAGTGGATAAGATGGAATAGATAGTCGAGGTGGAGGATATAGTGCAATTGATAATAGAGATGGAATGGGTTGATGAGCTGCCAGAGGTGATTGACTTGAAGCGAACGAACGTGAGAGGGGAGAGAGATGGAATTCATAGGTGATGTGGATTGGGTGGAGAAGGGAGGTGGAGTGAGTTGGCGTGCTCGGCATGTGCGGAATGGAACCCAGGCGTTGACCACTTCATTCACCCGCCGACCCCTCCACCGCGTCTCATCCAGTTTCGCTTTCGCCCTCTCCTGTTACTATTCTGCCTCCGCCTCTGTCTCCACTTCTTCCTATTCCTCCTCCCCAACCTCCAACAGCTTCTCCTCCTCCTCCTCCTCCTCCTCCTCCTCCTCCTCCTCCTCCTCCTCCTCCTTCTCCTTCTCCTCCTCCTCCTCCTCCTCCTCCTCCTCCTCCTCCTCCTACTCCTCCTCCTCCTCCTCCTCCTCCTCCTCCTTCTCCTCCTCCTCCTCCTCCTCCTCCTCCTCCTCCTCCTCCTCCTGCTTCTCCTTCTCCTTCTCCTCTTTCTCCTCCTCCTCCTCCTTCTCAACCTTCTTCTCCCCAATCTCCTTCTACTCGTCCTCCTACTGCTACCCCTAGTCCTCTTCCTCTCTCCTACTTCTCATGCTCCTCCTCCTACTCCTAATCCCCCTCCTCCTACTCTTATTCTTTTTCCTCCTTCTACTATTCCTCTTCTTTCTCTTCCTCCTCCTACTCATTCTACTCCAACTCATCATCATCCTACTCCTACTCCTACCCCTCCTCCTCCTCTTCCTCAGCTTCCTTCTCCTCAACCCCCTTCTCCTCCTACTACTCCTTCTCCTCCTACTCCTTCTCCTCCTACTCCTACTCTTCCTACTCCTACTCCTCTTCCCACTCCTACTCCTCTTACTCCTACTCCACCTTCTACTCCTCCTCCTCCTCCTCCTCCTACTCCTCCTCCTAATCCTCCTTCTCCGCCTACTCCTACTACTCTTCAAGATCCTACTCCTCCTCCTCCGACTTCTACTCCTCCTCCTCCTACTCCTACTCCTACTCCTCCTTCTCCGCCTACTCCTACGACTCCTCAAGATCCTCCTCCTCCTCATCCTCCTACTTTTACTCCTCCTCCTCCTCTCACTCCTACTCCTCCTCCTAATCCTCCTTCTCCTCCTACTCCTACTACTCCTCAAGATCCTCCTTCTCCTACTTTTACTCCTCCTCCTCCTCCTCTTACTCCTACTCCTCCTCTTACTCCTACTCCTCCTCCTAATCCTCCTTCTCCTCCTACTCCTACTCCTCCTCAAGATCCTACTACTCCTCAAGATCCTACTCCTCCACCTACTTTTACTCCTCCTCCTCCTCTTACTCCTACTCCTCCTCCTAACCCTCCTTCTCCTCCTACTCCTACTACTCCTCAAGATCCTCCTCCTCCTCCTCCTAATCCTAATCCTAATCCTCCTCGTACTTCTACTCCCCATACTCCTCCTTCTTCTTCAACTCCTCCTACTCCTTCTATTACTCCTACTCCTTTTTCTTTCTCCTCTTCCTCCTTCTTCCACTCCTCCTACTCCCCTCCTCCTTCTCTTCATTCTTATTCTCCTCCTGCATCTTTCTCTTTCACCTCCATTCTTCTCCTCCTTCCACTCTTCCTCCTCTTGCTCCACTTCCTCGTTATTTTGCTCTTCCTCCTCCTCCATATCTCTTCTCTTCCTCCTCCTCTACCCTTCCTCCTCCTCTACCCTTCTCTTCCTCCTCCTCCTCCATCCTTCTTCCCCTCCTACCCCTTCCACTCCTCCTCCTATTCCTTCAGTTTCTCGTTTTGTTGCTCCTCCTCCACCCTTCTCCTCTTCCTCCTCCTCTTCTTCCTTCTCCTTTTCTTCCTCCTTTTCTCTCTCCTCTTCTTCCTCCTCTTCCTGGTCTTCCTCGTTCTCCTCCTTGCCTTCCTCCTACTTCCTTCTCCTCCTTCACACTTTTCCTCTCTCAGTCCTTTTCCGCCTCCTTTCCTTCCTCCTGTTCTTCCTGCTTGTCCTCTGTTTCCTCTCTCCTCAATCTCTCCTTCTTCCTTCTCTCCCTCCTCCTCCTCCACATCTTGCTCCTTCTCCCACTTTACTCACCTTCTCTCCTCTCCCCCTGCTGCCTCATTTTTATCATTTGCTTCTGCTTCTTGTATGCCAGTGTCACGTTTTTTGCATTCTCTTTAACTTTTTCTGGTGTTATCTTCTTATGTTTCTCTTGTCTTTATACAATTATTTTATTGCGTTTTTTGTCCTTGCATTTTTTTTTTAATTCTTTTCGTTTGTTTACTTTTTTTACCTCTCCCAACATTTTCTCCTCTGCGCTTCTATTTTTCTTTGGCGTTTTGCTCAGTGTCTGCGACATCCTTTCTCCTTTATTATTGCGTATTTCCTGAAAATAAATCTATTTGTTTAATTTATTTTTCTTCTGCTCTTGTGATCTACCCATTATCGACTCTTTATTTTGTTTTAATTGTCTTTAGTTATTTCCTGAAATGTCACGTTTTCTTCGTCATGCACTCGTCTCCAATTTGCATGACCATTATTGTCAGATACAATTTAAATGCATTTTATCTTCTATTTTCGTTTCATTCTTCTTTGCATTTCCGTCTTTAGTGTGCATTCACTTGGTATGTGCTCTTTTTCCATTGTATTTTTACAATGTCTTCCCTCTGTCAGACCTCGCAATGCGTCTCCTGTTTTCGCTTTTTTTTTTTTCTATTCACCGTTTTATTTGTCCTCTTGGTCCTTCATATTTTGTTCTTCTGCTCTTGCGTTTGTGTACAATGCTCCAGGTTGTCAGTCGTCGCCATGTGTATTTTCTTGCACGGTTTTCATATTTTTATGCCATTTGTTCATTTTTGGTTGTTGGTCCTGGAATATTCTTTTAAGAATACTTTTCGTCCTCGTATTTCTTTTTTCGTTTTACCTCTAACATTTATTCTCTTTATTCATTGCTTTTGACCTTGGCTGCATAAGTAATGTTGTCATTGCGTATGTCTCCACGTTTTCTGTGTATGTATATTCATGAGCTTGCGTTTCATATATTCATTTACGTGCCTCTTTGTTTATTTATTTGATTTGATTTTCATAATCACTCTTGCTTACTATGCTAAGTTTGAAAACTTATTCATTATATACAAGTTGCCCCTTATCTTCCTCATCCTTATCTCTTCTTCACTTTCGTGGTTTAATTTTTTATCGCCGATATAACTCGTTTTCTCAGTCTCCTTAATCAAGAAGAATCGCGCGGTAGCCAAGAGAAAATCACATAAAGAAGAATTTATTTTAAGAACATAAGAACGAAGGAGACTGCAAGACACCATGAGGCCTACACTAGGCAGTTCCATGTCCATCACCATCTATCATCCACATCCTCAGTATCTTCCTCCACTCTCATTCCTCTGTACTTTCCGATTAACTTCTACCGCACCTCCTATTCCTCCTTCTCCCCTTCCTCCTTCCCATCTTCTTCCTCTTACCCTACCTCCATCTGTTCCTTCACTTTCTCTTCCACTTCTTCCTCCTCCTCGTCCTCCTTCACCTCTTCCTCCTACTCCTACTCCTCCTCTTCCTATTCCTACTCTTCTTTTTTGACCTACTTCTTTTCTTTATCTCTTCCCCCTCTGCTTCCCACCTCCTCCTCTTCTCCTTTTTCATCATCAACCTCCTATCCCTCCTCCTCTCCCTCTTCCTCCTCTTCCTCCTCCTCCTCCTCCTCCTCCTCTTTCTTTCTCCCCATCCCCTCCTCCTCTTCCCCTTCCTCTCCTACCCCTCCTCCTCTTCCTCCTCCTATCCCTCCTACTCCTCCTCCTCTCACTCTTCCCCCGTATTCTCGACCTCCCCGACCCTCATTACCTCCCCCCACCCCACCCCACCCCACCCCACCCCACCCCACCCCACCTCACCTCCTCCACCATCTGGCCTCCTTCATATCCTCCCACTATGGCATGAATTTCTTCGGGGCCCTGTCTCCATTGCGCCTGACGTGTAATAAAAGGTGCAAATTAAATATCAGAAAAACGAAGGGGTAGAAGTCCCCCATGATTTCATTTGGTTTAATCAGACGTGAAATAGTGCCCCGGCACATTGCATATGAGGCATTTCTTATTAGCGTTCTCATAAGAGTCGTTTCTTAAGAGGTATTCCTAGAGTTTTCATACAAGATATTTCTCGAGAGGTATTCTTACATGAGGTATTTCTTGAGAAGCATTTCTTATGAGGTACCTCAGATAAGATATTTTGAATATGACGCTTTATGTCAGCCATCTACTATGAGACATCTGCTATGAGAAAGTTTAAATGACGTGGAAAGCTTCCGTCATATCATATGCATATGAATTTTGTCTACGTGTAGATGGCACAGTCGGCATAGATCCCCCTCATGAGCACAGGGTTACAGACAATCGAGTCCCACCGTCGCGAGCTTTGAACTCGGGTTCCTCTGAACGAGAGTTCTAAGTGCCATTCAGCCGCTAAGATAGTTAAACGTTTCGAAACCTGATATGATATTATATTCGAGTTAAAATCCTGATTGTTTGATTTACATCGTTGTTACTACAATTTGTTCTATAACAGGGTTACAGTTTCATTCTTATCAGTTACCGCTGACTGACAGTTTACCGGCCGTCTGTGTACTTAGGGTAAAGGTGACTGTTCGAGTCTTTGCTGAAAGCCTCTTGGCGTGATCTCTTTACATTGTCTCTGTGTTGATGTATGTTGGTCATGTAAACCTACTACCTTAGTATAGGTCGATGGTTGAATTGATAGTGATTGTGGGTAATTGATGTAGAATATATTCCCAGTTAGGGTTAAACCCGTCTGCATAGGGAAGTGCACACCTTTATGAAGTTTCTTCTGGCTGAGAACAGATTTCTTCCAAGTGAGACTACCGAACTTACCATGAAGAAAGACATAAGAACATAAGAATGGAGGAGACTGCAAGAGAGCATAAGGCCTACTCTAGGCAGTTCCATGTCCATTACCACCTGTCATCTCTATCCATACAATCGTCTAATCTTCTCTTAAAATAACCGATAGTTTCAGCTCTCACTACATGGTTACTAAGTGTATTCCAATCGTTAACGACTCTATTGGTAAACCAGATCTTGACTATTTCCTTCATCAAAATTTATTCATTCGAAAGAGACCCTTAACAAGCCAGAGTTTACTTCTCCAAATGTTCGAGTATAAAATCGATTTAACTTGCCTAGAATTAAATGTATAAAGATCATTAACCGTTTTGAAGACGTTAATGATAAACGGGGAGAGGAAGATGGTATATCATCTTTAAAGTCTTTAAATTTTCGCTCATGCGTTTGTACACGTTTTCATTTATATGTTTTCGTCTTCTTAAGCTTCCGTAAATTACATGGGTTAAAGTAGGTGCACTCCAGGCTAGCGTGCTACTTGCTCTTGATATATCGTTAGAGTAGAAACTACCTTAGTTACAAAATTCAAGACGTCGGTAAGAACATATCAACAATGTTTCTGACATTTGTATAGGTTTAATTTCTATCAGTTCGTCATTCAGTTTCTCACTAGAAGACGCAAGAGTAATTTGAAATTTGGAAATTTGCAAAAGAAAAAATCGTACCCGAAGTCGTTTCTACTCAAACGAAGGATCAGAAGCAAGTAGTATGCTAGCGAGAAATGCTTGGTGTGCTACCACCTTTATATAAAATATTTCTTTAATATTTGTCTGCGTTGGTTATGTATGTGTTTTGAGGAGGTGAGTGATGTGTGTTTTTATATTGATTTCTGATTTTTTTTTTATTAATTCCAGTGTTTAGATGAGTTTTTCTGTATGTTTTGTTCATAGATGGAATCTGTTTTTGTATTCAGAGTACTTTGGTATCTAGAATATTCATTTAATATTTAGAATATTTATTCAGTATTCAGAGTATTCAGTATATTAAATTATTTACATTTTATTTTGTATTCAGTATTTATTAGTATTTAGAATTCAAAATATATAGAATATTTATTAGTATTTAGTCATTTTGTATTTGGACTTTAGTTAGAGTAAAGTTGATAGAGTACAGTTGCATAAGGTATATCTCGTGCAACTTTGCACTTATTTCTGGTTGTCGTATTTCGTGTGCTGCCTTCTAGTTGCTTCAGATTACAATCTGGGTTACTTTTTCTCTCGCTTTTCATTTACTACAAATATATTTTGGAATGCGTGGGAGTAGGTACATGTCTTTGACTTTGGCTACCTCCCTTATTAGGAGGAAAACGCTCTTGGTATATATATATATATATATATATATATATATATATATATATATATATATATATATATATATATATATATATATTATATATATATTAGATATATATATATATATACTCGTATATAGATGTTTTGGAATATGTTTGTGTCTCTCGTCAGGAATATTGTGTGACGTGTGTATGTGTGGGTGCGTGGGTGTGAACACGTATGTACACGCATTGTACGCACGCATGTGCGCGTGGTCTCCATGTAATATCTGTATTTATGTACATGACTGCGCGCTAGCTTATGTTAGCATATGTACGTAATGCGATTTGAATTGCTTCAATTTTCTTTGTTCCAAGGTTCTTGTCGTGGGTTCCCCCGATCTCCCCCTCCTCTCCCTGCTCCCCCACCTCCTCCTTTCCTCTTCCTCTTCACTTTTTATTTGCGTACATTTGTTGATTTCCTGCAGTTGTGACAGAAATGTCTTTGTGTGTGAGGGGTGGGTCAAATTTATTTTCATTTTTTTTTTTTTCTGTTGGTATAACTCTTAATGGTCGTGGCCCTGTTTCCTCAGGTGCCATCAACCAGAATAAAATGCAAAAACGATTACCATCGTCGTTTACGTGTTCGTCAAAGTAACCTGACCCTGAACCTAAGCGCAAATTGAGACGCAGGAGACACAGGTGACGCAGCATAGAGTAAGACAGACTTCCTCCTGCTGAATTGAAGTATATTTTGATTTTTTTCTCACTTGAAATGCAGAGATTGTACATTCAGAAGCATTTCAAGTGAGAGGGAAGTTCAAGCTGTACTTTAAATCAGCAACAGGAAGTCTGCCTTTCCTTTGAGCTGCGTCGCCTGCGTTAGGGTTAAGCAGCGAATGTTTTCTTCAAATGAACAAAGTCGTAACTAAAAATGAACGGCCAAAGTCACAAAACCAAGAAAGAGGATCAACAACTAGACGCACAACTTAGCACAATTAAGAGAGACACCTTGGAATTGTCGAGAACACAGTAATGTCTATAGATAACAGCGAGTCTTTGGAAGAACACCAGGACACCCAAGGCTTGTGTCTAGAGCATTTTGAGTTATGTAGCAATATAAGGAAAATATTGTTTTTGTGAGCACACCGCTTGACCTCAGATAGGATGGACGGGTTCAGGGTTGTTTGCATAACACCATACTTGAAAGCTCTGACCGTTAAAGGCTTTGTAGGAGCGAGCAGGAAAGCAACCCTGTTTATTCATTCATTTATTTATTTATTCGGTAACCTATTTGATTATATATTCATTCCTCTCCCAACCTATTATCCTTTCATCAAATCTAATTGTCTTTGTACATTTATGTATTCATTTATGTAACTGCATTTATATTTGTTTATTCGTTTGTATATTTTCCATTATTTGTTCATTGTTGATTAACCAGTGTATTAATATTTTTTAAGAAGTTTAAGTATTGTTTATAAATTATTTCTAGAAATGATAAAGACTAATTATCTCACGTTAGTGTCTTGTGAGGACATCGAAAGGCCTTGTGTGTACAAAATGAATGATCATTCAACTCTAGACGTTTCGACCCTTTAAGCCTTCTTCAGTGGATTGAGTGTGGCAGAAGAAAGCCAATTCGCTAAAATCTCTCATCCATTGGGAATAAAGAAAAAAATGTGTGGCGTACATTGTCGAAGAAAATATCATTCAACTCCCAAAGAAAATCTATATTATTGATGCAAACCTCCACGTAGTTGGTCGCAGACGAGTCAAGGAAGAAGAAACCAAGTGAGGAACTGCGTGGACATCAACCCACATCGGGGTGAATTGTCCCAATACATGAAAGCTTTTGAGAGCTTGGATTTCTTTGTTTAATTTTTTCCTGACACACAGCCCACTAGAGCACGTCCAAGAGTCAAAACGTTTGCTTTTTAAATAAAATTCCATATTCTGTCTATACATTATTATTGCTACCCCATCCAACTTCAACAAAATTCGATGTAGATACACATACATACACGTTCACACACACACACACACACACACACACACACACACACACACACACACACACACACACACACACACACACACACACACACACACACACACACACACACACACACACACACACACACTCGGTGGCGCAGTTGGTAGAGCGCTGAACTACTAGCATGGTGGTGCCCGTAGTACTTGGTTCGAATCCTGCCCAGAATCGAAATTATTTCGGTACGGCTGCGCTTCGGGTCGTTACTCTGACTCTCGTGGGCGGGGAGTTGGGTGTGTGTGTGTGTGTGTGTGTGTGTGTGTGTGTGTGTGTGTGTGTGTGTGTGTGTGTGTGTGTGTGTGTGTGTGTGTGTGTAAGGTCATAGCATTACCCATAGATCGGACCTACGAGCTCTGAGCTCTCTTCCAGGAGGGAAATAGCTGTCGATCACGAGTCCAACACGTGATCCAAAGACCAAGTGAATACACACACACACACACACACACACACACACACACACACACACACACACACACACACACACACACACACATATATATATATATATATAAATATATATATATATATATATATATATACTGTATATGCGAATAAATCACAAAAACACGTATTTCATAAAATGTGTAATAAAACCACTTGGAAAATAAAATGAAAGGAAGACGAAAAACGTTCGGTCACCTTTCATTTTATTTTCCAAGTGGTTTTATCACACACACACACACACACACACACACACACACACACACACACACACACACACACACACACACACACACACACACACACACACACACACACACACACACACACACACACACACACACATACACACACACACACACACACACACACACACACACACACATATATATATATATATATATATATATATATATATATATATATATATATATATATATATATATATATATATATACTATTGGTTCCGGAAACCTTTGTTCTCTAGCATTGCTTTCCACACAGGGATAGAAGCCTCCCCCTTCCACGAAGTCCAGGATAAAGATATATTCTTACCTTGTTTACCTAAGATAATATCTTGTTTGAGTTCTCCAATTATCGTTTAGCAGCTGGAGAAATATTCCTGTCTTTAGCAGACGACAATTTAAGACGTCCCTTGGTTTTGTCTTAAACAACAAAGATTTTGCTTAGGACATTAGAAAGGACTATAAGACATAAAAGTGTTGATAGTTAGTAGAGTTTTAGCTGGAAAAGATGTTAGTGTGGTTGTGCAGAACTTAACAGAGTATGTAGACTTGATCGGACGAGAAAATAGGTTGTAAGAGATAGCGATGAGAATAAGAGTATTATAGCAATAAATTTATTTGCTCTCTGATATCTTCAAATCTTAAAAACTTTGAAACTGGGTATGGAAGTAATTGGATCAGACATTTTACCAAACATATTTATATTTCAGTAATAGTGATGCTTCTTCAGCAATCCAGATAGTTTTTATTTTCGTATTTCTCTTCATCTCTATATTTTGTTTTTACTGGACAGTGACTATTCTGTGAAGGTCATTATATTAACAGGGCAGGACTCACATTAATGGTTTTTAATTGGACAAATTTAGATTTAAGAAGGAAATAGCCAAAAACTGGTTTACCAATAGCGTAGTCAACGAATGGAATAGACTTAGTAACCATGTATGGAGCGTTGAAACTATCGGTTCTTTTGAGAGAAGATTAAACAACTTTATGGATGGGGATGACAGGTGGTAATGGACATGGAACTGTCTAGTGTAGGGCATATGGTCTCTTGTAGTTACCTTTATTCTTATGTTCTGAAGAAGATGAGTTGTATTGTGTTAGAAACACATTTTGTTTCAGATATTATAATATAGTTACGATTTAGTCGGTTTGCCGTCCAGTGGTATCATGTGTTGAAGCACCAATCATATTTTTATTTGTACAATTTCAACAAGAACAAAATTCGCAATTAATTTCACTTTTCCAAATAAATGGTATCATCTGATGGAGTGTTTTTCAGTTAGAAACAAAGAAGATATATAGATATTTTGACCCATACTTAAAGAGGTTTGTTTTTCTGAAGAGAAATGTTTGTAGTTTGAGCATAAAGTTGAGTAAGATTCTAAGAAGTTTTATGGCCACAGCCCCTGGGCACTTTACTTCTCTCCGGTACATCTTCTTTCTCTCAAGCTTCTTGTCTTGTTCATAAAGAAGATGGTAGCTCTGGGGAGGTGGTTAGGGCGTTTGTTTGTGTGCGTGTGAGTGTGTATGTGTATGTGTCTGTGTGTGAGAGTATGTAAATGTATATAAATGTGTACAAGTTTATATAAGTCTTTACCAATGAAGACTTTCGTCATCAACACGTCACCCTCATCTGAAGCAACTCCATCATCGATCACGATGGACAGCCATAAACTGGTGTGTGTAATCATGTGTATAAGTATGTGTGTACAGTTGTGTATATGTGTACATGTATCTGTGTAGGTAAAGGAAGCAAAAGCCATGTATATATCTGAACCGCCAAGTTCATTTTGTAATTAAGTTCCTTGTATCGATCAACCTTATGTTCCGCTGTTTTTCGTACTTTTGTCCATCTGTAAATTATTCTTCGTCTTCCATTTGGTAGCGTGAGCGACTCCATCTGTCCATTCTTTTGCATCGTTCTTCCTCCACATAAACTTTCTTTTTCATAACAATTCTACATATCAATGTTGTAAGCCTTTGCATATCGTATGTGTAGTTACATCAGCATACGCGTATCCTTTGTCCATGTGCTCGTTTGACCTTACCTTTAGACAAAGCAGTAATTGCATCTCTTGCTCTTCATTATTTGTCTGTTATTATTATTTTTATCGTCATCATCATCATCATCATCATCATCATCATCATCATCATCATCATCATCATCATCATCATCATCATCATCATCATCATCATCATCATCATCATCGTCATCGTCGTCGTCGTCGTCGTCGTCCTCGTCGTCGTCGTCGTCGTCATCATCATCATCATCATCATCATCATCATCATCATCATCATCATCATCATCATCATCATCATCATCATCATCATCATCATCATCATCATCATCATCATCATCATCATCATCATCATCATCAAAATTGGTGTTCTAATTATCAGTATTATTATTGTTATTGTTGTTGTTATCAATATTATTATTGTTGTTGTTACACACACACACACACACATACACACACATATATATACATATATATATATATATTTAATATATATATATATATATATATATATATATATATATATACATATATTACGGGGGAAGTACTAATTAGTTTGATTACACTTCCGTTAGTTTAAGTACCCTTGTTTTATTGTATTAGGCATAATTGTATGCACTCCTCTGTATCACATTCTTTCAGAAACCTCTGGGAAACGTATACCTTTCTGTCGTACATTTACAAGGTAAAGGACAGTTTTACGACCTCACAGACTTGTTTGTGTCGTAAATAAACGAAGGAACGCAATAATAGTCTTGCGACGACATCTCTGTAGAATACGTCGTCATCTGGAGAATTTTCAAGTGAATCCACACGTACTTCGGTGTTCGTTCCCGTAGAGTTACCAAGTGTGTCAGCCATTCAGGTAATTGTCCTCTTGTGAGATTTTCCATTCAGGTTTCTTTCCTTGGCCATGCCACAAGCAGCTCATATTGTGTCGGAAGCTGCGGTATTCAGCAGCCGACCACAGCTGAAGCAGGAAGTCCGCGGCCTTTGCCTTGACCAAGTCTCAACAGCTTTAAGACCAGAAGTCTTGCACAATGCGTTTGGGATTTAGTCTTTACGAGATTTTGTCTAAAAAAAAGTCTCTGGCAGGATTCTTAAATCCAAGTGACTCTGCTTTATGTCTTGGAAGGAGGTTTTTGCCAATGAACTCGAAATAGTGGGGGAGTTAAAGGCCTTAAGATTTTGTCACATGAATATAACACGTTTAGAACTTCTTGATGCCCTCTCAGGAAAGCGAGGGAAATGGTCGAGATTATACAGTTTGCAGGCGGGAAACATCTTGTGTACTTTCGGCTCCTGTCAAGACAAGAGGAACCTTGAGGAGAAAATATTTATCTATTGGGAAAAGGGGAAGGAAAAGAGGGCAGGCAGGACCGAAGAAAAACATGGGTGGAAGGAATTAGAAAATGGTGTGAAATGGACTGTGAGAAATGTGTGAGGCAGCCGTGTGAAGACTCAAGGGGGATCGACACTGGGAGATGGCTGTGTCATCTAAACCTGAAATATATATTCAGATGTATGAATATGGATGTGCCTCTGTGTATCAGACCTGAGCTCATGCACGACGGGGCTGCTCGCGCGCTCATGCAGACACACACGGACACACACACACACACACACACACACACACACACACACACACACACACACACACACACACACACACACACACACACACACACACACACACACACACACACACACACACACACACACACACACTTAATCCCTCTTCCCTTTCCTCATTCCCCTCTTGCCCTCGCCCTACCCCTTCCCTATCACCTCTCCCTTCCCTTTCTCCCCCTTCGCCTACCTTTTCCCTCTTTCCCCTCTGGTCTCTACTCTTATCATTCGCGTTTTCCCCTTCCCCCTTTCCACATCTCCCTTCTCTCCTTTTCCGTTTCTCTTATCCACTCCCCTCCCTTCTCTTCCAACTTCGACTGTTCTCTCCCCTTGGCAGGCACCGTGATGTTGAATTACCATACAGGATAAACACGTTCACTGCAGACATCATCGTCATTGTTGTTTGGCATCGCCTGTCAGCTTTTCTCCCCCTTCCCTCCCCATCCTCTTTCCTCATCCTTCTCCCCCTCCTTCCCCTTCTCCCCCTCCCTTCCCTTCTCCCCCACCCCCTCCTCCTCCACCTGCATACCTCTACCAACTCCTCCCCATTCCACTGAGATCAACGTGGAACCAATTCACATGCCATTGAGCAACATCATTCCACTGAGTTTATTTGACGTGATATTGAGTGATGTCATTCCATATGGCATTCCAGATGACGTCATAATACATTACATCATTTCATTTTCACGTGACGTTACTCCTGATGACCTCATTGCATGACGTCATTCCCCATTACGTCATTCACATGACATTACATTATTCCATGTGACATAATTCCATGACGTCATACATCGTGACATCCTCTGACTCCAGTCAACCTTATACGGTCCCATAGACTCGTATTGCAGTAATTGGGATTCCACACAATTACCACTCTTCAATGGTCTTCCACTTCACTCTTCCACATCATCCACTTAAACTTTACAACCAGTTCATCCAGTTACCCATCATCCTTCTTCCTCACTCTAGGGTTATTATTCATCTGAATAAAATGGCATGGCGGTAGTTAAGATAAAGGTACAAGTCCTGAATTTCATCGAAATGGTGAATCTTCTCTCCGTGTTGGTATATATGGTTTATTATATTCTTTGGTGCACTGATGGCGTAATCGGAAGCTTGCTGGTGTTATTTAGTTGTGAGTTTGAATTGTAAGGGGCTGGTAGAGAATAGGTAGAGAAATGGGCAGAAAGTGTGGTAGATGGTGAGGGTTGCATTTTTATGGATCGGGAGTTTGTAAACAGCACAGTTCGTAAACTAGTTCTTACCTATTTCCTTCTTAAATTTTATTCAGTTTAAAGCCATTACTACGAGTCTTGTCCTGCTGTCTTAATATGATGACCTTGCCAGCATCACCTTTATCAAAGCCCTTGACAGAATAAAATCCAAAAAGTTGGCCATTTTGTGGAGACGATCAATACGTTTCCTCCCCTTCCCCCTCCTCTCTACTCTTCCATCCTCTCCTCTTCCCTCCTACCCTCTCTCTCCTCTGCTTCTCCTCCCTCCCTCCTCCCCACCCTTCCTCCCTCATCCAGTGGCCAATGCCCTGACGAATTCACATTCAAATGAAGTATATTGTGTTTGCGTGAGTGCGATTTCCTGGATGTCCAATCAGGAACGCAATGTGGATCACGTGATTGAGCTGAATGTCCTGAAATGAGGAACTAGTCTTCCATTATTTCAGGTCTGGCGAATGGTTGATCTAGTAATGAGGGTGGATAGTTGGTGGTTAAGTGATAGATTTCAATGTATCTTATTTCTAGTTGTATATTTATTTGGTTATTAATATGTCTTGATTTATTTATATGTTTATTTATCTATCTATTTATTCTTTCTTGTTTTTTGTTTATTATTTTTATTC
>NC_134778.1:92003922-92008922 GCF_046742065.1 Oratosquilla oratoria
CCTTCCTCCTTCTTCCGTCACCTTCGCTGTTGTTCCTTCTCTCCTTCCTATTTCCTTTTCCCCCTTTACCTTCTATTCTTCTTCCTTTCCCTTCCTATTTCTCACTTTTCCCCTTCTTCCTTCCCATTTTAATATCTCTTTTCCATTTTCCCTTTCCCCCTGTCCTTAACCCATTTCCATTTTCCCTCTTTCCCATTTTTCATTTCCCTTTCCTTCTTCGCTCTTACCTGTTGTCCAGTTCCCACTAAATTACTCCTTCTTCTATTTCCACCTTTCTTGTATCTACACCATCTTCCTTATTCCTTTCCTTCTCTTCCTTTTCATTAAGCTTTTAAATCACCTCCTTCACTTTTCTCCAATCTTCTCCTCTTCATATTCCCTCTCCGTTTCTCTCTCATTCCCTCTCCTTCTTCTCTTTCCCTCTCATATTACATTTCTCCAGTTCCACTTTCTTCTCTTGTGCTCCTCAGACTTATCTTGCAAGAGCGATGGATGATTGGATTTGGATTTTTTTGCCTTGAGTAATTTTTAGCTTATTAGCGTGTGTGCGTGTGTGTGTTCGCTCAAGCCAATAATCTTGTGTTCTCGTGAACGTAGTCAAAGTTCATACAAGCATACAAGTATACATGGATACACGTGTATATATGAACCACGCATATATGTTCACATGTGCGTATATATCCACATATACACATTCACCTACACATGTACATGTAAAGACGTGCACTCATGTTTACACTTATACATGTATGTAGACATACATCTACTCATGAGCACATGTACGCTTGTGTTTGCGTGTGCGTTCGTGCGTGCGTGCGTGTGTGTGTGTGTGTGTGTGTGTGTGTGTGTGTGTCCAGTAAGTGATCTAAGATCGTTATGAATCACACACACGCACGCACGCACACAAACGCGCGCACGCACACACACGCACACACACACACACACACACACACACACACACACACACACACACACATACATCTATGGTCACATATCTGCTTTACGTTAGCTTGACTTTAATCCAGCCAATCTATCATTTTAATCCTAGCGTCGTTTATAACATTTATTTTCAAATATTGCTAACTCCTGGATCCATATGCCTTTCCACGCTCCCCATGCCTTTGCATCCTATTCTTCTTCTCTACATCCAATAGAGGATGTCGCTTCTCAGGAGGACGGTCGCCGGTCATTCAGCCTTCTCTGGCAGAAGCTTCTGCAGAGACTCCAGAAGGGACGTCAAGAATCTCTAGAATCTCCCAGACTTCTTTCCGTCCGGCAATTTCATTAGCGCGACTTCCTTGCTCCCTCTCATCCTCTCTTCCTCACCCTCCCCTTAACCTGCTGCCTCCTCCTCCTTCTTGTCGTCGTCGTCGTCCTCGTCGTCACCGTCGTCGTCATCCTTCTTTTCCTTCACTTTTTCCTCTTCCTCTACATCCAACTCCCCCTACTCGTCGTTGTTTTCGTCGTCCTTGTGCTTCTATGTCCTCCTTCTCCTCATCCTTATTCTCTTTGTTTTGTTTTCTTCTCCTTGTTCATCTTTCTGCTCTTCATCTTTTTCTTCCTCCTTATTCTCCTCGTCCTCCTCCTCTTGCTCATTCTTCTTCTCTTCATATTTCTCTTCTTCCTCTTCCTCCTCCTATTCCTCCTCCTATTCCTTCTCCTGTTCTTCCTCCTATTCCTCCTCCTCTTTGTCCTTTTCCTCACCTCCTCCTTTTGCTCATTTCAAAACTCTTCAACACTTGTATTGAACCAATGTGTTCTCAAACAACATTCGTTCATTTCCTCTATTAGAACCACTCAACCCCCCGCCCTCCCCCTCCATTTCTTTTATGCACAGCATCACTCAGGTCATTACTGAACCGTCCATTGCCTCCAGTCCTCCTCGCACTCCGAAAACCCACTTACCCGCTCTGGGGCCCTCGATCCACACACGGTCTGTTTTTTAGCGGGGCTGGTTTTGCTGCAGCCCCCTGCGGCACGCTAGCCCTCGGGGTTTGGAGCCACGGCCGCATGGAGCAGGGGCGGGGGTGGGGGTTTTCTGTGGCGGAATGCTGCGGCCGAAGATGGTTTGAGTGATTTTAGGACGGAGGCAAGTACTCGGAGGCTGCCTTCAAGAGGTTCATCAGACCGGGGCAGAGTCTTAGTTTACCTTCCTACTTCCATCTTGACTTCAGCCAACCACTCCCTTACCTCATCCCCCCCTCTCTCTCTCTCTCTCTCTCTTTCTCTCTCTCTCTCTCTCTCTCTCTCTCTCTCTCTCTCTCTCTCTCTCTCTCTCTCTCTCTCTCTCTCTCTCTCTCTCTCTCTCTCTCTCTCTCTCTCTCTCCCTCTCTCTCCCCTCTCCCCCTCTCTCTCTCTTCTATTTTTCTCACTCTCTCTCTCCCTCTCTCTCTGTCTTTTCCTCTCTCTTTCTCCTTCTCTCTTCCCACTCCACAATATTCATCTTTCGTCTTTCGTCTTTTCGTCACCATCCTTTTACTTTTTCTTCTTCCTTTTCTTTTTCATCTTCTTATTCTTATTCTTCCTAATCATCTCCATCTCCCTTATTTGCCTCCTTATCATCCACTTTTTCCTCTTTTTTATTTTTGTACTCTTTTTGTCTGTTTTTTTTCTTTTATTTCATCTTTCCTTTTTCTCTTTTTCTTGCTGTGTGTGTATGCGGTTGTTTACAAAACTTTTTACATGTATAATGACACATACGTACGTCCATCCATCCATCCATCCATACATTCATACATAATTGCATGCACCCATATATATATATATATATATATATATATATATATATATATATATATATATATGTATGTATGTATGTATGTATGTATATATAATGTGCAGGCATGGAGACATACTTGTAGATATATATACGTGAATACATTTAAAACATATGTACATACATGCATACACGTGCATTTATATATGCACGCATACATACATGCATACGTACGTACGCATGTAGTGTAGTTCCATACATGTATACATTCATACATGCATCCAAGTGTACGACACCTACATAGACTCACACATATATACATACATATACTTACATATTTGTATGAGCTCCCTACTAATCATGTATATGCAGACCTGGATGCACATTCTCATCAGAACTTGTTTACTTTTGAAATCCTGTGTTCACTAAAATATGTGTAATTTGAAAAAAGAGCCACCCATTCCCCCCTCACACGCACAAACAAGAAGAAAAAATAATTATTCATATTTTTCAGTTTGAATAACAAATGCCGAGGCTTATGGTGCTGTCAGTGAGCAATAAATTGTGGCATTGACGCGAAATATGAAACCATCAAATGCAAAGATTTTAGGAATATGAATGCGCCGCACTCGGCGTATGAACAATTCTCTTTGTAATACTGAAGTCAATTCACATTATGTTAGTCAATAAAGACTCGTGAAATGAAGAAAAAAAATTGCAACGAGTCTAGTTCACAACGAGCCGCATTTTGGCAGACACGATGGATGCATAATTTTACCAAGTAGTTCATATTGAATGAAATTTCTTTTAGAAAAAAAAACTAAATTAATCCCATAGACAAATCAGAACAGGTTTGTTTCTCTCTGTATATAACCATTCCAAAACAATGAGAACCTTATGAATACACATAGTTATGTCCTTTGGAAATCTTAAATTAACAAATATATGGAAGGAAAATGTACGTATCCAAGAACCATTTTCTTTTTCATATATTTTAAGAAATTATTTCCATTCCCAATATCAGAGATTCTGAATTTTAGTGATTCCAATTAGAGAGAACTACTTGTACCTTGAGTGAACCGGGCAACGCGGAATCCTAGTGGATACAGTGTCAAACTCACGAGCAGATGGTCATGAGTTCGATTCCCGGGACTCGTTGTGGGCTTCTTGCGTTTGTTTCCGACAGCCCTGGCCAGGCAGGTAAGCGACCCAAACATCGGTCTAAAAAACACAGCTGACTGGGTTTGCCCTACCAGGGGTTTTTCACTTCCCACATCATGGATGAACGACGGAATCCCATTGTCGGACATGCGAATTCCTTGCACTCTCACTTACGACCCACCCTGACGACCTCTCACTTCTCTCATTCTAACTCGCTTTCCATTCCGTCTCCCTCTTCCCACCAATAACCCGTTTTCTTCCATTCCTCTCACATTGTTGGCATTCTTCATTTTGGCTGTAACGACACAAGTCATATTCTCGATTTTCGCCACGACATTGCCGGACATTTTGCTTTATTGTGGCCACTTTCTTTTTGTCTAGACTAATGATTTTTTCTACAGCTTAAACATAAAAATATTATGCACCCCTTATTTAATTTTCATAAAAATTTGTACATCACTTTTTTCATAAAACATCTAAGAGTTTTACCTAGGCCTAAAAAATTATATGTTCCTGGAAAACTATTCAAAAGAAAAGAATCTCCTTTGTACGAGTTAAAAGACACCAAAAGGAAAAATACCACAATTTCTCATTTGTATATGACAAATAGTATGTTCACACAATAAAAGGAATATTTTTTTTTTTTAAAGATATCGATAAAAAAAATCAGATCCTACAAGATTCAGAAAAAAAGGAATTTGAAAAAGCAGTTTTGAAGAAATTTCTTTTCTGGTTTTTATGCCACAAGAATGTTTAAAATCGGAGCAATAGAAGTTAAGATACAAAAATTTTAACCTTTACATTTTAGTTTTGAGAAAAACGCATTTTCATGTTCAGGTGACTATGCACAGTACAGTAATACTTTTTTTTAGAGTAATACTACTATGATTTGTTCCTTACCTTACACCTGATAATGCTCAAGAGGTCAGATCTTCAAGGAAGGTCATTCAGGTCACCTCAGGTCACTTTTATGGGGAAGGTGTGTAAGGTCATCCATATTGATATAGGCACCCGGTCCCCTTTTGTCTTTTATATTACATAAATAAATGCAGATTTTTTCTAAAAGACAAATTACTAATCTTTCAGAGGGGAGGGTATCATTGGGCGTCACCCAACTTCTTAT
>NC_134778.1:92011422-92013922 GCF_046742065.1 Oratosquilla oratoria
CCATTCCATCCCCACATAATCCACTCCCATCCCCCCCTTACTTCCCTCTTATCTTGGCTCCTCATGGATGAGGGGTCATCCCTGCATCCCGCTCACTGCCCTGGGTCAAAAACAGTGTCGCAAGACATAGCATATCCACAGCAAGGCCGCTTCATCAAACCGGTGATCCCCCTTGCCGTCCCCTCGTGCAGAAATGGAGAAGACGGGGAGAAATCCCTTCGGGTTGCGTAAATTTATTTTTCACACATACTCTCTCACCCCCCCATCCCCCAACTACTCCATCTCATGCATCAAAGCATCCTCCATACACAACCATTCTTCGTTCACCCCTATCTTCTGTCCTCTTCCTTCCTCAACAGACATTCTCCTCTTTCCCAACGCCCCTTTTACCCCATCCATCCATCTCATCCTAGGACGCCCCCTCATATTCACTCCTTCCAGCTCTGCCTTCCACACCTCTGTTACTAATCTTTCTCCACACATTCTTTCCATGTTCCCAAACCATCCCAATACGCTTTCATCAACCCTATCTCCCAACCCCCTTTCCCCTCCTGTTCTCCTCCTCACCTCCTCGTTTCTCACTCTATTCAGTCCAGTAACCCCTATCAGACTCCTCAAGCACCTCATCTCAATCACATTCAAACTCCTCCTCTCTTCCTCTCTTTATGTTCCATGTTTCTGTCCCATACAGTGCTGTCGGCACAATCACTCCTTCATACAATGCCCACTTAGCATCCATATTTAAATGTCTATTTCTCATTACACTTTTTAATCCCTCAGGGTATTTTCTTCTCTCAATCTACATTCTACCTCCACCTCCATTCCTCCTTTTCCCGCCACATTCGCACCTTGTACATCTCAACACCTTACTTTTACCCATATTTATATACAACTCCCTTCTTTCCCACACCTTCCCAAACTCTTTCACTAAATTTCTGAACCCCTCCTCTGATTGTGCTTCAAGCGTAGTGTTGTCAGCAAGCAACAACTGGCTTTAGATCCCACTTTTCTCCATCATATTTAACCACCTCCAATCCCCGACCCACTTCCCTTGCATTTACCTATCGCATCATCCCATCCATGTATAAATTTAACAACCAAGGCGACATAACACATCATTGACGAAGTCCCACCATTACCTCAAACCACTCACTCTCTCCATTTCTGATTCTAACATAAGCCTCAATACTCTCGTAAAAAATCTGAACTTTTCTTAAAAGCTTTCCTCCTATCCCATATATCTGCAAAACATTCTACAGTGACTTCCTGTCTACCCTGTCATAAGCCTTTTCCAAGTCCATAAAAGCCAAAAAAACATCCTTACCTTTTCCTAAAGCTTCCTCGCATATCTGTCTTACTACAAAAAACTGATCCACGCAACCCTTATCTGTTCTAAATCCACACTGTTCTTCACCAATCCCTCTGTTTCTCTACTAATCTCACTCAAAACCCTCCCATAAGTTTTCCCAACTACACTTAACAAACTGATCCCTCTGAAACTACTACATTCACACTTGTCCCCTTTTACCTTGTAAAAGGGAACTATACAGGCACTCCTCCAGTCCTCCGGCTTTATACCCTCTCTTAAACAAGCAAATAACTTCACCAGCCAGTCCACCATCACTGTACATTTTTTTTTAGACATTCTGTATGACATCCATCCAACCCAGGTGCCTTACCTGCTCTCATCATCTTAACAACTGCCTTCACCTCATATTTCCTTATATTTCCTTCATTTTCCTCACTCACTGACATATTCTTGGCACTTCCCACTGCAACTACCCTTCGCTCCCTATCCCCCTTCACATTTAGCAACTCTCTAAAATACTCTGCCCTTCTTCCTCTTACTCCTTTGTCTTCCATTATCATCTCTCCTTTTGTACCTTTTACTTTTTCTTCTCTACTTGATTCGCATACTCTTTCATAATTTCGTTCCAAAACATCTTTTTATTACTTTCAATATTTTCTGTCATACTCGTACCCTATTTCACATCTCTCCTCTTTGCCTCCTTTATCTTGTGCTTTACTTCTATTCTCTTTTCTTTGTACCTCTCATATATATATATATAGCGGACATAAATAAACACACGTGTACAAACATACATACACGCATGCACACATGCGTATACACATAGACACACGTATACACACGCACGCGTACACACACACACACACACACACACACACACACACACACACACACACACACACATATATATATATATATATACACACACGCACACACACACACACAAACTCTATCTCTATCTATCTATCTATCTATCTATCTATCGATCTCTCACACATACACACACACACACACACGTACACACACACACACACACACACACACACACACACACACACACACACACACACACACACACACACACACACACACACACACACACACACACACACACACACACACACACACACACTAATAAGGAGCTCTGAGCTCACTGCCGTAGGGTGGTGTCTGGCTGTCTCGACAGAGACT
>NC_134778.1:92016422-92018922 GCF_046742065.1 Oratosquilla oratoria
CCTCAACAGAAAGAATGTTGGATAGAAAAATTGAGGTTTTCGATAAATAGATAATAATGAGTGTGTTGCCTTATTTAACAGAATTTGTATTGAAGTAAACCTTTCTGTGAGTGAGCTCTTGCATTTCCATCGACCACGGCATTGACCTGGTTCTCCTTCTTTAAGGTTTCGCAAGAGTTCTAAGGAGATCTTGTCATTCCCTCCCAACCAGGCTCCGCCCCTATTCTTTCGATTCTCTCCTAGTAAGTCATCCAAGTTCCTCCTCCTAATCCCCTCCTTCACTTCTTCTTGTTTTCCTCCTCCTCCTTCTTTTTTTCTTTTATCTTCTTCTTCTTCTTCTTCTTCTTCTTCTTCTTCTTCTTCTTCTTCTTCTTCTTCTTCTTCTTCTTCTTTTTCTATTTCTTCTTTTTCTATTTCTTCTTTTTCTATTTCTTCTTTTTCTATTTCTTCTTTTTCTATTTCTTCTTTTTCTATTTCTTCTTTTTCTATTTCTTCTTTTTCTATTTCTTCTTTTTCTATTTCTTCTTCTTCTTCTTCTTCTTCTTCTTCTTTTTCTTCTTCTTCTTCTTCTTCTTCTTCTTCTTCTTCTTCTTCTTCTTCTTCTTCTTCTTCTTCTTCTTCTTCTTCTTCCTTCTCCTCCTCCTCCTCCTCCGAGCTTCCTTCTCCTACTCTTCCTTCTAGCTTCCCTCTGTTTTGCAGGTGTTTACCTTTCTTTAGCCAGGCAAGCAGCCAGCCAGACAGCCTTCCTATATGGCTGTCCACCCTGTTTCTTCTGTCCCACAACTATTTATCTTCACCCCCACCGTTTTCCCCTATTTCCGTTGTCCTTCCTCTTTACTCGTCCCTCCTCTCTTTATTTTTATTTCCTTCTCTTTACCCTTTATTTTATCTCGTGTGTTTTCCAGATCATCTTCATTTCCTGCCTCGCCATTTCTTTCATTTTCTGTCATCTCTTCTCTTTTTCTCTTCTTCTCTCCCCGTGTCTACTGTGCTCTTTTTTCATCTTCTGTGCTGTAATCTGGTAGTCTCTTTTTCTCTTTCCTCTCCTCTCCACTTCGCTTCCCTTCTCTCTAATTCTCTTCTCTTCTTTCTTCTACCTTTTTCTCTCTTTTCTTTCCCTTGCTCTCTTCCTCTCTCCTTTTCTCTCCTCTTATCCTCTTCTCCTTTCTTATCTTCTTTTCTTCCCCTCTTCCCTCTTCTACTTTACTCTTCTGTTTCCTCCTTTTCATTCCTCATTTTTCCTCCTGCCCCCTCATTTCTCCCCTTCTCACCTCTCTTTTGTCCCTTTATCATCTTTTTCCTCTCTTCTGGTTTCTCTTCTTCTCTCCGTTTGCTTCCTTTTCTCTCTTAATATCCTCACCGCGGGAAAAAAGAGGTCCTCTTCTCCCCTTCTCACCTGATTTCTTCTCTCTAATTTTTCTCCTCTTTTTTTTCCTCTCTCCTAAAGTCTTCTCTATTCTCCTATACAATCCTCTCCTATCCCTCTCTTACCTCTCTACCCATCTCTTTCTCCTCTATCTCTCCATCTTCTCTTCTCCCTGTCTCTCTTCTTCCTCTCCACCCCTCTTCATTCCTTTCGTTTGCTTCTCAACCTACACCTATCTTATATCTCCTCTACTCTCCTGCTTTTCTCTTACACCTTTCCTATTCCTCTACCTCTCCCTTCCACTCTTCTTTCTCTTTTCCTCCACTCCTACTCCTCATTTCCCCCTCCTTCTAATTCTCTTCCCTCTCCTCTTACTCCTCTCTTTGTTATCCTATCCTTTTTTACTCTTCTTTCTACTTTACTCTATTTCTCCTCTTCATTTCCTCCAATTTCACTTCCCTCTCATTTTCCTCCTCCTCTCCTATCTACTTCATTGCTCTTGTCCTCCTATCCTTTATCGTCCTTTACCTTTCCCCCTTTTCTACTTTTCCTTCCTCCTCTTTGTCTTCATTTCTCTTTTATGCTCTTCGTAATTCAAACGCAAGAGAATCTGGCATCCGAACTGAACCTATTATAATCGTAAGGATTTTTTTTTTTTTTTTTTTTTTTTGAAAGGGGTGGGTGGGTTGGAGGCTGTTCTGAAATATGTAAGGTGAGCGAGTACCTGGCAGCTCTGGTTTCAGAATTGCAAAAATGATGAAAATGTAAAATTGGAATTGTTTGATCAGCCGGCTGGAGTGGAGAGCGCTTCGGGCCAGAGTGGAAATAGGCCAGCGGGGGATTTTTTCCTTCAAATTTTTTAATGTTAAAAACTCACATTCCGTAAATTGTTAGGCCATCTTTTTATATGTTTTCCTTTTTTTTTTTTTTTTTTTAGATATCAGATATATCGTCGGTGACGTAGGATGGTTGAGTTTGTCTGAGTGCCAAATTCGGCACGATGACTCCGTGGTTGTGAATCGGTGCTCAGGGAAGGCGAATATGCGCCTTTCTGTAGCAGACGAATGAACACAAGAACACAAGAATAAAGCAAATTGTTGGACACCATAAGGCCACCTACCATCCATTCCCTAT
>NC_134778.1:92023922-92026422 GCF_046742065.1 Oratosquilla oratoria
AATATCATGATAGGATGTAATATCGCTAGAGGACGAAATGACACATTAGGATGTAATGTCTTAGGACAAAATGTCACAATGGGATGTAATGACAGTGGAGGACAAAAGATCACGATGGGAAATAATGATAGTGGTGGACAAAATATCACGATAGGATGTAATGATAATGGAGGAGAAAATATCACGGTAGGATATAATGTCAGTGAAGAACAAAATATAATTTTAGGAAGAGATACCGGACAGAATGTCAATGAAGGCCAAAATATCAAGAAAGGATGTAATGACAGTGGAAGACAAAAGATCACGATGGGATGTAATTATAGTGGAGGAAAAAATATCACGGTAGGATATAATGTCACTGGAGGACAAAATATAATTTTAGAAAGGGATGCCGGACATAATGTCACTGAACGACGGGAGGCCGGCGTGAATCACGGTGACGTAGGGGGACAAATTGTACAAAATAGATCGGATGACCGTAATCGACCAGATGTCCGTGATGGGGGAAATGTTAATTTTGATAGGAGAAATGTTAATGAGGCATTGAATGTCAATGAAGGACCAAATAATAATAATATAGAGCAAGGCATAAATAAAAAACAAAATGATAATATAAGACATGATATTGAAACTCAAAATGTGTCAAAAAGAAATAATCAGGAGTTTCTTAAAACTATGTACTTTAATGCTCGTAGTATTAGAAACAAATTTCAAGAAATACAGGCGTATGTCAAAAGCGAAAATCTCGATATGATAGGAATAACTGAGACATGGTTAAATGGTACAGAGTTCGAAGCTGAATTTAATATTGCGGGATTTAAACACTTTCATCAGGATAGAAACCACAAGAAAGGTGGGGGTGTTCTATTGTACGTTAAAAACAATGTTCATGCTTGTGTTTTAGAGAAAGTGAAACAGGATGCATATGACAGTTTGTGGGTTGAGTTAACCCAAACAAATGGACAAAAAATGAATATAGGTGTAATATATAGGCCAAAGACATTATCATTAGCAGACGACAAACTGTTATTTTAAGAACTGTCTAGTTTCTGCAACCGGGATTTATTGATAATGGGTGATTTCAATTTTACTGACATTGATTGGATGACCCTTGAACATGGCCATATAGGTAGTCGCTTGATTGATTTTCTTGGTGACAATTACTTAATTCAGCATGTAAAAGAGCCCACAAGATATGGAAACTTACTCGATTTATTGATCACTAGCCGCGAAAGCATGGCAACTGATGTAGAAGTCGGTGAATCTGTTGCAAATAGCGATCACAACTTAGTCAGATTCAAACTCCTAAACAATTTTAGAATAGATACTTGTGCTTCTAAAATACCCGATTTCAGTAAAGCTCAGTTCATAGAACTACGTCAGGAGCTTCAGCTTACAGATTGGGAGGAAAAATTAAACGAAAGACCTGTAGATCAGATGTGGGAAATATTTCAAAATACGCTCACTAAGATGATTCAAACTTACATTCCTTTTAAGGACAGACGTCCCCCAAATCAGGCTCGCCCAAAGTGGCTCGACAAAGAAACTGAAAAAAGTATTGCTAAAAAGAGACAGGCTTATAAGAAATATAAGTGCTCGGGTGCATCTAATGACTATGAAAGTTATGTATCAATACAGAGAGATTTAAAAAAGACAATAAGAAAAAGAAAACGACAATACGAAATGAACATCGCTGAGAAATCCAAAGAGAATCCCAAAGAATTCTATAGTTACATTAGAGATAAAAAGGTTGTTAGGAATCACATTGGTCCACTATTATCTGCTGACGGTCAACTTGAATATTCAAATGAAGGAATGTGTAATCTCTTAAACAATTATTTTAGCTCGGTATTCGTAAACGAAACACCTCAAAGTGAATTCCAAACTGAAACCTGTGAAAAGTCTGGGGTAAACTTACTCACCACGGTAAATATAACAAAAGAAACAATTAAAAGGTGTATAGACAAACTCAAAGTTAATAAAACACCAGGGCCTGACGGTTGGCATCCAAGAATCTTAAAGGAAATGAAAAATGAGATTGTTGTTCCATTAGAAATTATTTTCAAGAAATCCATCATATCCGGAGATGTCCCAAGAGAATGGAAGCTAGCTAACGTTACTCCCATATTCAAAAAAGGTGACAAAAAGAAACCAAATAACTATAGGCCTATTAGTTTGACTTCGATCGTAGGAAAAATAATGGAAACTATCATCAGAGATGCTATCGAATATCATTTAGAAAGTAACAGTTTGATAAATGATACCCAACATGGTTTCAGACGGAAACGTTCTTGCGTGACTAACTTACTCGAATTCTACAACACAGTTGTCTCGAATTTTGACAAAAGAAACAATATAGATTTAATATATCTAGACTTTGCAAAAGCTTTTGATACCGTCCCACACGAAAGACTACTTACTAAATTAGCTTTGCATGGAATAAGTGGTAGCCTATTAGGTTGGACTAGTAATTGGTTGAAAGGTCGAAAACAGAGAGTTG
>NC_134778.1:92028922-92041422 GCF_046742065.1 Oratosquilla oratoria
CAGAAAGGACAGAGGAAGGGAAGGCAGAAATAGAAGGAGAAAGATTAAGAGGTAGAAGGAACAGAAAGCGAAGGAGGAAGATAAAAGGAAAAAGTGAGGAAAAAGAAAAGGAGAATAAAAAATGGAGAAAAATAAGTGAAAGAGGAGAATATGCTGGAAAAAGAAAAGGAAGAGGAGGAGAAGGTAAAAGAGATGGAGGAGGATGTGGAAAAGGTGGTGAGATAGAAGATAAAAGAGATGGAGGAGGAAATAGAGGAAGAGAAAGAGGCGGTGGAGGAGGAGAAATATGAGAAGGTAGAAGAAGTGGAGGGGGAGGAAGTGGAAGAATACATACATACATATACCAAGGCTTCTTTCCCCCTTACCAGGGGGGTAGCCAAAAAGGACAAGGCACAAAAACATTCCCACCCATTTCATCCCCGAAAACACTCCACACCCCTCCACCCTCCCTCCCATCTTAGCACCTCCCAGATGACGGGTCATCCCTGCACCCTGTCCACTGCCCCGGGTCAGAAGCAGTGTCGCAGGACACAGCACATCCACAGCAAGGCCGCTTCATGGAATAATAAGTGGAAGAAAAAGGGGAGGTGGCAAAGAGGAGGAAGAAGAGGAGAAGACGAGTGAGAGTGTGGAGGGTGTTAGGTGATGCAGGGTCAAGATGAAAAGAGGACCAAATTTGCGTATTTATTGGACGGGAGTTGGACGTCTTCGTTTTTGATTCCCCACAGGGGAGGACTGGTCCCCACAAAGCTGGGGGAAGGAGGGGTGGGAGCGAAATAAGGGGGAAGTAATGGGAAGAACGGAGGCGAGAGAGACAAGTGCGAAGGAAGTGAGAAGACAACGGACAACGCCCGAGTCGAGAAATATTGGGGAGGGAGTTAGGGAGGGAGGGAGAGAGGGAAGGAGGTAGGTAGGAAGGGAGGGAGGAAATGAGGGAGGGAGAGAGGAAGTAGGGAGAGAGGGAGGGAGGGAGGGAGGAAGGGGGAGAGGGAAGAAGGGGGAGAGGGAGGGAGATCAAAATAATGACGAATAGAAGTGACAAAGTACAACAGCACTGTAGAAGATGCAGAAAAGCAAGAGGAAGACGATTTTGAAGAGGAAAGGGAAAAGAGAAATGAAGTAAAAGAGGAGAGAGAGTAAGAACAAGAAGAATGGAAAGAGCAGGAAGAGTAAGACAAAAGAAGAAGACGTTGAAGAATAGAAGAAGATGGCTAATGATAAGAGGAAGGAGGAAGAGGAAAGGAAGAATGTGATTAGATAAAGGAGGAACAAGAGAAAGAACATGAGTAGAAAGAGAAAGTGGAAGAGGCAAAGGAAAAGAAGGAAGAGGAAAAAGAGGAATAGAGGGGAGAACAGGAAGAGGAAGAGCAAAAGGAAGAAATAGAAAAGGAGGAGGAAGAGAAAAAGGAGGAACTAGAGAAAGAGGAAGAAGAGTAAGAGGAATATGAGAAACTAAAGGAAGAGGAAGAAGAACAGGAAGAGGAATAGGAGGAACTAGAGAAGGAAAAGGAGTAGAACAGAAGGAAGAGGAAATATAATTCTCGAGGAGTATGGACAATTTTTTTTTTTTTTTTTCAATTGGAGGAGAAGGAGGGTCATAGGAGATGAAACGAAAAGAAACGAAATGACATCATGACGTTTTTCGAATAAAAAAAATAAGATTGGAGGGAAAAAAATATGGAAGTCTGTTTGACGTCGCTAACTCCACGTATCAGGAGGCTAGGACGGTGCCCCTCACAGAGGACTTTGTAGCGTGGAGTTTAATGAACCATGCCCTTGGTCCAACTCGCTGGCGGCAGGGTTCGACCTGCCGTCACCTCGACCTCCGTTGCAAGTAGCGACGCTCTAACCCACTCGGCCAGCGAACATTCCGACAAGAAAAATAAATCTATATGAATTGACGAAGTTCAGAACTTCCACAACTTAAAAAAAAAAAAAAAAAAAAAAAAACTTGCGCAAGATTTTCTCTTCTCTCTTTTATCTCATCATTGTTTCCTTTGCTGGCCGAGCGGCTTAGAGCGTCGCTAACTACGGCGGAGGTCGAGGGGGTCGGCAGTTCGAATCCTGCCGACAGCGAGTTGGACCAAGGACATAGTTCATTAAATTTCACGCTACACAGTCCTCTGTAAGGGGCACTGTCCCAGCCTCCTGATAGGGGCGACTTTCGGGACATTAAGCCGAAAATTTTGTTTTGCTACGGTGGCGTACTCTACTCGTTCAATTCTGGTTAGAGCTAAACGATGTTTCTAGCTTGTAGGTAATTTCACTCTGGTACAAAGGTGAAGACCACCTTCGTGGATTTGGACGCAAGGAAATCCGGATATATCCAGTTCCAACTAGTTCATTCTCCGTTCCGAAGTGAATGCAAGAATCTGCATCCAATCCAGATATCCAGGTCCGCTTTCCACGTCCAAAGTCTTCATCATCAAGTCCATCAACTCCATCCTTCTTCCATTCCCGCCTCCACGCTCCTCTCCCCTCCTCCTCCTGCTCCTCCTCCTCCTCCTGTTCCCCCTCCTCCCTCAACCTCTATCATCAACACAACTATCTCTATCGGATTCTCCTTCGACAGTATTCTAAAATCTGCACTTCTCTTATTCCTGTTCTTCCTCATCTTCCTCTTCGTCCTCGTCTTCTTTCCCCTCGTCCTCTTCCTCTCCTCTTCTTATTCCTCTTCTAACTCCTCCTCTTTCTCTTCCTCCTCCTCTTCCTCCTTTCCCTCTACTTTCTCCTCCTTTTCTTCCTCTTCCTCCTACTTGTCCTCCTCGTCCTCCTCCTTCCCCTTCGCCTCCTTCTCCTTGTTCTCGCTTTCTTCCCCCATCTTCCTTGACCTCTTCCTCCTCGCCATCTTCCTCCTCCTCCATCTCTTTCCTGTCCACCTCCACTTCCTTGCCCATCTCCACTTACTCCTCTTTTCTTCCTCCCCTCCTCCTCTCTTCCTTCTCCTCCTCCTCCTCCACGTCCTCCTCTTCCTCCTCGTCTCTTCTTTCTCTTTCTCCTCCTCCACCACCTCCACTTCCTATTCCTCTTTTCTTTGTCCACCTACTCCTCCTCCTCCTCCTCCTCGTCTTCCTCCTCCTCTTCCTTTATTCCCTCCTTTATTTTCACCTCCTTTCCCTTCTACTCCCCCTCTTCCTCCTCCTCCTCCACCTTCCTTGTGGTTCACATAGCCGCAGAGTGACCATGACTATTTTTTTTCTTGTTTATTAGTATGTTTCCGTGAGGTCTCGAAGTTCATCTATTGGCGGAGACCCTTTGGCCATATTCTTCGGCGAAGAGACTACACTCCCACCCCAACCCCTACCGCCTCTCGTGTGGTTAACCATGAAACATCTCGGACTCACGACCCCCTTGACTGCCTACTCCCCCCCTCCCCCTCCCTCTCGTCCTCTTCGGTTCCCACGAACCTCGTCGACCTCTTTGACCTCCCACAACTCAACCTGATCGACTTCTTTGATATCGTCAACCTTTTGAATCTATGACCTTTCGACCTCATGACCCTAAAACCCTTATGACCCCTCGATCGCCTTGAACCCCCCCTCCCCCAATCTACCTGCTTGACATCTTCGGTCTCATCGACTTCTTTGGTCTTTTCGACCCCTTTCGACCCCTCAATACCTCGACCCTTCAACCCTGTGGACCGTGTCATCCACGCCGACCTCCTCGACCTTGTCGATCTGCTTGACGTCATGTTTTCAATCATATTAGTGTGTCTAGCGCTTGAGGGACTAGACATTCTCATGTGACAATATAAATTCATTATCTTGTTTATTTATTTATTTGTTTTATTTTGCAAGCCGGTGGGAATTTCAGTAAGGTTCAGTTAGCTTCTGTTAGTTTATCATATGTTAATTTATGTGTTAAATAGAATGAAAGTACATTTATCGACATTGTGACTGGTCTGCATGAAATTGAGACTAGAGAAGACACCTGATACTGTTTATTATTATTATCATTATTATTACTATTATTCGTACCTCAGCTCCTTATCTCGAAGGAAAGAAAAAAGACGAGAAAGAAGAGAAAGGAGAAAGAAAAGAAGGGAAAGAGGAAGAAAAAAGAGGAGGAAGAAAAAAGAAAAAGAAGAAGAAGAAACAAAAAGAAGAAGAAAAAAACAGAAGAGGAAGAAAAACAAAAGAAGTAAAAAAAAAAAAAAAAAAAAAAAAAAAAAAAAATTGCGCCCTGGACCCCATCGATCCTACTCGATCTCGTTATGGGACCCCTACTACAGTAGATACCTCTTGTACCTATTGGGCTCTTCAACCAGACACCTGTGGTTGCGATCCTTTAACGTTGGATAGGATGACTCAGAGGCCCAAGCCTCTTCGTTGCAGAGGCACTTTAGCGTGTTTCCTTATGATGATTATTCAGATGAAGACAGAACCTCGTGTTGAAGGGGTTCACGTGATGTCAGTATATCCAGACACAAGTCAACTCTGTAGATACGATCGTTGATTGAAAGTCGGATGCAGATATTAAGTTGAGGTCACTTGGCAAGCCAGGTCAACTGTTTCGCTACCTCGCCTCTTTCGAAGTTTTCATTCCGGGTGACGGCTTTTTTTTCTGAAGTGTCGTGAAGGAATGAATAATTAGTCGACTGATTATTTAGCTACGATAACCCTTGAATACTTATTTTTGTATGAAGAGAGCGCTAGTAAGGCCCCACCCCACACAGCTAATCTGCGTATTTGCGGCCAACAAGTTTCTTCTTGAGATCCTCAACGCGAAAGGCACAAGACCGTGGCAACAGCGCTTATAAAAAATCAGCAAAAGTTGACAAATAGATTTGGAGAAAGAAAGTTGGGAGGATAGAGAGAAAATAGAAGAGAGAGATAGAGAGGGAGAGAGAGAGAGAGAGAGAGAGAGAGAGAGAGAGAGAGAGAGAGAGAGAGAGAGAGAGAGAGAGAGAGAGAGAGAGAGAGAGAGAGAGAGAGAGAGAGAAAGTGCGAGGATGATTGTATTTGTATTTCATCGCTGATAATTAACCAACGCCTCTATCCTAACAAAGTATTAAAGGGCGAAGAGATCGTGTTATACAGGGAGTAAAGGAGAGTAAGGGAGAGTAAGACTTAAGTGATTAGTATCTCCTTTGTCTGGACATTACTCCCGAGTCCTAAATGAATGCTGGATGGTTTTGGTCCGTAGAGGTGTTGAGGTGTCTAACGTAATGACCATCAAAGAATTATGAAGTCAGTGTCCAATAAGTGGTAGATTGTGGAGAGAGAGAGAGAGAGAGAGAGAGAGAGAGAGAGAGAGAGAGAGAGAGAGAGAGAGAGAGAGAGAGAGAGAGAGAGAGAGGGGGGGGAGGGAGAAGGGAGAGGGGAGAGAGACGAGGAAGAGAAGAGGGAGAAGGGAGACAAAACGGGAAAGCAATAAGGAAGAGATGAGGAAGAAGAGGGCAAAGGGAGAGAAGGAAAATAAGAAGAAGAGAAAGAGTGAGTGATGGGGACGCTAGAAAGGTGACTATTATATAAGTGGAAAGAGTATTGGTATTGGTGACGATGGTAGACAAGACGGTATAACTGGTGGTAGTCATGTTTTAATCAGATACAAGAATCACTGGTGGAATGAGGGAAGACATTGAGAAGATAAAAAGAAAGTCTCTCGGAATAATGAGCTTTTTAAGCGAGGTTACTCAACACAACGAGGTCAGTAGGTAATTAGGTCATTTCTTGCTAAGCTAAGCTCCTAGAATTCTGAGCGGGGGAGGTGGGAGGGGGGAGGGGGGAGATGGGAAATAGGCCGGAGCTACTGAAATCGCCACATCAACATGATATGTTCTGCTTGCCCCAAGGACGAGAGCCCCCTTGATTACAGCTATTTCATTTAGAATGAAAAGTCTTTGTTGGTCCCTTGGGCGTAGTTTATATATTTTATTCTTTAGAGAAGAAAGGATAAATGAGAGATTGGCTGGTAGGAATTCAACGAAGATGGTCTAGGAATTGGTTTTCTCTAACCAAGTAGGCAGCAACTTAGAGTAAATCAAATCCTAGACCGTCTTCGTTTTACCCCTATCACACAATATCTCATATCTCATTCTATCAAACGGAGGCTTCAGGGGAAACCTTTCAGCTAAAGAAGTGTGGTGTCATTGAAGACGGTCTGTAAAGTGTATTATTGGGTTGAAGCTGTACGTTGTAGCATTACGTAAAGTTGTTGGTTCTCGTGAATGCTGGATTAAATCTACCACCGGGTCTCGAACCCTTACTCTGTACTCTGCGTCGTCCCTTCACAAGGGTTCGAATCCAGTGGTAGAGTTGTTTTATCCAAATGTCAAAGCTTCGTACACTCTTGGATATTTCCATGAGTTATGTTATTAGATCCAGATATATTCCTCGCTTAGAACGATGGAGGAAGGGAAGGGAGAGAGGAAAGGGGATAACGAAGTGTAGAAAGAGTAATTAGACAAATAGGAGTAAGAAAGGGGAAGAAGAGAAATAGACTTGAAGGAAAGAATCAGAAAGGGGATGTATTTTTATGTCAGACGGTAGGCGATTTCATTCAGCTGAAGAGTGAGCGCCACTATTTGCTTGATTAAAGTCTGTGCTACAGTGATTCGTATCCAAAGGATTCTTCTAAAATGAATAAAATCACCTCGCCTTAGTCAGAGCGAAATCAATTAATGGTCTAAATCCGTCCTTATTAATAGCACAGTGCTCATTCTTTTTATTCGTTTTAGTTATTTGATTGATATATATTTTTTGACTTGTCTGATTGATATCGTCTCTTGTGTATTAGTATGAAATCATCAAATGATCTCATTTTGCCATCTGACAATGTTAAAAGTCGGCAGGATTCCAGAATCACGAAAACAATGATATTTAACGTGAAACTTAACATTGTTCAATAACTCCTAACCCAATATAAACTAAACTAACCATTCCACCGAAAAATATATCCTTCAAATACAAAAAAAAAAAAAAAAAAAGGTGAAAATTGTCTTTGCGTTATACTGGAACAGAACTAATAAAAGAATTAATATTGTCTATTATACTTTTTATCGATGGGAATCGACAGAAAGTAAAACTGCTCGCAACCAGGAATTCAAAACTCTTGAAAGTTTTGTTAGGTGTCGGTAGTATTGTTTTATAGATATGTTATTCCGAAAATAGATATTCTTTTATTTATCACTATTTTTGGTTATTTTTTTTAGATTACAACCCATTTACTTTGTCTTGATTAAGATATTTTAAAGAACAAAGTTTATATTGCATGGCGTGAAATGTGTAAAAATAAATATTACAAGAAAAGAACAATTGGATACGAAAATTAGATATAAATACACCGATTTGAAATGAACCCTGGAATAAGTGACATTTCCAGAAGTCCGTAACTCGCCTCGGAGAGTCCCCTAAGACCCTGAGAGTACAATTGTCAGACTTCATCAACATTGACAGTTCCCGACTTCTCGCCTCGGAGACTCCAGAAGTCACTTCGACAAATCCCTCAGGTTTACTCGAAGTCTAAGAGAACCTCGACACCCGGTCTGAATCCAGACCCTGAGGCGCCGAATCCAGACCGACGTGGCGGTCATTTCGAGAAGATCGACTGTAATTAAAACGCTTGGACTCTGAGACAAGTAAACAGACCCAAGGAGGGGATTAGTTAGTAATTGGAAAATGCGAGAACGGACGGATTGCTTGGAGAATTAATGACAATTAGGCAGGACAGAAGTAGGTTTGGAGAGGTTTCGTTTATTTGGAGGTGTGTGCGTGGAGGGGATGGGAGAAGATAAAGATGAAAACATAGGAAATGGGCAAAGAGTCAACAAGAAGGAACAAAAGGAGAAGAAAAAGGAAATAAGTGAACAAAAAGACAAAAGGACGAGGCAAAAGGGGCAACAAAGAAAATGAAAAAGAAGAAGAAGAAGAAGAAGAAGAAGAAGAAGAAAATAAAATAAGAGAAGATGAAGTGATAGTAAGGAGGCAAAAGAACGAGACTTTTTTTTACTAAGAATGAAACTAATGAAGTAAACGAGAACGGCAAAGTCTCGGTGACTTGGCTGAAGAGCTCTTCAAGGCCAAGGGGGAAGAAGGAGAGGAGGGTGAATGAAGGGAAGAGGCTGAGGAAAGGGGATGACGAGGTGTAGAAAGAGCAATTAGACAAAGAGGTGAATGATGATAATAATAGTAAGGAAGGGGAAAAGAGAAAGCGACTTGAAGGGTAGAGATCAATCAGAAAGGGATCAGAGGATTAAGCGGAGAGTTGAAGAAGCAAAGACCACGAGGGTTGAGTAAATACAGGTTGATTGTAAGCATAGACAAGAGAATTAAAAAGTAGAAGGATGAAAAAATAAATTAAGAAAGAGCAAAGTTTTTGGCTGTGCACTCGTGGGGAAGAGTCAAGATGTTAATGAAATGGAAGACGCTACCGAGGAGGAAGATAGAGAAGAGGAAGATGAAAAAAGCAGAGCAGTGAAAAGGGAAGCAAAGAGAAGTATGAGAAAAGTGAAGAAAGAGCTAGGATAAAATGGAAGAAGAGCCAAGAAAAAGTGAAAAAAAAGGAAAGAGAGAGAAAAAAAGAAAAGTTTAGTCAGGAATTCTAAAAAAAAAAAAAAAAAAAAAAAAAAAAAAAAAAAAAAAAAAAAAAAAAAAAAAAAAAAAAAGGAAGAAACGGGCAACAAATGCCCAAGGGATGAGAATGACTTAGAGCACAGAAAAGAGGTAGAAGAAAAAGAGGACACATGAAAAGAGAGGAAACAGAAGAGAGGAGTAGAGGGTAGTTGGAAAAGAACCTCTCCCCCTTCAGATTCCTCTCACGGGTTAGAGAGAAGCATGTATGAACACAGAAGTGAATGTTGGGTGAAGAAATCAAAGTAGACACCAAGTGAAGATGAAACTTTCATTAAATGTGCAACGATTTCCTTGTTGAACCTCTTTCAACAACACGATAAGCTTCAACAAGTGAAACGTTGCATATTTGATAAAGGCTCTATCCTCATAGGGTTTCTACTAAGACCATTCTGTCAGGAATTGCCATTTTAAATCGTCTTGGGAGGATATGGTTTACCTAGGTTGGATTAGGTTGGAAATGAAAGAGAAACGATGGGACCTGAAGTATCATTGAAATCCAGTATTAGGGATCTTTTCAGAGACGTATGTGATGAGGGAATTCTTCAGTGGGTTCTAGTGAAGGAGGGTAAGGAGTTCTTTATAGGAAATGATGAAAAAGTGAAAACTAAGAGGAAAGTTGAAAAGGAAGATGAGAAGGAAGGGGAGGAAGAAAACGAGGAATAAAAAGAAAACGAGAACAAAGAGAATAAAGAGAAGGAAAATGAGAAGGAGGAAGAGGAGGGAGATGACGAAAACGAGAAATAAAAGGAAAACGAGAACGAAGAGAATGAGGAGAGTGAGGGGAACGAGGAGGAGAAGGAAAGTGGGTGTTGACCAGGAGGAGAGTGAGGAGAACGAGAAGAAGGAAGAGGAGAAACAGCAGCGAGAGGAGGAAGAGGAGGAGGAAAAAGGGGAATGGCGAAGAAGATTGCGAAGGGAAAGAGGAGGAGGAGGAGGAGGGGGAATAAGAAGATAGAAAAGGAAAAGACGGGGAAGTTTGCTAAGGAATCGTTGACGAGGAGGAGGAGGAGGAGGAGGAGGAGGATTCTCGTTCCAAACTTAATGAAAGCAAGCATCCAGCACTCATCTCACTTCCCATAAATAAACTAGTTCAATCTCGTAAATAGCAAATGAAAGGAGAGGGACACCAAGGTAAGACGATAAACTTCTCAAGGAAAAGAAAAAGGACAGAAATGGCTTAAGTATTCAGTTTGAGAAGAATAAGCAGTGAGCTGATGCAAGGACGATGTCAAGAGCTCTTTATAAATGGTAATGCAAAAGATGTAGATGAGAAGTGCTGTTGTTGTCTTGTGCGACTTGATAACAAATCCCAAAATAGACACACATACACGCACGCACGCACACACACACACACACACACACACACACACACACACACACACACACACACACACACACACACACACACACACACACACACACACACACACATGTATATTATTGTTCATATCCTTCAGAATTGGCCAATATTACTTGTACCGTGACCTTTATCCATTTTCGAAAAACTAATTCGTAACTATACAAGCAAACTGTCAGATATAGTAAGAAAAACTGTAAGTAACAGAGAGATGCGGAATTAATTTGTGCACTTGACATTTTTTTTTATCGACCGTATCTTACGCAGGCAACCATGTACGTGAAGTTAAACGTCCATATGTTTCGCAAAATAAAATTGCTTAAATGAGCTCGCGGTCGTTAGCTACGACGATTAATATCCTCCGGTAAAATCCCGAAGAGTCCGAAAATCTCGGAAGATGTCTTCAGGAGTCTCGTTAAGTTATGACCGTAGAAGAAGAAGAAGAAGAAAAAGAAGAAGAAGAAGAAGAAGAAGAAGAAGAAGAAGAAGAAGAAGAAGAAGAAGAAGAAGAAGAAGAAGAAGAAGAAGAAGAAGAAGAAGAAGAAGAAGAAGAAGAAGAATTAGTTAAAGAACGAGACATGTAGTCCAGATTACACGAGTTTGGAGAGGTACTCATTATTGGTCAGGATGAAGGGGGGATACGAGAAAGGGAAGATATAAGGAGGAAGGGGGCATAAGGAGGAAGGGGATAAGGAGGAAAGGGGAGGTAAGGAGGAAGGAGGTAAGGAGGGAAAGGGGATAAGGAGGAAAGATGGGTAAGGAGGAAGGGTGGGTAAGGAGGAAAGGTAAGTAAGGAGGAAGGAGAGATAAGAAGGAAGGAAGGTAAGGAGGAAGGTGTGGTAAGGAGGATAGTGGACAAGGAGGAACGTGTGTAATGAGAAAGGTGGGGTAAGGAGGAATGAGATAAGGAGGATAAGGGGTAAGGAGGAAGTGTGGGTAAGGAGGAAGGGGGGTTAGTTGACCGAGGACAAAGGTGATTGAGAGGATCCTGAAGAGTGGTATCGCACGGGTCTGGTAACCGTGTGGGGACTTCGGGCGTGTATTCGAATCCTGACCACTCCGTAGAGGTTAGGAAGGACACCAATTGCCTCTCACCTCGTACCCTTCCGAGGTGACCTCAGCTTTCTCCGAGTATCGTGTTTAAGAGAAGGTTAGATAACTTTAAGGATGAGAACGATAGGTGGTAATGGCCATGGAAGTGCCTAGTATAGGCCTTATGGTCTCTTGCAGTCTTCTTCATTCTTATGTTCTTAGGTTCACTGCAGTGGTATACTGTGGAGGACACCGTCTCATGCGTTCATGTATCAACTGTCCCGGACCATCTGCACAGTTGAGGTTCGAGCGGGTTCGAGGTCCACAAACCACGAAGAAGAGGACCCTGAAGATCAGATGTGGTCCCTGTGCCCCTGAAGGGGTAAGGACGTGCCTTTCAGGTGTGACGCCATCAGCTTCCATTTCGTGAATAATTGATGTTCACTTGTTTGTTTGTTTGTTTTATATCTCGTTTTAACTATTCTAAGATATTTTCTAGTATATCAAAACTACCTCTGTAACATGTCAGGTAGATGATTATTTTTCATTTGGACAATTTGGACTCCGATGGCGAAGGGGACTCCGGAATGGATGTAAGATAGCTTATATATTTATCATTGGATAAGATTTAATCATTAGGTGACTAATACTTAGTTAAGACCAAAGGGTAGTTAAAAAAGAATATAGATATAATGCAAGAGAATGGACTAAGCTGTTTACATGAACTTGGTGGAAATTCTTTCTGTTCATCAGTCTTACTTCATAGTTTCTTTTTTGTAACACTTTCATATGATTGAATTGCATTTTACTTTCTCTTTTCTAACGCTGATATGTGAGTTTCGCCAAGATTTTTTCTCAAACGCCTGATGAAACATTTTGCTCTTTAGGAAAGCTCTGCAAAGTTCGAAGGAAAATTATATTGCCTGGGGAATCTAAGGGTCGTTTGAAACAGATCGCGCGCGCACACGCACACGCACGCACACACACACACGCACACACACACACACACACACACACACACACACACACACACACACACACACACACACACACACACAACACACACACACACACACACACATACACACACACACACATACACACACACACACACACACACACACACACACACACACACACACACACACACACACACACACACACACACACACACACACACACACACACACACAAGAAAAAGCTTGATGCCGAAAGATACAAAGACGGGTCTTTACGAGTATAGCTCCCTTCCCGTGGAATACAACTAGGTAAGATACACACACACGCACACACACACACACACACACACACACACACACACACACACACACACACACACACACACACACACACACACACACACACACACACACACACACACACACACACACACACACACACACACACACACACACACACACACACACACACACACATACACACACACACACACACACACACACACACACACACACACACACACACACACACACACACACACACACACAAACACACAAACACCTCCCCGCACCACCCAC
>NC_134778.1:92053922-92061422 GCF_046742065.1 Oratosquilla oratoria
CATTTCCCTCTCCTCTTCTTTTTTTCTCTTTTTCCCGTTTCTTCAATTCGGCTGTTTTTCCCCTAGATTCTCCGTTGGAGTCCATTGCTTTTTGTGTCAATTCTTAGGTTGAGCGGAGGTTTAGCTTGGCTGAAAAAATCGCCTGGCGTAAGTTTGTCATGAATTGCATTTCAGGAAGCTCTTCTTAACCTTCTCCAATCGTAGCACCTCTGAAGTCAGGTTGAAGCACCCCCTAACTCTGGTTGATATTTCTTTACGAGAAGGATAAAGGAAAGTGAAGTATTGCCATGAATTTAACATTTCCCTGCATTACCTGAAATTTATTTCACCACCCCCAGGGGGCGACAGCACCCCTAGGGGGCGGCATCACCCCCAGGGGGCGGCAGCACCCCCAGGGAGTGGTAGTAACCCCAGGTTAAGAAAGCCTGAGGTAAAGGGTTAGTGGAATTGGGGTTAACCCACTCCAACTGAATGAAATCGATTATGTTCATCTTTAATCTCTTTGCTAATCTTACTTATTTTTCACAAAGAAGAGGTAGTTTTCCTTACTTTTATCTAAAATGTGTTCTCTTCTAGATTTATTTCTCAGAAGTCTTCTCATTCTCTCCTTGTTATTTCCCTTGTTTGGGTATTATTCAATATATATATATACATATATATATATAATATATATATATATATATATATATATATATATACATACATGTCTTTTTTCGCATCTATTAGATCTATGACTAATGTAGATCTCGCATTCTTTGTCCTGTTTCTTAATCTATTTCACTTTTCTATATTTTTTTCGTATTATCACAGACTTTCTTTTTTTCTGTGCCGTATATTTTCCCCGTTTGTGATAATGATATTATTAATTATGATAATAATAATTATGATGATGATTCGGTTATACGTCGCGAACTCCCTCTGTGACGAGGCTAGGACAGTGCCCCTTACAGAGGACTTTGTGGCGTGAAATTTGATGAACTATGCCCTTGGTCCAACTCGTTGGCGGGAGTGTTCAAACCGCGGTCGCCTCGACCTTCGTCGCAAGTAGCGACGCCCTAACTCGCTCGGCCAGTGATGATAATAATAACAATAATTAAAATTATACTAATGTTTATATAAATAAAAGTATTATTATTACTGGGTTTGTTATTATTCCTATTCTGCTTCGGGATGCTCGCTGGCTGAGGGGGTCAGATACTCTCTACTAGCAACGAAGATCAAAGTAACGACGGTTCGAACCCTGCCGCTAGCAAGCTGAACCAAGGTCATGGGTCAGTAAATTCCGTGCTCTGAAAGGGGCGCCACCCTAGTCTCCTGGTAATGGGGGGTGTGGAGTTCGAATCATCATCATCGTTGACTGTGTCCTAAGACCCGTGGTTGATTCGCACTTCATCCTTTGTCACGCGCTGCTTTTTTGATGGTCTCTTTACACACAATTGCTCTCTCTGACGCTCCACTTAATTGATCTCTCTCACGTGACGCTCGAACTCTCTCTCACCTCACGCAAATCGTTTACACTTTGTATCTCACGAAAAATCTTTGTATAACATTTACGCGCGGTTGTTTATTGGTTGTATAAATCATCTTTCTCACGCTGACTCACTTTTGGGATTTTTTTTTCCTCACGGTGGTTTTAAAATAAGATTGGAGGTCCACTTGGGAAGGACAATGCATACATGTTGCATATGAGTTTGTATGTATGTGTATATGTATTATATTTGTGCGTGTATGCATGTATGAATATTTGCACACGAATTATGTTTGTACGTTTGTGCTTGTGTTTATTGTAATAGGTATATAGCGCGTGTTTGTGTGTACGAATATTTATATTTTGTTTGTTATTTACATTATTATTTATTTGTTATTTACACTATCATAGTTTTTATTTATTAATCTATTATTATGATTTTTTCGCATCCGACCTAGATGTGGACCAAAAGGTCTCCTGTCAGCATGCTCCGCCTTTGTAATCATTTGTAATTTATACATGTACGGTATTTGTATTTCCACCTGTACTTCGTATGATTTTCATTCGATCATAAGTCATAAATAAAGACGGGGATTTCTCCCTGTCTTTCTCTTTTTCATGAGGGGACGGGGAGGGGGGTCGTCGATTGAATGAAGCGGCATTGCTGTGGATGTGTTGTGTCTTGCTGTATTACTTCTCACTCAGGACAATGGGCGGGATGCAGGATGTGACCCATCATCCAAGAGGAGCCAAGAAAAGAGGGAGGGAGGGAGGGAGGGGCGGTGAATGGAAGTGTAGTGGGTGGGGATGAAATGTAATTATGACTTGTAATTATGATTTTGTCATTATTAATTTGTAATTATGAATTTTGACTTTAGCTACCTCCCTTGTAAGGTGGCAAAAGCCCTTGATATATGCATGTATGTACCTCGTATGAGTACTTTTGACTATTAAACTCGAAAAATATAAGAAACATGTTGTAACCTCTACTTAAAAGAATCTTAGTCTTGGCGTTCACTAATGCAGTAAATGAATAGATAAGTACGCAACTATAAAGTTATTTTTTTCTGTGTTCAAGGATCATAGTTAATGTATAACAACTACAACACGTAAAGCATCAGTTACATGTATTGTTTCATACGTATTTTTAAGGTAAAGTGTTTACGCTAGGAGTCCCTTAGCCGCTAAGATGAATACATCATTTGTCACTTTTCCTTGATGCTCGCTGTCCGAGCGGGTTAGAGCGTCGCTACTTGCGAGGGAGGTCGAGGTGATGGTAGTTCGAGCCCTGCCGCCAGCGAGTGGGACTGAGGGGATGGTTCACTTAATTCTAGGCCACAAAATTCTCTGTGAGGGTCACCGTCCAAGCCACCTGATAAGGGAAGTTTGCGACGTGAAACCGAATCAATCAATGAAGCGTTACTTGTGGTTACGTCATCTTCCATTACACGTGACGGTGACAGTCATCATACGTCACACGTTTGTTACGTGTTATATGATTTGTCATATGACGTGTTTACTTTGTCACTGACGTACCTCATATTTGTATTTCTTATAATTTGAGAACTATGTGTTGGGTTTATCTTCTTTTTCCCAACTTTATCACGTGACTTACATTCCTCTGTTGTTACTTCTCTAACTTGATACATACATACATACCTAGGATTTTTCCCCCTTACAAGGGAGGTAGCCAAAGTCAAAAGGCATAAATCCACTCCCACCCTTTTCATCCTCATTTCATCTAAGTTGGTAATTGTGTTTATTGTCAAAGTTTGGTATTCTGACTTGAATACCCTAAGCTTCTTTGTACAACTTCACTCTTGATGCTTCATTGCACCTCCCGTGTTTCATTCTTTATCACATTTGGTAACTGTATTCATCATTAAAAGTTCTTATTCTGATTCAGATCATCCCAAAACCTCTTTGTAGAAATTAACACGTGGTAATTAATGGCAAATCGCTCTTTGTCACACATCACACTTGGTCACCGTTTACCGTCAAAACTTGTTATTCCTATTCAAAACACTCAGGAATCTCTTTGTAGAACTACGAGAACACTCCGGCACATAGTTATAGAATTTCGAGAACATCTAGGAACCTCTTTGTAGAACTTCGGGAGCACCCAGGAATCTTTATATAGAACTCCGAGAACATCCAAGAACCTCTTTGTAGAAGTTCGAGAACACCCAGGTATCTCTTTGTAGAAATTCGTGAACACCCAGGAACCTCTTTATAAAACTTCGAGGATATCCCGACATTTCTCTTAGAACTTTGAGAACGCTCAGGGACCTCTTTGTAGAACTCCAGGAACATACAAAAACCTCTTTGTAGAAATTCCAGAACATCCAGGAACCTCTTTGCAGAGCTTCGAGAACATCTAGTAACATTTTTGTAGAAAACTCAGGAACCTCTTTGTAGAATATCAAGAACATCCCGGCACCTCTTCGTAGAAATTCACGTTTGACGACACTCTTCCCGCGTCAAAACTGCTCAAGTTGCTCCTTGTCCCACGTAATTACACAGTCTTCGAGTCACAAAGCTAATTTGCCGCGCGTCACGCGTGATCAATGATTCTCTCCCGCCCCCACAGCAGGAAGTGTCCCCATCTTGCTCTCTGCTCCGGTCCCCTGCAAATGGTTTTGTCTCATAGAGCGCCTGTGTCATTTATAGTCTGAACCTTAGTTGTCACTTGGCTTCTCATCATCTGTTATTACATTATCGCAAGAGGGTTAGTTATTACTTTGTTGTCGTGATCTGCTAGGCTTAATAAGGGTGATGCAGGCAAGGTCGTCATATTAGAGAACAGGGTGTGGAAAGGTTGATCTACACTTAGGTGCGATGTGAGTAACGGAGCAAGTAAAAGGCTGTTTCGTTCGACGCACGTTTCTCATCGGTCGTTTCTGGTGTGGACCAGATGTCTTAAAAGGTCAAAGTCAGGTTGGCCTAATTATAGTTAAGTGGCCTCTGGTTGAGTTCTGTGTACATCTGACGCTCAACATCCGCTTGGTGCTGCTGCTGCGACGTACGCGACATCATATGCTTGATATTTGTCTTACTAATATCTTTGATGTTAGTAAATGCGTTTTCTTATACCAGACTTCCACAATCGTTGAGTATACTATGTGTGTGTGTTTATCAATATTATATACATATATATATATATATATATATATATATATGTGTGTGTGTGTGTGTGTGTGTGTGTGTGTGTGTGTGTGTGTGTGTGTGTGTGTGTGTGTGTGTGTATGTATGTATGTATGTATGCGAATAAATCACAAAAACACGTGATTCACAAAATGTGTGTATATATGTGTGTGTGTGTGTGTATGTTCAATGTATGTAAAGATTTGGAGTCTGGAATCCATATTGGAAAAACTGTAAACACCAGACTCAATTGAAGGGTTTATTTGCCCGACGTTTCGATTCCCGTCCAGGAATCGTCTTCAGGGGGTATAATGGTTACAAGATGTGAATTCCTTTTAAAATGGTCGAAGTGGTAAACCTGGGAAAGGTTCACCCTCTCAATCACATGTACAAAGCATACCTCATTACAATAATAGATACCTTACAAAAGAAATGAAATATTGGTACCAAAAATAAAGTACAAATAAAAAGTTGCATGGATGTGAACATAAAACAAGCGTAACAAAAGTAACAATACGTGACACTACCGAAAAAACATCAGACAATAGGACAGAGATGCAAATGGATGTAGACCAAATGTCCGAAATGAAGTGTCAAGAAAAAACGACTAAATTACAATCAAACAAAATACACTACACAAATACAAATAAAAGTTATATGGTTGTGAACATAAAAAAAGTGTAGCAAAAAGCCTCAAACGTAACACTAACATAAAAACAACAGAGTATAGGACAGAGACGCAAATGAAGTGTCAAGAATAAACGACTAACTTACAAACAAATAAAAAGATGAACATAAAGCAAGTGTGACAAAAAACAGCAATATCGAAACGTAATCCAAATGAAAAAACAGAACATAAGCCAAAGGCGTAAATGAAAGTGGACCAAATGTCCGCAAAGGAAGAAGGGGGAACTTACAAACAAACAAATTAAAAGTTAAATGAACATAAGACAAGTGTGACAAAAAACATCGAAACGTGACCCCCCCCCAGAAAAAAAACAACAACAACAGAACATAATCCAAAGACTTAAATGAAAGTGGACCAAATGTCCGCAAAGGAAGAAGGGGGAACGGGAGGAACAGGACTCAATAACAAACAACTACATTACAACCAGACAAATAAAAGAAGAATAAAGAAGAAAAAGAAAGATAGAACTTGAGCGAAAAAGGAAATAAACTAAAACTGAAAAAGGAGGAACAAAAGTCACGGGAAGGGGAGTTGAAAAGGTGCACTGGGAGACCGCCTTCGAGAAAGGAGGTCGGCCAAAAGCCAACTGGTGAACAAACGGCAGGTCGAAAAGAAGCAGAAAGAGACTAGAGAACAGAACAAAGGAATTAGCCAGAGTTACTCCTCGTTCCTAGATAAATAGGATTGAGATCAATGCACCTGTTATGCAGTTGTTCTTAGTTTCCCATGCTTCCAAGAATTGTCTTTTCTTTTTGTTCTAAGTTTGGCTCTACAGTATAATTCTAACCACATAGGCCATAGCTAAGAACGTAGGCGTCTTGGGAACAACAAGTATTAAGAAAATTATTATTCTTTTTATGATAAATGTAAGAAATCAGTATAGGGACCGCGTTAATAAAATTGATATGGACATTTTATTCTTAGGTACGTCAAAAGATTATTTAGAGCACTAATTCTTTGTTTTTTGAATGGGGCTGTTTTGCTTTGAGCTGTGAAGTACGAAGTTGATCATTCTATCCGAACCTACTGACCCTTTTACTCGAATATGATGCCAGGTAGTAAGATGCGCGTCATCCACCATTGTCTGTGGTAGGCTAATAATCGCACCGAGCTAAACGTTCCTTTGTAGGAAGATAGACTTTTGTCATAGTAATATTCTATACTTATGAATCCCTGTTGTTGTATGGAGGCTTTGCTGTGATTTTTGTCATTTATGTTTCAGGACCAATGCCCCCGTTTAATTTGTCACAGCTAGAATTTCGTGACATTTTGTTTGATTAGGTAGCCATGAAATGAATAAACGTTTTAATTTGTGATTACGAGTAGCGTGAAAATTATATATTTAACACACTGAAACACTTCTATGAGCATACGCGCCCACAGGCGCTCACACGCACACACACACACACACACACACACACACACACACACACACACACACACACACACACACACACACACACACACACACACACACACACACACACACACAAGATTAATATGTGTCAACCTGGAGTTCAGGACGTGACTCAAGAGCATGGTGGATCACACACGAGCAGACACACACACACGTATACAAATACACATACACGTGCATGGACACTCAGTAGATGGCAAACCTAAGAACAGAAGGAGAAAGCGTTCATGACCAATACAAAGACAATGGATCCAACTGCTAAGAGATTCCAGAAATATTAATAAAAACTGACCATTGACTCAATCTTTACTCGTGGGATTTCGTGGACATGGAAAAGGGGTATGCTAGGGTTTATAGAGAATCATTGTGGAGTATATTACAGTTTAATGGAACAAGGTGAATTCCGGTGATTGTGGTCACAAGTTTTTTCGAGATGTTGGACCTTGAAAAAGATGATTTGATGGAATATCAGAAGTGTTGCAATGGGAACAAATAAGCACAGAGGAGACAGATCATCAGTGCCAAGATAGAAGTAAGTGGAGAAGACTTGTCCACCATCTCTTAACCGACAGGAGGACAACATAGACCTACCGGGGGAACGAGTGAACAAGGTGAGCAAGTTGGGCTTATTCGGAGGTTGGTAATAGAGAATTATTCAGGTGAATATAGAGCTGCGTCAGAGTTCTGTGATGTCGTCATGTTCGTTCAGCGTATATATAAATGGATGCTAGAGGAGGTAAGCACATCAGGCACAGCTCTGGAATAGGTGGGAAAGAATAGAAG
>NC_134778.1:92066422-92071422 GCF_046742065.1 Oratosquilla oratoria
TTCCGTCGCCAATATCTTCATCGCCATCTTTATGGTCATCTCCGTCATAAACATTATCTTGATTAATACCACCTTTTCCTTCATTCTTTACTCTTCGTTCTCGTCCACCTCCAACTTAGTTTTCTTGTTTTTCTAGCTCTTCTTTTACCGTCTCACATTTTCTTTTCACTTTTTCCTTTTCTAGTTCTTTCTTATGACTGCGTGGCTCTTTTCAGCCCAGGAACACGCTTTGACAATTAGATCATCATCTCTGGAAGGGATAAGACATACAGTGGAATGAGTTGATCGATTCAAGATAAGAAGAAGAATACAAAGATGCAGACGAAGAAGAAGAAGAAGAAGGAGAAGAAGAAGAAGAAGAAGAAGAAGAAGAAGAAGAAGAAAAGAGGAATTGCCTGATGGCGCTTGTAGCTCGGAGGCTGTCTTCATCATCTGTTTTTCCCCCGCTGCGGCGAATTTGAAGGATGGTTGGGGAGGGAAGGAGGAAGGGAGGGAGGGACTTCGGAGGGAATAGAGGGAAAGAGAGAGTATGGGAGGAAAGGAGGAGGGGAGAAGGGGTGGCATTGAGAGGAACAGGAAGGGTTTTGGTTTTGGAGGTCGTAGGTTGGGGCGGGGGCGTGGAGAATGGTTGGGGAGGGAAGAAGGAAAGGAGGGGAAGACTTATGAGGGAGTTGAGGGAAAGATGGAGTGTGGAAGGAAAGGAGGAGGGGAGAAAGGGTGGCATTGAGAGAAAGTGGGAGGGTTTTGGATGACGTAGAAAGAAGGTGGGGGGCCAGGGAGAATGGGTGGGAGAAAAGGAAGAAAGGAGGGAGGGACTTGGGAGGGAGTAAAAGGAAAGAGAGAGTGTGGAAGGAAAAGAGGTGGAGAGAATGAGTGGACTTGGGAGAAAGAGGGAGGGTTTTTGGAAGTCGTAGGTGGAGGGGCTGGAAGAATGGGTGGGAAGAAGGACGGAAGGGAATATGAGAAAGGAGCTTGAAAGAAGTGAAGGGAATAAAAGAGGGGAAGGAACTGAAGACCACGAGTGAGATTTCGCAATTTATTTTCTTCTGGTGGCTAATAAATAAAGCTTGACGCGTACATCGTGAGCTGGGTCAATGATTAGTGGAACACTTTCTAGTGTTTCAGAGTGAGGATGGAGTTATTGATAAGTTTATTCTGTCTATATCCACTTAAAGAAAGTAACCCTGTTCAGGCTCATGGCTATTTAAGTGGTTTTTGAATTAGGTAACTTCGGACAACATTTTTAGAACTTCTAAGTGGATAAGCGTTAAAAGGAATCTCAAATAACCCTTTCCATTAATGTAAGAGTATTTAGTTACATTGTGTTCTGACTGGCGCCAGGTGATTTTATTCAGCATAGAGAAGCTTTTCACCGTGAAAATGTGAAACACACAATCACAAAAGCTGAAATGAACAAACTGTGCTAAACACGCACGCATGATCGCGCCACACACACACACACACACACACACACACACACACACACACACACACACACACACACACACACACACACACACACACACACACACACACACACACACACACACACACACACACACACACACACACACACACACACACACACACACGTGTACAAAAAAGTTAACGAGAAATTAGGTGGTTGTACTGCCTTAATATTCTCATCACGCCGCAGCTGCTAACTCAATACAGGGTTTCTAATAGCTCTCGTATGGAGTACGTGCTTCATGTATGGTGTGATTCTATGTCGTAGAAATCCTGTGAAAAGAGTGGAATCTAAAACTACCGTTTCCATCAACTTCTCTGTGCTTACCAGCTTTTCTGTACGTGTTGTCATTTTTCCTTTTACTCTAGCTGTCGCCAGGCTTCTATTCATATTCATGGCACCCAATCAGTATCGAAAGAGTTAACAGTTGACTTTTTCCTTTTTTAGAGAGAGAGAGAGAGAGAGAGAGAGAGAGAGAGAGAGAGAGAAAGAGAGAGATAGAGAGAAAGAGACTTGTAGCCCCGTCGCCTTGTTCATTGATATTGCTACTAGTCGTCAGCACTTAGTGTTCAAGTACTTAGATCTTTCAGAAGTCCCGCCAATCGGGTAAAATTACAGTTGCTGCCCTTAAATGGACAGTCATGGTCTCCTTCAGCCTAAGGACTTCGCGGGGGAGACGAAGGTTCCTTTAGACTATTGTGGGGACGTGGTCTCCTTCCACAGCGTCGCCATACACATCATCAATCTGAAAGACTCATTAATCGCGATAGGGAGACAGAGCGGAGGTCGTGAAGGCTTGTGGGAGGGTAGGAGGGAGGAAGGGAAAGAATTCTATTTACTAGAAGTGTATTGGGAGTGGTGGATGGTGGGATGGAGTGTGGAATGGGAGAGATGGCTAGATTGGCTCTTGACCACAAAAGGATTTTGTGTCCTTGAACTTATGTTGGTGAAGTGTGGAAAATTGCGAGGTCACTCGCGCAATGCGTATTGTGTTCGTCATCACCACTAGTTGTTGATGAGAAGGAAGGTGAGGAGGAGGATTAAGAGGTAAAGGAAGGAAGGGAAGAGGAGTAAGAGGAACAGGAGAAGGAGAAATAGAAGGTCGAAGAGGTGGAATGTGTAGGTGAGAATTCGAGGTCTACAATTTGTTCTTTGTTCTTTGCTTTATTCTGCGGGCTAGAAGCTCGCTTCGTGGGCCATTCTTTTTCAAATCTAAACGTACTGATGTTGCATTGCCTCATGATGTTAGGAACATCTCTTGGCAATAAGCAAAATTCAGACCATAAATCAGACTATTAAAATATGTGGGAATATAACAACCATGTACGTTGATCTCATAAATCCATAGGAGTGGAGTATGGGATGAAATGGGTGGGAGTGGATTATGCCTTTGACTTTGGCTACCTCCCTTGTAAGTAAAAAATTACGTTGACCGCACATTGGATTAAGCATGAAGAAGTCCTTGATCTATGAATCTGTGAGTTGATGTGGCTAGTTACCACATCATGGTAAATGGTATCGTCCTTAAGTGAAGGATTAATGAAAGTTCACATCTCTTCAGGACTTATTATTAGTTAGAGGGCAGGATAAATAAGATGGGGGAGAGGGAGGGAGTGTAGTGGCGGGAAAGAATGAAATGGAAAGAAGTTAGAATTATGTTAGGTGTGGGGCAGACCCACTTGCTCGGTTATTTTTATAGTCTCGTGGACTTTTTTTTATTGGATTGCCCGTCCACCATGACATAAACTATACACGATGAATATATTAAGACTTTGTACAGAGTATGCATATAATATTATATATAAATACATTTTACAAAATAATGGCCATCCTCTTATGTGACACAACTTTTAAAATATATAAATTTATTACAATCGACATACATAATTGTTTTGACCAAGATTAACAATTTAATTTACAACAATGATATGTGCGCTAAGGGGACAGTGCAGCATTGGCGTGTTGCCACATTACTCCCTCCCGAGTGACTGGTGAAACGAGACAGTCTTGGAGGAGTAGGAATGGGAGTGCTGTTGACCGGAGTGTCCGTGGGGTCAAAAAAGGTAGGCTGGTTTGACCCGATCAGTGGATATATGGTCATGCTTTCCATTGCGCCGAATTATCACGATCTTCCTGGTGCGGCGCAAAACTTCGAAGGGGCCTTCGTACGGAGGCTGGAGGGCTTTTCTGACGGCGTCCGTTCTAACGAAAACGTGGGTGCACTGGAGAAAGTCTTGGCTCACGAAGGTTCCAGGCGACTTGGCGTGGCGTGGCGGGACGGGGTGGAGCTTGGCCATGGTCTCCTTCAGTTGGAAGACAAAGTCGTGTGGAGTACAGGAATTGGAGTGAGGCACGTCAGTGACGAATTCCCCGGGAAGCCTGAGGGGGGTGCCGAAAATGAGTTGTGCAGGAGAGTGGCCAATGTCAACCTTGAGGGAGGTCCTGATGCCAAGGAGTAAAAGGGACAGCGTCACTGACCAGAGCTCGTTGTTAAGGGCATGGGCGTAGAGGGCGGCCTTGAGCTGGCGATGAAAACGCTCTGCCATGCCGTTGGCCTGGGGATGGTAACTGGCAGTACGGTAACGGCGGATACCAAGAAGGGCCATTACCTTGTTCCAGAGGGTCGATTCGAACTGGCTGCCTCTGTCCGAGGTTAGGTTGGTCGGGAAACCGAAGCGAGCAACCTAGTTGTCGACGAACGCTCGTGCAACGGTGTCGGTGTTGATGTCAGGAATGGGAATCGCCTCTGGCCAACGAGTGAAGCGGTCGACACAGGTGAACACGTACTTGTAGCCGTTGGAGTACGGGAGTGGGCCGACGATATCGACGTGTATGTGGCTGAACCTGATAGAGACTAGTGGGGAAAATGTGTGTCGTGTTACCTTGGAAGCCTGGCACTGGAGGCAGGTGCGGGCCCAGTGCCTGACGTCCTTGTTGATGCTTGGCCAGATGAACTTGGAGGTCAACATCCGTTGGGATGCACGGATGCCAGGGTGTGCAAGGTCATGAAGGTGGCGGAAGAGTTGATGCCGGAATGACGTAGGTATAAAGGGGCGAAGGTTGCCGGTGGAGACGTCAGCATACAGACGGATGTCTGTGCCGGGTACTTGAATTTTCTCCATCTTGAGGGAAGGGTTGTCCAACAGTCGCTGCAAGTCGTCGCAGTTGGCCTGTGCTGCTGCAACGGCGGCGTAGTCGATGACAGTGGACTGCGGAGAGACTGCGTGAATGATTCTGGAGAGAGCGTCAGCGGTTGCGTTGTCAGTACCTTGGACGAAACGAATATCTGTGAACTGAGAAATGTACTGTAAATGGCGGAGCTGAGTAGGGGTATAGCTGGTTTTGTTAGCGTGGAAAGTGGTGGTGAGGGGTTTATGGTCTGTGAAGATGATGAACTGTCGACCTTCAAGGAAATACCTGAATCGTTGGACTGCTCGGTAGACAGCAAGCAACTCCCTGTCGAATGCGCTGTAGTTCTTCTCAGCTTTGCACATTTTCTTGGAAAAGAAGGCGAGCGGCTTCCAAGCACTGT
>NC_134778.1:92073922-92078922 GCF_046742065.1 Oratosquilla oratoria
TGCAGAAAGCCGCCATCTCCGACTCGAGCAGATGAACAAATATTCGTACAATACAATAAGTTCGTTTGTTACAATGATGTAATCAGTGATAAGTGGAGCCTGAATAATTAAGGGCACATGAGCTGGTACAATGCTTGCCTAATTATGTTACAGAGGGCAATTGCATGTTGACCCGAAATGGACGATTCAAATTATCTAGCGTTATGCAGAGTAGTGTAACCTGATCACACGAATTCGAAGTTAAAGGGTTAATCGAGGTACCATTTAACCTATTAAGCGTTAGGGGCTTTTGCGTTTGAATGAAATCGTTAGGTGTTAGGCAGAACAATATATTTCAAGCGATTATCTTGCATTGAAGAGAAAACTGATGGAAAAAAAAAAAATCTCCATACCACTCCCACCCATTGGGAAGTGAGAAACCCCTGGTAGGGCAAGCCCTTTTTTTTTTTTTTTTTTTTTTTTTTTTTTTTTTTTTAGCTATTGTTTGGGTCCCCTCCCGCATCTGGCCAGGGCTGTCGGGAACCAACGCAAGAAGCATGCAAGGGGTTCCGGGAATCGAACTCACGACCACCTGCTCATGAGTTCGACACGGTATCCACTGGGATACCGCGTGGCCCTTCATGACACCTATAATAAAACAATTACTGAGTAGTCGGTTCTTAGACATCATCATGTTGGGTGCTGAAGGGGTAATATGAGTAATGATAGGACATTTACTGGTTGCCTGTACTCTAGGTATAGTCTTTTATACTGTAATATCACTGTGCAAACAGAGCCATTTCTCTTAACAAGGTATGAAAAAAGGAGGAAGCCATACTACGAAAAAAAATCGCCTGACATCTGCTGATATCTTTTGGAGTGGAAGAAATTATATTAGGTTTAAGACTGAAACAGGCAAGATATGGTTTACCAATCGATTGATTAACGAATGGAATAGAACTAGTAACCATGTAGTGAGCGTTGAAATAGTTGATTGTTTTAAGAGATTAGATAGGTTTATGGATAGCGATGGAAGGTGGCAAGGAACATGGTACTGCCTAGTGTAGGCCTTTTGGTGTCTTGCAGTCTCCTCCATTCTTATGTTCTTATGTAAAAACTTGTGTAAGCCGTGGGTGTGTCAACAGGCTCTTGTTCGTTTGCCCTCTCTTTTTGAAGACATGAATAACTATACACGAGGTGTTCTTCCAGACAGTCAGTTATTTTCTACGTGATTTCTTGAAGGTTGGCATTCTTTTTCATGTGGTGAGCTTTAAAGATTTCATATAAGTATTCTTGCATTCATCTTATCTTTTAATTCTTGCAGGCATTCTTTATTTTCTATATGGTGTCCCGCATGTATTATTTTTTCCTTTCAGTAAACTTCTATGCATTAGTTGTTTAGCACATTAAGTGTTTTAGCTTTCTTCCTTATGTTTTTTATAACGTTAATTCGTTTCCCTATGCTTTTAAAGATATTTAATATTTCCCATGCGGTGTTTCTGCATGCATTAATTCTTTCTGTATTCGTGCTTCTTGCAGGCCTGGTGCTGAACGATCACATCCGCCACTTTGAGCCCGTCTTTTTCGATGCGGAACACCTGAGGACCCAACACCACCGTGCCAAGAGGAGCGCAGACCATGTCGTCAAGCTGGATTTCTTCGCGCATAACAGGTAGGAAGTCTCAGGGTTACATGAAGATTCCTCCAGAACGTAGTTTCTCGAACTCTCCTCCAGTGGCAGGAGATCTCAGGGTCCCATGAAGGTTCCTCCAGAACGTACATCCTTGAACTTTCTCTTTCAGTGGCAGGAGGTCTCAGGGTTCCATGAAGGTTCTTCCAGAACGTAGTTCTTCGAAATATTTCAGTGGCAAGAGATCTCTGAGTCCCGTGAAGGTTCCTTCAGAACGTACTTCCTCGAACTCTCTCTTTCAGTTGCTTCTTACTCAACTCTATGTATAATAGGTAAAATTCTCAGGGTCCCTTTGAGGCTCTTCCAGAACGAAGCTTCTCGTTCTCTTTCTTTCCTCATAGATTCTTAACCCACTTCTTGTATAACAAGCAAGAGCCTCAAGCTCTAAGCGAAGATCCTCCAGAACGAAGTTCTCTCTCTTCCTTACTTCAGCGAAAGGGAAAAGATCTCAAGATCACATCGAAGTTACCCAAGAACGAATTATTTTTATCCCTTTCCTCCTGTACTGTAAATCCATTCGTCCTTCCTCGTTCCACCTTCCCCCTCCCACCTTCTCCATTCTCCCTTCCCCCTTTCCTGTTCTTTTATTTACTCTTCTCTTTCTCCGCTTTGCAAGCCTGCTGCCCTTTCCTTTACTTCACCTTTAAGATTGCTTCTCCCTCCATCCTCTACTTCTTCATTTCCGTCCTTCTTCCCTTTCGTTTATTCTTTCTTTGTCATATCTCCAGCTGCCATTACATGGCCGTTTCTCTTTTCTTCATTTTTCGCCCACCTTTCACCTTCACCTGTTCCTCTTCTTCCAGCTCTCTCCTCTCCCTCCTTCTCCTTCTCCTCCTCCTCCTCCTCCTTCTTCTCTTCCCCCTCCCCCTCCCACTCCCGCTTCCCTCCTCCTCTCGTCATTATCATCCTCTTCCTCCACTTCCAGCTCTTTCCTATCCCTTCTCCATCTCGTTCACCCTTCCCTTCTACTCCTCCTCCACCTCACTCTCTTCCTCTTCCTCTTTTTTCCTCTTCATCTTCTTCGTCGTCTTCCAACCTCATCTCTTCCCTTTTCTTTTTCATTTCTCATTTTACGATCATATATTTTTTATATTTTTATTCTTTTCATCCTTACCTCTTTATTCATTTCCCTTTACTCATTTCTCTCCAGTTCCCCCTGATCCTCCTCTCCTATCTCTCTCTTTTTCTTTTTCCTTCTCTTCCTTCCCGTTTTCTTTCTATTTCTTGTGTCTCTCGATTGTTGATATTACCTGCGTTACATTATTCCTTACTCTGCCATCTTCCTTTTTTCTTTCTCTTCTCTCACTTCTTCCCTCTTCCTCTTCATTGTCTCTTTTCGTCTCCCATCCTCCTCTTTCTTTTTCCTCCCTCACTTGTCCATTATTAATCTGTTGTTCCTCTTCCGTATTCTTTCTTTTTTCTTCCCGTCTCCTCATTCCATCTCCTCTCTTTATCTCCCTCCTCCTCCTTTTCCTCCTCCTCCTCCTCCACTTCCTCCTCATCCATTTTTCTGTCCTCCTCCTATACTCTCACTTACCTCATTCTCCCTCCTTCTCTTCCTCCTATACCTCCACTTCCTCTTTTTTCCTTCTCTTTATCTTTCACTACCTCCTCTTCCACTTCTCCATTTGCTCCTCCTTCTCCACTTCTACCTCCTACGTTCTCTTCTTCCTCTTCTTTTCTTCTTTCTTCCTCTTCCTTCTCCTTCTCCTCCTATGCCTTGTTCACGTCTTCCATCTCGTTCTCCTCCTCCTCGTCCTCATTCTCCAAGTTCTCTTCCTTATTCTCTTCCTCGTCCTCTTCTTCCTCGACCTTCTCTTGTTCATCATCCTTTTCCTAGTCCTCTTCCTCATCCTTCTCTTCCTCGTCTTCTTCCTTCTCGACCTCCTCTTCCTTATCCTCCTTTTCTTAGCCCTCTTCCTCATCCTTCTCGTCCTCGTCCTCTTCTTCCTCGACCTCTTCTTCCTCATCCTCCTTTTCCTATTCCTCTTCCTCATCCTCCTCTTCCTCGTCCTCTTCCTCATCCTCCCCTTCCTTGTCCTCTTCTTCCTCGATCTCCTTTTCCTCATCCTCTTTTCCTAGTCCTCTTCCTCATCCTCCTCTTCCTCGTCCTCTTCTTCCTGGACTTCCTCTTCCTCATCCTACTTTTCCTTGTCTTCCTCGCCCACCATTTCCTCATCCTCTTCTTCCTCGTCCTTCTGACCCTCGTCTTCCTCCTCCTCCTCCTCCTACCTCTTGTCTACCTCGTTCTCTCTACTCTCCTTTTGTGATTTTGCTCCTCTTCTATGACTGATCACAGCCAAAGGTAAATGGACCAAAAGAAATGACGCTTGCATTAATTCCACTCCTCCAAATTTGAGCAAATGACCGCAGTGACTATTCGTGTTTTATTTCTCATCTGAAGGAATACAAGGGGCTTTATATCTATACATTACCATCATTGTTATCGTTACTAATATCATGATCGTTATCATTATCATTCATTGTTATCATTATTGGCCTCATGATTATTATAATTTTCATATTTAATCACTATCGTTTCATAATTATTATTATTATGATTATATTGTTATTTTATTATTTTCTTTCATTATTTTGTTATTTCATTCATAACTTGTTTGGTTATTCTGTTGCATAATTTTGTCTTGTTCTATTTTATTTTATTATAATTTTGTTGTTGCTGTTGTTGTTCTTATTGTGGTTGTAATCGTTATAAGAAATCAAAAGATCCGCGTTCGGATTCAAAACAAAAGACAAACGTCTCGTATAACAAAAGAGTAACGACTGAGATTTCCAATCATCTATCGCATCCCACCACTTCCCTTCAGATGATTGACGGAATTATATAATCTGGCGACATCAGGTAAGAATCTGTACATAGCATTGTCATGAAGAAGAGACAGGCTGTGGTCTTCCCTCAGGCATTCGTGTGTACTTTTCCAAAATATAATCATAAGAAAATAAAATGGAGGAGAGTGCAAGAGGCCATAAGGCCTGCACTAGGCAGTTCCACGTCCATTACCACATTTCATATCAATCCATAAACTTATCTAACCCTTTCTTAAAACAACCAATAGTTTTGAAGTTCACTATATTGTCAACATGTGTATCCCATTCGTTAACCACTCTTTTGGAGACCCAATCATTACCTATTTCCTTCTTAAACTTAAATTTGTCCAATTTAAATCCATCACTACGAGTCCTGTCCTGTTGTCTTAATATGATGATCTTGCCTGTATCGCCCCTGTTAAAGCCCTTGGACTCAACAAAGAGCTCCGCTATAACAACGTTATGAAATGTAGGACGGTGTAATATAAAGGTCACATATCAA
>NC_134778.1:92081422-92083922 GCF_046742065.1 Oratosquilla oratoria
ATCCTTTCAGGAAAAAAGAAATATATCAAAACACTTCAGCCTCGTTGACGCGGGGTTAGTCTAGTAGCCGCTGGTGCTGAAAGCGACTTGCAAACTACTCCTCTACTTGCCCAATGTTAACGGAAAGTTAGTCAACTTGCCTCCAAGCTATTCTAGTGCCAACACTTACTTGCCGGTTAAGTTGATTGGCACCTAGCACTCCAAAGGATGCGGAACAATTATGATAATTGAATAAATTAATAGAATAAATAAATAAATAATAAAATAGATAAATATATAATGATGAATAATAAACAGATTAATAATAAATTGTAGAAAAATAAATACACAATAATAAATAAATAATAATGTATAAAAAAAATGGCAAGCATTACAGCATTAGCGGCCTCTAAACTAAGTGTTGTGATTTCATACTTAGGTACTATGAAAGCGCTGGAAGCCTTTGGTATCATGAGTTGTTATTTTCCTTCATTACCAAGATTTAATCAACGACATGAAATGTTTGTAGGCAATTACTCGCGAAAACGGTCAGTCACCAAAATGGCAGCCAAAACATCACCAAAATGGCCGACAAAATGGCTGCCAAAATAACAACAAGAATGGCCGTCAAAGTGGTGGCTATATTAACCAACTTCAAGAAAAATGAAAAGTAATATCTGGTTTGGCAAACAGAAGAAAAAAAACAAATCCGTGAAAGGGAATTATAGTCCAAAACATCAAAGTGATGTGATCAAAGAGCTTATCTCGACAGAATTATGTCACAAATTTCAAAAGATTCAGGATTAGGATTGCCTTGTAAATCTAAACATTTGGTTCTGAGTCTTTGGACCAATCAAAAATTAATTCTAACGAAGCCCTTCGGGCTCAAATCTTACTAATATATATATTTTTTTTGTATCTACTTATCTATGTATCACGTTATCTATATATTTGTATATTTATTTAGGTATTTAGATATAACATTTTGTCTTAATTCTTACGTGTATTTGATATTATTATCATTGTCTTTGTTTACGTATTCATATATTTATCTTTATTTTCTTCATTTATTTATATATTTTTCATTATCTATTTTATATATATGGTGACGGCTTCGGCCGCAGTTACGCGCTTTCAGGCTCACCGCCATCCTTTTCTTTCTTTCTTTCTTTATTTCTTTCTTTGGTATTTCTATCTTTTCATTCATTCAGATGATTCAGATTTGTCTCATGATTTCTTTCTCACGTTAAGGAAATGTGTTTGGCGTTAGATAGACAAAGAACTGTAAAGTATACCCTCGCTTTAACGAGGTTAATTCATATAGTTTTATAGTTGCGCCTCGCGGTAGCCCAGTGGATACCGTGTCGAACTCATGAGCAGGTAGTCGTGAGTTCGATTCCCGGGACCTCTACATGCTTCTTGCATTGTTTCCCGACAGCCCTGGCCAGGCGGGGAGGCGACCCAATCATCGGCCTAAAAAAAAAAAAAAAACAGTGGCTTACCATAATTGACAGGGATTGCGCTATCAGTGGGTTTCTCATTTCCCACGTCGAGGGAGTCAGTTGGTGAGAATTTTGTAATTAGTTGACAAAATTAATTGATGTAGTTGGTTAATGTAGTTAATTGATATATTTGTAGTGGCATATAATTTCTTTGTACGGGGGAACACTTTTCATATCCCAAACCTTGGATAAACGGGTTAAGTTTGAACTTTTTCAATGAAAAAATTCTTTGTTAATTTAATTCTGGCTAACGGCAAAGTATTGTAATCGCCTGAAGTCAGGAAACCTTCACAAGGGACTCAAAAAAGTTTAATGCAGCTAGACTTGGAAGAAGAATCTCATATATTTTGTATTTTTTTTTTTCAAAAAAAAAAAAAAAATGTATACATAAAAGTTTTATGGTATCATTGTATATATATATAACTATATATATATATATATATATATATATATATATATATGTATATGTATGTATATATATATATATGTATATATGTATGTATGTATATATATATACATATATATATATATATATATATATATGTAATATATATATATGTATGTATACATATATATATATATGTATATATATATATTTATCTATATATATATGTATATTCATATGTATATTTATATATATAAATTTATATATATATACATATGTATGTATGTATGTATGTATATATATATATATATATATATATATATATATTACATCATTATAGACATATTTATTGTAACATATTATTCAAAGTTAGTGAGTTAACTTAATAATGGTATTTGGATGTGCTATGGTGGTTTTCCACATCAGATCGCTAGAACGAAGGCTTTAGTTCGATCCTCAAACGTGTGTTGATGGCTGATGCTTATTCCGGCCGTCTGAGTACCAGTGATGGGACGATACCAACATTTTTAACGATTCCGATACGAGTCCCGATATTGCTCTAAACTTCCGATTCCGATACGAGTCCTATTCCGATACCTGGAAAGATTATAATTCATGGCTATTTCCAGGCCCT
>NC_134778.1:92088922-92091422 GCF_046742065.1 Oratosquilla oratoria
TTTAAACCTATACGAATGATAGACATACTATTGGAATATTTTTTGAGAAATCTAGAATTCTGTAAGTGAAGTCATATTCTAGATGTTCAAATGGAGGTTAGAGGTGGGATGTGGAAGGGAAATTAGCCCAGTGTGATAACCTTCTTAGTCCACAGACCCTTGCGTGTTCCGTGCCAAAAGAGATTATTGAGGCGATATGGGGATTGCTTCCAGACTCCCAGTACCCTCATGTTGGAGTAGAAAAAGCCGTTTCCTATAACGAATAAAGCGAATATTTAATTATACGTGTACGTAGGCCCACGCACAAACACATATTTGTGTGTGTGTGGTTGTGTGGGTGTATGCGTATAAATCCGTGCGCGTCTTTGTATGCATTTGTCTGCATGTCATCCTTTTCCATAGCAGCCATGCAGAAGCAATTCCTATAGTGGATCTGCAATAATAGCGACATTGTCCGCCTTGTTCCGTGTCAGCAATGAAAAGCTTTAATCTGCACCGACCTCGCTGCTTCTTCACGCGTGTTTTTCCTTTTGTGATTGTCGAATGGAAAGCAACCTGACTGTCTTTATGTTTCTCGGTTAACTAAATGCCTTGTTCTTTGTTATCTTCTTTTTATTATTACTCTTCCTCCATACGAGCAAAGAGAAAGGAACCTACACGCAAGGGTCCGTAGTAAGTCTACATGCAAGTCGTAGCGAGACAGTTCCAAGAACTGCCGCTCTTCGACCTCTACGAACTTCGATCGATTTTTTTTTTCCTGAGGGTAATCCAGGTCTTCAATTCAGAGGCAAAGAAGACATAAGTATTTGCTAAAGTATTTCCGAGAACTGTCAGTGCCCTGAAATTGATGTCTCAGCGGCTTTAGTCATGAAATGATAATACCGCCGTAGTATCCTGTGTGACAACTGACGCTGCTGTTGTACTTTGAATTCAAGAATCAAGAGTTTAAGGCAGTTTCTGAGCTTCAAGTTCCCCTTTCAACCTGTGTGTTCATATATCCCTGACAAGTAACAATCACCAGTAGCCAGAAATCAAAGCTGATATATAAGATTATATAGTGTGACATGAATATAGCGCAGTATTTGACTTCAATTTGGTATTATCTCTTTTCTTCAGGGAGCACCCCAATTATTTATTAAATAACTAATTTGTTTATTCATTTACCTATTTATTTACCTATTTATTTATTTCACTTATATATTTCTATTTATTTATATATTTTAGATATTGTGCCATTCGTTCAAATATATAGGGCATTCAGCAAACTTAACTGTACAAGATGAATCTTGCACGCACAATAACATTTCTTAAGCAACTCTAGTATATATATAAAAATTATACTACCTGACCGGTCAACAGTCTGCATCCTTCCCTCCCGCATTAATCCACTTTCTTCCTCGTTCCCTTCCTGGTTCCATTCCTCTTTTTTTGTTCTCTTTCCGTCCTCTCCTCTCCTCTCTCTCTTCCTCCCTTACTCACAGCTACACCAACTACTGTACTCACTCTCTTTCTGCCTACCACCCTTTCTCCCTCATTCTGTCTATTCCTCCTCTCTCCTTCCTTACCTCTTTTCTTCCCTCTCCTCTCTCTCTCTCTCTCTCTCTCTCTCTCTCTCTCTCTCTCTCTCTCTCTCTCTCTCTCTCTCTCTCTCTCTCTCTCTCTCTCTCTCTCTCTCTCTCTCTCCCTCTCCCTCCCTCCCTCTCTCCCTAGCTCCCTTGCTTCCCCGCCTTCCTTAGTTCCTCCCTCCTTTCTCGTTCCCAGACTCGCTCCATCCTCTTTCTTCCTACCACCCGTCCTCACTCCCTCCTCTTCCTCCCTCCCTCTCTCTCCTTCCTCCCTTCTTTCCTACCACTTTTCTTCCTTCTTTTCCTTCCTCTCTCCCTCCCTAACTCCCTCGCTCCCTCTCTCCCTAATTCCCTTGAACTCTCTCCCATACCCTCTCCCTCCTTTCCTAACTCCCTCACTCCTTCTTTCTCCCTCTTACCCTCTTACTCCCTCCGTCCATCTTTCTATTTCCCAGACTCACATCATCCTCTTCTTCGTCCTACTTCCTTTCCTTCATCCGCCATCTGCGCGGACCCAAGAGGCCTCCTGCCCACATGCTGCTCAACTTGGAGAGAAAGATGAGCAGAAACCTTGAGGCCTTATTCTCTATTCATTGCCTGTGTCGATTGCTTCATCATGATGGTATCGATTGCAAAGGAATGCCCTGAATTATATTTGAAACCCAAACGACGGTGGAGACGGAGAGACTTCCTGGAGGAATAGAAAGTCCTGAAGGGGGGGTGGTGTAAGTTCGTGCAAGGATTTTTGGATTTTTTTTTTCCTGATGGAAGGGGGTTTGGGGGACTGGTAGTAGAGGGGGGTGGGTGCTTTTGTGGAATAATCGTGGTGAAGGATAGGCAACCTCCATCTCAGTCCTCTTTATCCACACACATGAATATGTCTTATAAATCACTTCTGGCCCAGAAGGGTCTTTGAAAGGAGGGAAGCCGTACAT
>NC_134778.1:92096422-92098922 GCF_046742065.1 Oratosquilla oratoria
ATGGGAGAAAGGGAGAAAAATAGGAAGAGAAGTTGAAGGAGTTGGCTCCAACAGAAAATGTGTTTTGGGAAGAGAACAAATTTGGAAAAAAATACGAAAAGTAGCAAGGAAATCAGGAGAACGAAGAGGAAGAGGAGGAGGAGAAGGAAGGACAAGATAAATTGAAGGAAATGAAAAGGAATACAAAAGAATAAATGAATATGGAACTCTCATGGACCGGAAGAAGGGACAGGGAAGACTTTCTCTTGAAGGCAGCAGGCTCAGGATGGTCGAGAAGAGCTTTGGGGATTAATGGCACAGTGCAGTTAAGTACGGAGGAAGATCGCAAGAGGAACAAACGAGAAGAGCGAATCCTCTCGACTGAAGACCGATCAGATGGAAGGACCCTTGGAGGACGACCAAAGGATTGGAAATAAAACATAAAAAATTGTTAGCCCATTTATGCTTGAAGAGTCCCGTCCGTCTCGTGAAATGTTTGTTGTCAGTTTGATTCATATTTTTAAAGTCTTTCCCTGCATTGAGAGAAATCGAACGGAATTGTCAAAATGACCCACGTGCACTAGTTCCAGTGAATGATACATTTTGCTTGGTGCGATTAATTATATCATTAGCTTACCACAGCCAATGACGGGTGACGCGTTTTATACCTGCCATCGTATTTGATTAAACGCGTTGATAACTTCGATTAAAATGATCAACCTCGTACTTTGCGGCTCGAAACAAAACGGCCAATTCAAAAACAAAGAATAAGTGGTCTCGATAATCATTCGACGATCTTCGTTGAGCCATGAACGATCATCGTTGAGCGACAATCGTACCGAGCAAAACGTACCACGACGGAACAGTGGTCATTGTCGGGCGGAAGGGGGTAGGCTACTAAGCGGAACAGCTGTTATAGGGGAGTGTGTTCTGAAAGGAAATGCAAAAAACACGAACTTTTAAGACGAATGAAGTTTGAAAGGGAACGGGTATTAGGTCTCTTCTTTTGTGGCATTCCCTGGCACTGTGTTTTGATTATGCTATCCTAACACATTGAACCAGCCAGGCTTTTGGGATGGAAATTTCGTTATACGATGGAAGGTTCCCGAGCGCCGGCTCGGAAGAGTGGCAAGGCAGTCCCAGGATCAGCTGAGGTGGTGTTGGCAATGGTGATGGTGATGCTGCTACTGCTGTGGGAGGGAATGATGTAGAAGAAAAAAAAAGTGGTAATATAGTGTAAACTGTCATGTACGTGGTAGGAAGAGATAGGCGAGAGAGACAGACAGCGAGAGAGAGAGAAAGAGAGAGAGAGAGAAAGAGAGAGAGAGAGAGAGAAGTGGGAGGAGTAGGTTGGCGAGGCGGGTTAAGTGAGGGGGTAGGAAGAGAGGGAAAGAAGGAAGACGGGAGGTAGTAGAGAAGGGGGAGAATGAAAGGAAATGGGGAAAACGAGTGAAGAAGGACGAGAGAAAGTGTTGAGAATTATGAAGGTGAATGATTATTAGAGTTTGACTGCTTGCATTCACCTTTTCTCTGAAATACATCAGTATTGTGATATTACACATTTAGACCCATTGGCGAATCATGGTTGTTAATTGGTAGTGCAAGAATGGTGCATTTATAGTGTTGCAATAGAGGCAATAATTTCCACGGAAATAAGGAAATACTATTTCATGGAGTTTTCCACCCCGTACGATACTTTCAAAGAGCAATATAGAAAGAGCGCGCCCAGCAACATAGTTCCCCAGCTATATGAATCCTTTGGCCTTGCTGTTCTATCAGGAGTCCCTCTTCATCATTCCCCACCCGTGAACAAGTAGTCTCGTATTTCCTGCATTTTATTATTATTAGGTTGAGGCCATGGAGGGGTGTACGTTCTCACACGTACATAGAATTTCTAAGCCTTTTATCGTCCCCAGAAGATTTTACTCAGTAAAGTGAAACCCCCAACAGAGGCGTTGAAGATATGATATACAGACATACATCATATCATCATATATATATATACATATATATATATATATATATGTATATATATATATACATATATATATATATATATATATATATATATATATACATACATACATACAAACATAAATACATAGATACATTCGTGTGTGTGTGTGTGTGTGTGTGTGTGTGTGTGTGTGTGTGTGTGTGTGTGTGTGTGTGTGTGTGTGTGTGTTTACGTGTATATGTACATAAATACATAAATGCATATATGCATGCCTATATTAATAGTATATGCATATACAATAAATATAAAAGGGGGTATACAGTGATTCTCAACTTCACGTGTGTGTTTCAAATATGATCAAAACACTGCATGAATGAACTGTAATAAAAATTTATGCCCTTACTCTTTACACCTCCTTTTTTTCAAAGTTATTATGATGCAGTAGCCATATTCTCCATGCATACAATATTCATATGTTTTCGTTCCTTTTCTACCAGGTATGTGTGTCGACCAGACGGCTAACCAGAGTCTTCATCATGAACGAAGCTTTTGGAACTTCATCAG
>NC_134778.1:92103922-92106422 GCF_046742065.1 Oratosquilla oratoria
ACACACACACACACACACACACACACACACACACACACACACACACACACACACACACACACACACACACACACACACACACACACACACACACACACACACACACACACACACACACACACACACACACACACACACACACACACACACACACACACACACACACACTCTCTCGCACGCACACACACACGCACACACGTACAACTCCTTGCCCACCAGAGCTGGAATGCCTGCTCGCAGTGCATCGATGCTGACGATTTCAGCCTTGGGCGGGATTTGAACTTGGATCGAGCGCGGTACCACAATATGTGTGTCTGTGTATACGCGCGCGCAACGGTTATACAGAAGTAAATGGTTTGATTCTTTACATGACGCAATGGTTCGAGACCCAAAGGTTGAATAAGTATCAGTGCCACTACAATCATATAGTTTCCGCCTGCATATTGACTTCTAGTAAGCTTAAAGTGGGCTCTACACGATCAATAGTATTGCGCAATATCCCGTATTGTGCAAAATTATCAACGGTGTAAGGATGGTACTGAAGAATGACACAATTGCATTGTCGCTCATCTCTCTTGGTAGACATATCGACGGTCTTCAATACACATTCAGTAATATTGTACAATACGGAATATTGCGCAATGATATTGATCGTGTAGGGCTCGCTTATTACAGTGATATTGTTTGTGATACTTGTTTTATTGTAGGATGCATGTCACGTATACAGAAAATTCTCTTAGCCTTTTGGAATTATAAAAGTGTCTGCATACTAAATCACTTTTGTGTGGTGATTAAAATATACATTCTTATCAAAAGAGAGGTGAATTGAATATATGGCGTTATACTTATAATTACTATTCAATTGTTACTGTACTTGCACTGGTGATAAGTAGCATGTACATTTTTTAAAGAAATAAAATTTATTATGATATAGAGAGAGTTATATTGGTAGCTGCGAAGGATGTAATTACAATCGAACTGTGCTTTTGTCTACTCGAAATGGTTATACACGGGTCAGTACATTACCAAAATAGAATTTGTTGGTCTACTTACAAAGATGTTTTTGACAGGTTATTTATATAATTCTCAGCGTAAATATTTAACCTTTCAGTAATCTCATTAACAGTGTTGATATAATCAACGCCCCGTGGTACCTAAAGCTTAGTTTCAGTATCTATAATAACATAGCTAACAGTCACGACAGCAAAAAATTAAGTGTCAAAAAATATGACGTTTAATCTGAATTAATTTGATTGCATCAAAGTGATTGTATGCTGAAATACATTGAAGAGTGTGAACGTCTAAAAGAGGAGACTGATCCGGGAATTTCTATTGTATATTTAGCGGCAAATACAAATGACCTCGACAAACAATTAGAGTTGGCTGTCTTTAATTTTCACTATGTCACCTTTTCCTGTTGGAATGCAACCCAAGAGCAACTCTTCAACTTCAGTTCCTCAAAAATATCGGCAAGACTATTTTCTCAAGACTTCGGTGATGAAGTGTGTGTATGTAATCAACTTGTGCATATTTTTTTTCATGCCAAATTGCAATTAGGAAGAAGGGAACGTGACCAAATGACGGTTAAGTTGGTTAAGTTCGTCACGATAATTTTGTAGATTGTGTTTGTGGTAGTGTGGGTCGTCTGAGTATTTCATCAAACGTCTCTCACATGGTGTATGCACGAATGCGCACACACACACACACACACACACACACACACACACACACACACACACACACACACACACACACACACACACACACACACACACACACACACACACACACACACACACACACACACACACACACACACACACACGACTCGGTGGCGCAGTTGGTAAAGTCTCCGACTGTCACTGCGGCGGTCCGGGTTCGAATCCTGCCCAGGGCTGAAATAATTTCAGTATCGCTGTGGTTCGAGTCGTTACTCTAACTCTCGTGGGCGGGAATTGGGTGTGTGTGTGTGCCTGAGCTCTCTTTCGGGAGGGAAATAGCTGTTGATCACAAGTCCAATCCGTGATCCAAAGACCAAGGTGAATCACACACACAATGAAGTAAATCTACACATTATTTTGAAAAATATTAGACAAAACTGATGGGGGGTTCCGTGCTTTGTTCCCTGTTTCCTTCTTCATTCTTATCACTTTACTCTTCATGTATTAGTCGTCATATATGAGTTCAGATGTACAATAAGTGTACGATGTCTGTCCACGTGTAGGGAAGCAAAGACGTCATATCGTTCTAAGAGCTGATTGACGTTACGTCGACACCAAAGTCATGAAAACACGTACATACATCATTTGTATACTCGTACTTTGTGGGAAATTTTTGTGAGGAGCCTAGGTCAAATGCTCGCTTCATTATGTGGCACAAAGAATGATCGGACTTTTTCCTTCTTCTTTTTTTCTTTTTATTATTGTTTTTTTTTTCTTGCCAAAAAATAACTGGTTAAATTGGAGTCCCATTCTCTCTCGAGGTGACCCTTGGCAGCTCT
>NC_134778.1:92111422-92118922 GCF_046742065.1 Oratosquilla oratoria
GAACAGATTGGTTGACTGGATAACTTGTTAAAGACTGCATTCCGTCATCTTTGCACAAATACAAATACAAACACACACGCACACACACACACACACATTTACTCCTCCTCCTTGCATTTCTAGTCCTCTTCCTCTTGTTTCTATTCCATTTTCTCTTTGTTATTCCTCTTCCTTCTCCTCCTCCTCATCTTCCTTCTCCTCCTCCTCCTACTCCTCCTCCTCCTGATCATTGTCACCATAGTCACACACACACACACACACACACACACACACACACACACACACACACACACACACACACACACACACACACACACACACACACACACACACACACACACACACACACACACACACACACACACACACACACACACACACACACACACACACACACACACACACACACACACACACACACACACACACACACACACACACACACACACACACACACACACACACACACACACACACACACACACACACACACTCACTTTCTCCCCCTTTATCTTATCTCTATATGTCCGTTTCTCAATCTTTCTTTCCCATCCCTCATTTTCCCGTACTTCCTTCCCTCCGACGTACCCACGTACTCTTCAGACCCTTTCCGCTATCCTGCTTTGAACGACAGACTCCCTCAAGTTTCGGAAGCGCTCCCGGCCCCGGTTGTTCGCCCCGGCACAGCGCGTCGTCGCTCCCTTCCAGCAGACATCACAGGAAGAAAAGTTAGCACGAGTCGGTCACACTCTTTAGTCCCACGTGGTTTGACTCCTAAACAAGAGGAACAAAAGCGATGAATGGGTTAGACAGGGTTAGAGACTTAAATGTTATATAGAAAGACTCTGGTGATACTCGGAGTTAGTTTTATGTTGATAGACTAAGTTTCATGTTTGTTGGGCAAGGGCTTTGTATTCTGTTAGCATTTTCTAAAGGAGATAACAGTCCACATTTTCTTTTCTTGGTAAAAATGGAATGGGGATGTTTTTATACCTCTCAAAATTGACTTCCTCGCCCCACCCAGAATTTCCCAGAACCCGGCAAAAAGCTGACACAACTGGTGATGACGTCAACGGTCCACCCAGTACTTCCCAGAACCCGCAAAAAGATTTGATATTTTTTTTTTTTTTTTTTTTTTTTTTTTTTTTTTTACATGGCCGGGTACCTCACGGTAGGACGTGCTACCGAAAGAAGAAAATAGGTCTGGGTTACAAAGGAGTATCCAAAGGAAAGGGCGGAATAAAAAACGCTCTCCGGAATAAATTGAAGACGCAACACAAAAAGGAATTCGCCGACCTTTACGCCACAACCAAGGGAGCCTCAGTAAAAGATAAAATCACGAATTTCCATAGGAAGCTTTGGGAAAGAACTTTCCAAGAAAAATAAGAATTAAAAATGAATTAAAAAGGGAATTTCAAGAACGGGAAGAACAATACAAAAAAGAAAAGCATGAACTACTGAAAAAAAAATCCAAAAAGGGTTGCGGAAGAAGACATTAACTTTCCTTCAAGAAAAAAATAAGTGAGGGATGAATAAAATAAGTTATTTAAATTTTTTATATTTGGTCCTCGTCGGGGGGATATTCGGTCACCTCCGGGAGGAACCGCACGCCAAGCACCCTTAGCATGATCAAGTCAGCGAAGCTAGTGCTTGTTTAACATTAAAAACAAATTTCTGTTTAACACTGTGGGCCACGACTTTTGATTGATTTACTTATCTATTTATTTACTTATTTCTTATATAGATAATTGTTTTTGAACATTATATAATAACTCAAGTTCATTTTGTTTGAGGAAAATGTTAGATCAAAAGAAATACAAGCTGAAAAATGAACAATGTCGTATATTAGAAAGGAGAGTCAAGGTTATGATATTGTTTACTACTTGAAATGTTATCTTGTTTTGGCAACAATAAAATGATCGATGCAGAAAACAAAACCGATACATACACGTGCACACTAGCATTTACACACACGCACACACACACACACACACACACACACACACACACACACACACACACACACACACACACACACACACACACACACACACACACACACACACACACAGAAATGTAGACATGGGCACATGCAAACGTATACACATATTAGATTTGAAATTATATTTTATTATTTACATATGATAATACTGTAAATTGTATAGGGAAATATTAATCATATTAGCATGATACCGGGTTGCTGGGTGAAAGTGAAGGGGAGAAGGGAGAGGAGGGGGTAGACATTATTGAGAGAGAGAGAGAGAGAGAGAGAGAGAGAGAGAGAGAGAGAGAGAGAGAGAGAGAGAGAGAGAGAGAGAGAGAGAGAGAGAGAGAGAGGGGGGGGTAGGAGACAAAGCGAAAAGGGAAGGAAAAGGAAGAGGGGTGAAGAGAGAAGAAAAAGAGGAAAATGGGGAAGAATAGAAAGATAAGTAGAAAAAGATCTTGTAGGGAAGGAAGAGAAATAGAAAGAAATCGAGGAAGGAGCAGGAGAGGAAGAAGGAGGAAAGAAAAGGAAAGAGGAAGAATCAGTGGAAGAGGAGGAAGGAGAGGAGGAGGAGGAGGGGATGATGTAAGAAGGAGCCAGGGAATCAGAGATGGAATAAGTAAGCGCCAGCCAGAATAAATATAGAAGATGAAACCCAGCAAATAGGTCGAGAAGCTGTTAGTGTTGTCCGAGCACACTGGGCAAAGGTAACGGCTCATGGGTCAGCAAGGAGCCTCCTGGTGTGACTTTGCCTTGGTCATAGAAGTGGGAAAAATAAATGTCATCTCTCCATCTATATATTGAGGGCTTTTTCCCCCTTATAAGGGGGGGTAGCCAAGTCAAAAGACACGTACCCAGTAACACCCACTTCACTCTCGTCCACTACCCTCTTCCCTCTCCCATCTTAGGTCCTCGTGGATGACGGGTCATCCCTGTATCCCACCCACTGCCCTGGATCAGAAGCAATGCAGCATGGTAAAGTACATGCACAGCAAGGCCACTTCACTTAATCATGACAATAGAAAACTGACAGGAGATGTAGCACAATTTGTTGTTCGAAAAAAAAAAAAAAATATATATATATATATTATATATATATATATATATATATATATACATATATATATATATATATATATAAATATATATATATATATAATAAAAAAAATTATGATTGGAAATGTGTCTGGAAGAAAAGAAAGTAAATAAGGAGATATGGAGAAAAAATGATAATGAAAATCATGACTAAAAACAACAGAAATCCCCCACCGGTACAAATCATTTTGAGAAACTCTGGTGAAGATTCAGAGATAGTGAGAGAGAGAGAGAGAGAGAGAGAGAGAGAGAGAGAGAGAGAGAGAGAGAGAGAGAGAGAGAGAGAGAGAGAGAGAGAGAGAGAGAGGGAGGGAGGGAGAGAGAAAACCAGAAAGAAGAAAACAAAAATATAGATAATCAACACATACCTACATAACGTAAATCTTCGCTCGCACAGTTGTCGTACGACTACAAATGAATTTTTCTATTAAAAGAAAAAATCTGATTCGATAAAATTCCGGGTAATGGGTGTCCCCGGACAATAAAAGTTCCGGATACTGGAAACACTCGGCAGAGGAATTACCGAAGAAATGGAATGACGGACATCGACAGTTGTACTGAGATAAAGACGGACCCTTGCTCCCTTCTCCCATCCTCCATTCTCCTCCCCCTCTCTCCTCTCTCCACCCATTTCTCCACCTCCTTCCCCACCCCTCTCCCATCATCTCTCCCCCTCTCCCCCCCTCACTCCCTCTCTCTTCCCCCTCTTTCCATCCCTTTCTCACCCTCACTCCAACTCTCTCCAACCCTACTCCACCTCACTACCCCCTACCTTCCCATACACTCTCCCACTCTCGCTCTCCCCCTCACTTCATACTCTCCCCCTCTCTTTCTCCTCGCTCCCTTCTCCCCTCCTCCATTCTCCCCCTCTCCCCCTCTCTTCACCACTTTCTCTCCTCTTACTCCCCCTTTCTCCCCCTCTCTCTACCCCCTCTCCCCACTCTCTCCCCCTCTCTCCACCCCTCACTCTCCACTCCCTTCCCCTTCTCACCACCCCTCTCCCCCTCAGCTCCCCCTCTCTCAAACCCTTTCTGCCCTTCACTCCACCCTTTCTCCTCCTCACTCCAACCTCTCCCTTTTCACCCTATATCCACCCCTTTCTCTCCCTCACTCCCCCTCTCTCCCCCGTCTTCCCCCTCTCTAAACCCCCTCTCCCAATTCCTTCTCTCTTCCTACTATTCCCCACATTTTCTCCCCCCATTCTCCCTTTTCTACCCCTTTCTCCCCCCATTCTCTCCTTTCTCCTTCTCTCCTGTCTCCCTCTCTCCCACCCACTCTACCCACATTCTCTCCACTCACTCTCCACCTCTCACTCTCCCCTCTTTCCACCTCTCACTCTCCCCTCTTTCCACCTCTCACTCTCCCCTCTTTCCACCTCTCACTCCCCCCGCTTTCCCCATATTCTCTCCTCCCACTCTCCACCTCTCACTCCCCCCTCTCTCACACCTCCCACTCTCCACACCCTCTCCCATCCACTCTCTCCACATTGTCTCCCACTCTCCACCTCTCTCTACCCTTTCTCTCCCTCACTCCCATCCTCTCTCACCACCCTCTCTCCACCCCTTTCTCCCTCTCCTTCCCCACTCCCCCCTCTCTCTACCACTTCCTCCCCTTCACTCCCCCTCCCCCACCCTCTCTCTCCCAACTCTCCTCCACCACTTTCTTCCCCTCACCCCTTCTCTCATCTCCTCTCCCGCCCTCTCTCTACCCACTCTCCCCCACCCCTTCCCCCACCCTCTCTGCTCCCACTGTCCTTTCCCCCGTCTCCCCTATCTTCTTTTTCGTCTCTTCGCCTGCCTAATTCCTCTTTACCCTCTATCACCATTCTCTTCTTCCTCCTCCGTTTCTTCGGCCTTCACCTCCCTAAACCTTTGCTGTCTTCGCTCCTCACTCCGCAGGCCTCATTTCTTGCCTTGCCCTCTCTTTCCTTTTCCTTTCCTTCTCCTCACTTTTCCTCTTCCTTCCCTTCTCCCTCTCCTTCCCCCTTCTCTTCCTCCTTCGTTCCCATCTCCCTTCTCGTCTCTCCACCTTCTCTAATTTTTGTCTTCTTTTGAATCCCATGACATCACCTTCCTCCTCACTTTCTCACTCCCTCACATCTTTACACTCCTGCACTCCTCTCTTGTCACTGCACACTCTTCAGTCCTCACGTATTGCCCATCACTCCAGACTCCTCAATTCTCAATTCCCACTACTCGTTCCCTTTTCCATTTCCCTCCTCCTTTCCTTCTCGCTCATCCTTTCCCTTTTCTTCTCTCCTCCCTGTAATCCTCTCCTTCCTCTTCCTCTCCTTCTTCCCTCACCTCTCACCTCATCTCACTTCTCCTTTCTCACTTGAACTGCTCTGAGGTAAAGACGGAATTCTTCATCTTTATTACATTCCCCCCCCCCGTCTTCTTCCTCCTTCTTCTCTTTCGCTTCTTTCTTCTTCCCCAAATTCCGATTTTTTCTTCATCGTTCTCTTGTCATCTCAAGGATATTTCTACTTTTCCCTTTTTCCCATAAACTCCAACAGTATCTTGGATCTCGTTTCACCCCTCCTCTCTCCACTACCCCCTCTCCTTCTCCCTCTCCTCTTCACCCTCTCTCTCCCCCCTGTCTTTCCCTCCTCTCCCCTTTCCCCTCTCCTAACCTCAAGTCTTCTTCCTAACTTCCCCTATTTCCCTCTTTCTCCTTCTCCCCTTCCTCCTCTCTCCCCATATTCCCTCTCTTCTTCCCCCTTTCCCCTTCCCCCCTTCTCCTTCCCACCTCCCCTTCCTCTCACTCCTTTCTCGCCTTCCCCCCTCTCTCCGTTCTTCTCGCCTGACCTCAAACCTTCCCACATCCATTGCTCCTTTTCTCCCCCGATTCCCCTTCACTCTTTTTTTTTTCAGGAAAGTGTCATTTCGAAATTGGCTATAAACCACTTCGGTTCGAAATGCGAGCCACGGTGATGAATGGAATACTCTGACGGCAGCAAGAACCAAAAGAAAAGTACTGGCCACTACGGAAGTTTTTTTTGTTTTTTTCTTCCTCTTCGTCTTCTTTTTCATCTTCTTCCTCGGCGTCTTCTATTTCTTCTTCTTCCTTGTCCTCTTGTTCTTGATCTTGTTCTTCTTCTTCTTCTTCTTCTTTTCTCCTTTGTTATCTTCTTCTGCTGCTTCGTCTTCTTCTTCTTCTTCTTCTTTTTCTTCTTCTTCTTCTTCTTCTTCTTCTTCTTCTTTCCTTCTTCTTCTTCGTCTTCTTTTTCTTATGCTTCTTCGTCTTCTTCTTCTGCTTCTTCGTCTTCTTCTGCTTCTTTGTCTTCTTGTTCTTCGTCTTCTTTTCTTTTTCTTCGTCTTCTTTCTCTTCCTCTTCTTCCTTTTCTTTTCTTCTTCTTTTTCATCTTCTTCTTTTTCTTTTTCTTCTACTTCTTCGTCTTCTTCCTCTTCCTCTTCTTCTTCTTCTTCTTCTTCTTCTTCTTCTTCTTCTTCTTCTTCTTCTTCTTCTTCTTCTTCTTCTTCTTCTTCTTCTTCTTCTTCTTCTTCATCTTCTTCTTCTTCTTCTTCTTCTTCTTCTTCTTCTTCTTCTTCTTCTTCTTCTTCTTCTTCTTCTTCTTCTTCTTCTTCTTCTTCTTCTTCTTCTTCTTCTTCTTCTTCTTCTTCTTCTTTTCCACAATCGATATGGTGACACCCCACCTAGTACATCCTCTAGAGAGGTCCAAAATGAAATCAGTGAAGTGTTTCAGTACAGAAGAACAGACGGGTGAAGCGAACAAGTCTCAACCCTCTCGCTGCGAATGAAAGTTCCTGTCCGCTGAATAAAATCACCTGACAACAGCTGGAAATAAAATACTAAAGTAACAACACCGAAGGGGAAAGGATTTAGATTTCCCATGGCAGTTCCCCATTGGCTGAATGAAATTGTCTATGATTAACCGGTATAGTATATTTAAATGAGGGCCAGTGTTCTGAAAAGTTTAATCTTCACTGAACATAGGAACGGAAGAGACTGCAAGAGACCATAAGGTCTACACTAGGCAGTTCCATGTCCCTTACTACCATTCATTCCTATCCATAAAGTCCTCAAATATTCTCTTAAAACAACCAATTATTTCAGCTCTAACTACAGAATGAAATATATATGAACATAAGAATGGAGAAGACTGTAAGAGACCATAAGGCCTACACTAGGTAGTTCCATGTCCCTTACTACCTTTCATCCCTCTCCATGATAATAAATTCTCTTCAACTATCATTACATTATATGGGTATTAAAATTACCTCAAGTTGTGGGCCTCCTTAATGATTTTATTTTAGTTGATCACATACAATATTATTCATTTTGTTCTGAAAGATGATTCGTATAATATAACCCGCCTAACTCCAGCCGATTTTATTCAGTGTGAGACATCATCCCCCACGGAAAGAGAGAGAGAGAGAGAGAGAGAGAGAGAGAGAGAG
>NC_134778.1:92123922-92126422 GCF_046742065.1 Oratosquilla oratoria
AACTGCTCATAAATAATTCTGTCAATAGTAATAAAGGGTGTGTGTACAAAATACCTTGCAAATCATGTAATCAGTTTTATGTTGGTCAGACTGCTAAAGCACTCACAACACGAATTAATCAACATAAGAAATACGTTAGAGAGGGAAACCAATCTAGCGGTATATTCAACCACATGAACCATTTTAACCACCCAGTTGACTGGGATAACGCTAAAGTCATCACATACAACAACAACATAACAGAAAGAAATTTAATTGAATGCAGTTTGATCAAATCTAGCAAGGGGATAAATGTTAATCTTCATCAAGGTTTGTACAAATTAGATAGTTTTTATTTCTCATGAAATTTCAAAATTGTTTGAATTGTAATATAAATTATGAGCAGTTGTCCCATACTTGTTGGTTACCAGGACGGCCCAAACGTCCCATACTTGTTGGCTACCAGGACGGCCCATACGTCCGTCACGTGCACTTCTTCCACTACCTCTCCGAATGCCCTCTTCACTATGTCATATATTCTGTACCTTGTTTCTTCATCTTATAATTCCTTCTTTGTATCTGCACTGAAGATGTAATTACACGAAAGCGCTCTGCTTCGTTAGTTTACTTTTTCCTAGTGGTTATTTACGCATATATATATATATATATATATATATATATATATATTTATATATATATATATATACATATATACACATATACACACATATATATATATATATGTTTGTGTGTGTGTGTGTGTATAATCCGATTTTATTCAGCTGAGGGGAGAACCAAGGTCAAATGTACTCTCGATGCAGATCTGAATAAAACGGATTGCCTTGTGTCATGTAATATTTCTTGTAAACAAATGTATGTAAACAGGTTGAGAGACGAGACCACGCACTCTGTATTAAGAGAGCACAAGAGGGGACAAAGCTATAAGGAAGAACTTCAACTTTTATAAAAAAAAAAAAAAACGAGATTAGGAATTGCATGTGGAAGAGATAAGAGTTGCTTGAAGGAAGTCGCGTTCTTGTTCTTCAGAAGACGATTATGAATAATCGGACTTTAGAATGTTTTAGTGGAGTGAGGCTAAATCGCTTCTGGTGGCACACGCGGCCCTTAAGTGAAGACTTGCGGTGTCTTCCATTTGTGAAGAAAGAAAAAATGGTTTGCGTGAGCCAGAGAAGTCCCTCTGGATGACAGTTTGGGTCCCTGGAAAAGACGATTGGAGACTTTGCAATCTGGTAAAGCCTCCTAGAGATAGAACATTATAAAAAGAGTGAAGGAGACTGCACGAGGCCATAAGGCTTATATTGGGCAGTTCCATGTCCATTACCATCTATCATTCCCATCCATAAAGTTATCTAACATTCTCCATAGTTTCAGAGTTCACTACGTGGTTACTAATTCTATTTCATTCATTAATCACTGTATAAGTAAACTAGTTCTTACCTATTTCCTTCTTAAATCTAAATTTGTCCAATTTTAATCCATTACTACGATTCCTGCCCTTCCGTTATAGTATGGTGACCTTGTCTGCATCACCTTGTTAAAGCGCTCTATGGATCTACCGTTGTAGAAAGTTGTGTCATCGAAGTCATCCCGAAATGGGGATAACGGGACTTCTGTCCAGTTTCTCTTTGTGATTTTTCTCGCATGTCATCTTCCGGGTCTCGCTGTATTGCCTACCCGACCACTGTGATGGGTGATGACCCTTTATCCACAAGGTGCTAAGAGGGGCGGCAAAGGGGTCTCCACGTGTATGAATCGGGTGATTTTTAACTCAGCCTCCACTTCCCCAGCCCGGTGTAGAGGAAAGGACAATAATAATAATTGGTATACATTTGTATTCTTTTAGTTCGTGAAAAGAGAAGGCGAATCTACATGTCGACCTCTTGTCGTTTTCCGTATAGTCCTCCATTTTCTGATGTACAATTTTTTACATATTTACTTTATTATTACTATTATTATTATTATTATTATTATTATTATTATTATTATTATTATTATTATTATTATTATTATTATTATTATTATTATTATTATTATTATTATTATTATTATTATTATTATTATTATTATTAGTTATTATTATCATTATATATTATATATATATATATATATATATATATATATATATATATATATATATATATATATGTATGTATACCTCCCTTATAATGGGAAAAAAACTCTTGTGATATATGTGTATATATATATATATATATATATATATATATATATATATATACACATTTCATGATCAAATACATGTATACTTTTAAGTTTATATATAAATGCGGATGTGTATGGATGTATGTACGTATATATTCACCTATAGAGGATTAACTGGTGGAAGGGTGTTTCCCACATACCCATTGCCAGAACAGGTATGTAGTAGGACGAAGGGGAATTCTTGCCCACTCGATAGAGAAAACTCCATTCGCTTTTCGTGCACTCTATAACCAGATCCCCGTGGAGACTTGTGATTAGTATAGAGAAAGAGAGAGAGGGA
>NC_134778.1:92131422-92141422 GCF_046742065.1 Oratosquilla oratoria
GGAAAGATATTGGGGAACAAATTACGGAATTCGGGCCTGTAAGTAAAGAAGAAGGAGAGGAAGAAGAAGAGGAAGAAGAAGAAGAAGGAGAGGAAGAAGAAGAAGAAGGAGAGGAAGAAAAAGAAGAAGAAGAAGAAGAAGCTTTCGGAGGAAGTAGGCCTAAGGGAGTATAGTGAACCCTTGTTAAGGAGGAACAGTAAAGACAGTGTTATCCATTTACAGAACAGATATTTCTCCAAACTGCTTAAGATCTTTTGATGTTAACTCTAGAATCTCTCCTCTCTACTGAATTACGTCTTCTGCTTGTTCAGAACATTATCCTTAAATGCTGGCAAGGTCTTGATAAAGAAATCAACTATTGAGGTTTATTTTTCATCAATTTTTGCGGACCTATTAATAGTATGAGGCAGATTGATTGGGAGAGTGATATTCTAATAGGATTGTGTTTATGAATAAAGAATAATTCTAAACGGTACTCGTAGAAAATGAGAAACGGAGTACTGAAGTGAACAGATAGGCCTTTGTTAGGTCTATAGGGACATTGAATTATAAGAGAGGGAAGTTAGCTGGTGGTCTGGTAAAGCCCGCAACAGGCTTAGGGTCACTAAAGTACGGGAGGAGTGCCACAGGATTTGATATTTGTGCCGAAGTAATGCAGGAGAGATGGGCCGCGTAATAGCCCAGTGGGTACCGTGTCGAATTCATGAGCGGGTGATCGTGAGTTTGATTCCCAGGACCCGCTGCGTTCATCTTGCGTTCGTTCCCGATAGCCCTGGAAAAAAAAAAAAAAAACGCAACTGACAGGGCTTGCCCTACTACAGAACTGAAGTTGCTATCCCAGGGTTAAGGAGAGGCACCTGGAAGTGGAAAAAAATGAGAAATTGAGACAGAAGGACGCGCATCTTAGTTAATGCAGCTTTAGCGATGATCTCCACATAATTTGTACGGGTTAGATTGAGACGATTTTATGTTGTTGGGAAGACCGATTTCCATTGAGTCTCAACCGATCAAGACGCTATATCTATATATAGATATTTTTATATATATATATATATATATATATATATATCTTTCTATATATATATATATATATATATATATATCTTTGTATATATATATATATATATATATATGTATATATATATAATATATATATAATATATATATATATATATATATACAGTATATATATATAATATATATATGCATATATATATACTGTATGTACTTGCAGAAGCCACTTCGAAGATAAAACAATTGAATACCAAACGTTTTCGTCTATTCATGACATCATCAGGGCACAAAGAATACAGCATACCTTGTAAAGTATGTGATTTTAAGTACATAGGCCAAACAGGAAAAGACATAAGCAAAAGGATTATTCAACATAAATACAATTTAAGAACGGGTTAACAAATGTCAAATGGACTTTTCGTCCGTCAAAAAGAGTTGTCCCATAATACTGATTGGCAAAACACAAAAGTTTTTGCATCCTGTCACAACATTGTAGAAAGAAACATAATTGAATCATGTTACATTAAAAATAAATTTGAAAATAATATGAATTTGAGCGTAGGGTTGTATAAGTTAAATAGCTTTATTATGAAAAAAGATTATAAATAATTCTTCTAGAGTCGGGTAACCTGGGACCTTTCCCAATTCCTCTGCCACTATGTATATATTACGACTTTTTGCCATTTTCTGTATTCTATGTACCCTGATGATGTCTTGAATAGACGAAAACGTTCGGTATTCAATTCTTTTATTTCCCAAGTGGTTTAAGCAAGTATTGTTATCACGTGAGTTTAGTGATTTGTTTTGCATATATATATATATATATATATATATATATATATATATATACATATAAATATATATATATATATATATATATATACACATATATGCACGACATAGGGTATTCAAAACTGGAGAGATGAAGGGCGACCCCCCCCTCTCTAAAAAAAAAAAAAAAATCCGCAGAAGTAGAAGGTGATGGAATGTCGTCAGTATACGAAGTGAGGGAAGCTTCTGGACGAAAAACGGGTGTTAACGACAGCGTTATAGGGGAATGGGGACACTTGAAGCCGTTCTCCTTTATGGGAGCCACGCAGCCTCTCCGGAAGGTGAAAGCTTCTTTGGATGCAATAAAAGAATTTTTATTTTTTGCTGAGGTTTAGGCTTTTACACAAGTGACATGGTCCGACTTTTTCGAGAATTCGGGTAAGGTGACTGTGCGTTTAGTCGAAGAACGAGGAGAAGGTGGGGGTATTGTATTGGGAAGTATTGGAGGGGGAACCATATTGATAAGCGAGGGGGGGATCTTCTTTGGAGGAGGTTAGTGAGTCTTATATCAAATAGAAGGTAATTGGAAGGGAAAGATTACGAGAAGGACGAGATAATTGGCTTATGGGAGGATGGTTGTGAAGTGAAGAGAGAGTGCTAGAGGTGAGGGAGTCGGGGAAGACGAAAGGAAGTGAATGTGGGAGAGGGAGGGAGAGAAAGGGAGTGGAGGAGAAGAGAGGAAGGAAGTAGGGGAGAGTAAAGGAAGAGAGCTGGAGAGAGGAGAGTAAGAGACTTGAGAAGAGGGGAAGGAAAGAACTGGGGAGAGGAGAAGAGAGTTAGAGAGAGGGGCGTAAGGGAGTTGAGGAGAGGAAAGGAGTGGTAGAGAGGAGAGGAAGAGAATGTCAGAAACAAAAGGAAGGGAGTAGGGAAGAGGAGAGGAAGGGAGTTAGGGAGATGAGAGAAAAGATGAGGTGTTGAAATAAAGAGAGTGGGTGAATAGGGTAGAGAAGAGGAAGGAAGTATGGAAGATGAAGGGAGTTGGGAGGGAAGAGGGATAGAATGGAGAGGGGAAAGAGAGCGGGAAAAAGTTGAGGGAGTGAATGAAGTGGAAGAGGAGGTAGTCGGGATGGAGCGAGGTAGGAAATTGGGGAGAAGAGAGGAAGAGGGTCGACGTGAAGAGAGTAGGGGAGAGGAGAGGAAATATTTCAGGGAGAGAACCAAAGAATAGGAGAAAGAGAGACGAAGAAAAGAGAGGTAGTGAGAGGAGAAGGATGGAGTGCAGAAGAGGAGAGAGAAAAGTAATTGGGGAGAGTGATGTTAGAAGTGCACCCTATGTGACTATGTTGGAGAGTGGGAGGGGTGTTGGAGATGTTGGAGAAAACTGATTATAGAGAGGAGGGTATAAATTGACTGATTTTCGAAAGACGTGTTTTCTGCTTCATTTCCTCCTCCTCCTTCTCCTTTTGTTCCTCCTTTTCTTCATCCTCCTACTCCTCCCTCTCATCCCCTCTTCCTTCTTCTTTTCTTCACTTTGTAATTACTCTTAAGTTTACGTTAATTGTTTTTCTGTCAAAGGGGCGCCACGGAGATTGATTTGATACCTTGGCGGCACCCAGAGCGAGAGGGGGTGACACGGAAGTAATTTAGATCACCTGACGGTAGCCAGAATAAAAGGAGGAGTGCCTTCTGGTACGGAAGGGTTTAATGTTTTTTTGGGTTTGGCCCGAAATGATCTCGACACCTGTTGGCGAAAGATCGTGAATTTTAGTCAGAGTAGACACCATACGAGGATGAAGCATTTATCAAAGGTACAACGTTTCGCTATATTTTTTTCAAGAGCATAATTGTACTTCATGTACCTAGAAAAGCTTCAACAAGCGAAACACCGTACGGTTCGTAACGGTTTGTAACGTTCCTTTGTAACGGTTCCTTCCTCATATGGTGTCTAGTATAACCATTCTGTTGGCAATTCACATTTCAAATCATCATGAACTTTAATTTGTATGAACACTTACTTAGCATGTAGTCCCCTTCAGCTGAATTCAGTTGCCTGCCGGCAGCTAAGATAAATGGTAAATTCGCGAAATGTAGCAGGATTTTATGAAAATGTATCCAGAGCTACAAAAGGACAGTTTTCCAAGTCAGATCCCATATGACCGAGTTGATAGGGATATAAACCTTACATCCCCTCCCCCCTTCACTCCCAAGTAGATTTTCCATTTCTGTATATCTTCTCTAGCAAAGAGCTTTGCTGTAGAATATAAACAAAGTGAATAGGTTTGGTGCGTGTTCGTTACAAAATATTGTTATACTAACTGACTGACTTTTATATATCCTTCTTGTGATAGAGAGCACGAATTTACAGGTGCCAGTGGTAGAAGGTATTCCAGGCTTTTACATACGGCCTATAGTTACATATGCATTTTTTTCATTAGTGTTGAATGGATCTGCATTTGGAATAGTGTTAGATCAATCATAGAATGGTGCAACTTGTGTAATAGTTCTTAAGTAACAATAAAAGTATATGCTTCTATATAACATAAAGTGTTTTGCTTTTTGAGTGGGAAGTGGGGAGCAATAGGTTACAGGATGAGGCGATTTCGGGAGCGAGAGGAAAGAGGAGCCTGCAAAGGGAGATAAGGAGATTAAAGGAACGGCTAAAAGAGGGCGGATGTGGGAAGAGAACGGAGACGGGAACTGGAAGAAGAAAGAAATGGATGAAGACAAAAGACGAGAGGAAAGAACTGATAAAGATTGGATGTGAAGATATGGGGGAATGAATGCGAGATAAAGGTGTGAATAGGAGAGATTTGGTGCAAAAGATTGCGAAAAAGGAGGAAGACAATTGAAAACATTTAAACAAAAAGAAAATTGTCGAGGCAGGAAATGTTCCCCGTTGTCCTTGTCGTTACTGCGGTACGGTTCGTAATGGTAGTATCTAATCATACCTGTTCACAGCAGAGACTCCACATGTACTGAATAGAATTGGATAGCTTTGAATAAGACCTGCGAAAGACTCAAACACTGCCAAAGGGTGAAGAGGAAATCCTTGGGTATCAGGGCACACTTTGCGTGAAAGTGTGGCTTCAAGGAACTCAGGATTGTGAATGCATGACATGACCCCGTGTTATAGGCCACATGCCAGTTCCAGGAGAAGACTGCAACTTGATGTGCGTATAGGCCATGACCGCACATTGCTTATGAAGTTCTGTTTTCCTTTTAGGCAGTGCATACCTATGAAAAAAATCGAACCAGCGTACATCGCTTCAAAGCCTTGCAATAATCATAGAGAAGGATTTATTGCATTATCAAAGTTGACTAGCGACTTTGTTCGAAGTGAAGCGGAGCGAAGTAAGGACGGAGATAAGGGAGGAACAGGGTAAGGAAAATGAAGTATAAAAGCTGTGAATATTTTTCTTAGTGTATACTCTGAGGAAGTCCTCTTAAGGACGAAACGTTAGCGATAAAACTCCTATGGACTTTTGGCGTTTACCTCACCACCCTTTCCACTCATTGTCATACATATTTCAACATATATATATATATATATATATATATATATACCCCGTCTAGGGGATTGGCTGAATGTTATTGTGGTGTTAAAAGCTGCTCATTAGCATATAGCTGATACTGTAGAGTCTATATGGGTTGCCCCTATGTACCAGAGCCACTCATCATATTGTCTGTGATAGAAGAAATCTCTATTCATAGAGAAATGATGATACTTTATCATACTGCGACTGCCCCTATGTTATGCTGTCACCCCACTCTAGATACTGTCCCGTACCACTTCTCTGAATATTTATTTCATTTATTCGCCGAACCCTGTGGTGGGGGAGAAGAATACTGCCACCGAATGTTCCCACTTGAGTCGTAAAAGGCGACAAAAACGGGACGGGGATATGACTAGGCATCTTTCTGTAGCTCCTAAGGTGATATTCTAAAAAAAAAAAAAAAAAAAAAAAAAGGCATAAGAATGTTTGGAAGAAATTTTACAACCGTTACCCTAAGTTTTGGGCCTTTTAATGTGCGTGGATGTGATACAGATAAGAGTAAAAGCGAAGAAATAGTATGTTTGTGAGAACGGTACCACTGAGCCGTCGAGATGTTATACACAAATAAGTGTGTGTGCGTGCGTGCTTGTGTCTGTGTATTTGTGTGTGTATTGTATGTATGTGTGTCCTGTATGTGTTCGTGTGTATGTGTGTGTGTGTGTGTGTGTGTGTGTGTGTGTGTGTGTGTGTGTTTGTGCGCGCGCACGATTGTATGTGCATGTGTAATTGTCTCAGTTGCATTCTACTTTTGATTTAAAGATTCAATACCTTTAAGAATCTGAAGAAAAATAGGGAAGGACCTGTCTTTGCCCGATCCATTTACACGATTAAAAATGATCATTCAACCGTCGGATTAAAATAACGAACAGAAATTTTTGGGTTTGTAGGACGATCAGAGGAAAAGAATTATCTTTACGAACGAAGAAATTATTACTCAGGACGAGACCAAATTAAAATTACGACTTTTCCGAAATTAAAGGAAATCGAACGAGAGTAAGAAAAAAGAGAGAGAGAAACGTCAAAGTACGTAAAAGAACGTTCAGGAACGTTTTGCGAAATAGTGCTGTCTGTTTCTTGAAACCTGATCCATGTTAGACACGAGTTGTTTTCAGCAATCATGACGCCAATCGTAACAGAAAGAGTGCCAACAAACACAGAATGTTATAGGCTATCACTCTTGCATTATCAAGATGAATATAATAGGTTGGCAACAACCAGATAAAGCTGTAATGTACAACCCGGTATAAAAGTACTTGTCTTTTCTCTATTTCTTTTATCCCCCATTCTCTCTCTTTCCGCTATGCTCTCCGCAACACCAAATGTAGAGGATTGAAATGTCATTTATCAAACATATTCATGATAGAAAAATCATGTCAAATTACCAAGAAGAAAGAAAAGATGATTTAAATATTATCTATCAGACATATAATAGAAAATCCCTGACGAATTACCAAGAAAGAAAAGAAAAATGAAAGTAAAAGATCTGAGAGAAAATTGCTGATTCAGGTGGATTTCTATGAAGAACATTATAGAAATAAAGAGGTAAAACGTGTCACATAATCATGATCTTTTGACAGCCGAGGTATGTGGACAATGGTAAGAGTCAGCGAGAAGTGCATGTCCAGGGATTTCTAGGATTCAATATGGGACTAACAGACCAATGGACACATAAGAACATAAGAATGAAGGAGGCTGCAGAGACCATAAAGCCTACTTCAGGCAGTTCCATGTCCATTGCTACCTATTATTCCCGTTCATAGTGTCACATACACTTAAACATTGACAAATAGATACATAGCTCCACATACATATATATGCAACAGTAATCACATAAAACACGTGAATAAAGATTTTTTGCTTGTAACCACGAGGAAATTAAAGATCGGAATACTGAACGTTTTCGTCTATTAAGACGTTCAGTATTCCGATCTTTAATTTCCTCGTGGTTACAAGCAAAAAAAACACATATATATACATATGTAACATATATATACATATAGAAACACGTACATGGACAAAGACAAATACACATAAATAAACACATAAGGGGATAAACACATAGAGGACAGACACATAGATGCATAGCTACAAGACAGAAAGTGCAACATATGGAGAAACAGACGAGCAGTTATAGGTAGCCTGTGGGAGTATAGACGGAGAAAGACGTACAAATATAGATAGAAGGGACATGCAGACAGATGGTAAACAATTTGAGAAAAGATTAGATAGATTGACGGTAAGTACACACACATGGACACACAGAGATAAACAGGCAGACAGATAGTCAGACATATATTAGGCAGACCGGCAGGAAGAGACAGGCAGACGGAATTTAGGTTGATGTCTGCTGAACGAATGGAGATGAATTATTCCGATTACCTCAGCCTCCCGCGTCCCTGAGCGGACTGGACGTGATCGATGTGTCGTCAAAACAGTTTATTTCAGTCCAGGTGCTCGTCCCAGTCTAAGTGGAGGTTTTCCTCATCCAGATAAAATTCTAGAAAAAAAAAAAAATTATATATGGGAGTGTGTTGTATAAGACCAATATTATTGCAGTAGTGTGTACGGATGAGGTAGATTTCTCATTATCAGAGAAACACTGGCCCACAATACGGTGTAATAGAATGAAAACGGTTAATATACATAGGTGAGTTGGCAACATGTGAGAGTGTTGCCGTCCCGATATCTTTTATTTCACAGTGGTTCATCCTGATCGATGGGCTCTTCAAGGCCTGAATTTTACTCAAAGAATATTGTCATTTATCATTTATAACCACAAAGAATTTATATTTCTTATGAAATAAAAATGCAATTTCAACAGTCTGACCACTTCATCAATTATACGAGAATAATATATCTATCACAAGGACATCAAAAACACAGGACGGATGAAATCCAATAAAATAAATTCCAGATATCACCATCTCGTTCATTTTCACGTTGTCTCGTGGAAGCTTGGGTTTCAAAAGGATGAGCATATTGATACTGCATATATATATATATATTAAGACAGAAACAGAAACACGAGAAGAGCTTTGAGTTTTATTACCGACGTTTCGACACTGATTTTTTTTTTCAAGGTAGCACATCTAGAGGATAGATACACAGTTTATATATTTTTTACATGCGTTCTTAGCTCCTTTTTCGTCTCCTCTAATCGTTGATTGCTAGTGAAGCTGCTGGGAGAGACCGTGTGATAAAGCCTCTTCGGTTGTTATTAGAATTATTAATACTAGTTTCTGCAGCTTCTATAACTTTTCTCATTTTCTTGTTGAGACCTTCGTGTAATATTTCTATGTATTTCCAATTCCGTAGGTGTCCTGCTTTGTCTATATTTGTAACAAGTCAGTTGCTGGTTCTGTGTGGTCTAACGTCATTTTTGTGTTGTTGCGTCCGTCATGTGATTCCTTGTTCACTCTCTCCATAGTACGATTGATCACACTCAGTACAGGGGATTTTGTTTACAATGCTATTTTCGTGTTTGTAGTCTGTTTTTGTTTTGTTTTGTTTTTTGCTATTTTTCTTGTTCTCTGTACTGTGTTTGTAATTATCTTATGTTATTTTGTTTTATGTATTTTCTTATTTTTGTGACTGCTGTGGAGTTTGGGATTACCAGTATATCATTCTTATTATTTTCGTCTTTTTCTTTGTTACTTGTTGCTCTCTCCAGTAACTCTTGTGCTTCCGTTTTTGATTGTATAATCAATCTCTTAGGATATCTTATTTTTTGAAATATTGAAACTATGTGTTTTATTTCGTCTTCTATGTACCCTGTGCTACATATTCTGTATGCGTGTAAGAAGAACCCAATATTTGTACCTGATTTAATTCTTTCACTGTGACTTGATAAATAGTGGACATAATCTTCTTTGTTGGTTTGTTTTCTGTGTACCTTATATTTTGAGCCGGAATCTGTTCTAATGATTGTTGTGTTTAAAAATGATAAGTACCCTTCTTGTTCTTCTAATGTGAACTTGATCTTTTCGTGTGCCTTATTTATCGGATTTTGTTGTGGATGTTTGTAGCTTTGGGTGTTATAATTGATATATCGTCTACATATCTTAGCCATGTGTTGTGTCTGCCTATTATTCATTGTATATTGTCTATTTCTAATGTCTCCAAGAAAAGATTTGCAGCTATTGCACTAAACGGTGACCCCATAGGTAGACCGTAGTACTTGGTTAAATGTGAAGGGGTTGAAGTTAATGCAGAATGAAATTACTTGTAAATAATCTGGTTTTGGGATTGTTAGTTTAATGTCATCTATCCTTTCTGTTACTCTTTTTATAGCGTCTAGTGCTCCATTTCTTGGAATATTTGTAAAGAGTAATATTATGTCTAGGCTGTATACTTTCTTACCTTTAAATTGTATATCTTGTAATCTATATATCATATCTCCTGAATTCTTTAGATAGGTTCTGCTTATTGATCATAACATTTGTAAAAGTGGTTTGGCTAATCTGTGTGATGCGCTACTTATTCCTGATGTTATGGGCCTCAGTGGATGCCTGGTTTATCTACTTTCAGAAGATATGATAAATAGATTAAAAGATATACAATTTAAAGACAAGAAACTATACAGCCTAGATATAATATCGCTCTTTATAAATATTCCAAGAAATGGAGCACTAGACGCTATAAAGAGAGTAACAGAAAGGATA
>NC_134778.1:92146422-92151422 GCF_046742065.1 Oratosquilla oratoria
TTTCTCTTAAAAAGATTCAATATTTTCCTCCATTTCCTTCGTGTATACGAAATTCCGTGATATTTTGCATGTTTATTTTTTTATAAACATGTATAATATTTTGTTTTGGAAAAAAAGAAAAGAAAAGAAAAGAAAAAAAACGTTGCAAAATGTCCGGTTCGGAATGTCAAGCTCGTCCGGGTTCCCCCGAAAAAACTCCGGACGGCTTGTCACTGCTGTGGGTTTACCCGGAATTTTGATGCCGGGCTTCAATGGACGACCTGAAAGGCGGGCACTTCGCGGATGCTAGCCGGTGACACGCCTTCGTATACTGGACGGAGGCGAAGTGGAGGCGGAAAGAACGAGAGATGAGACTGGGTGGAAGTGAGAAGGAGGCCAGATGGAGAACAGAAAGCGGTATGGAGACAAGCCGGAGAAGGAGAGGCGGAGGTGGAGGAGAAGAGGAGGCACAGTGGAGGTGTGGAGTACACGGAAAGGAAGGATGTGGGTAAGAGGGAGGACGGAGAAGGGGAGGCAGAGGAGGAATGAAGAGGAAGGTTCATGGAGACAGAAGAAGTGGAGGAGACTGAGAGGAGGAGAAGAGATGGCAGGATGGAGGTGTGGAGTACACGGAAAGGAAGGATGTGGGTAAGAGGGAGGATGGAGAAGGGGAGGCAGAGGAGGAATGGAGAGGAAGGTTTATGAAGACAGAAGAAGTGGAGGAGACTGAGAGGAGGAAAATTTGGGAAGGACGAATGGAGTGGGTGGTGAAGGGGGGAATTGGATTTGAGTGAGGAGATGGGAGGGGGTAGCTAGGGTAGAGATTGAATAATGGAGGGGAAGGGGAGAGAAGAACGTGGCTTATTGCAAACCATTAAACCCTAGGCTACCTCTAGCCGAATAAAACCAACTGGCCAGCACAAAATCTTTAATGTATTCTGCCCAAGAGTGGCTTTGCAATTTTAAATTCTATTATTATTATTATTTTTTTTCATCAGGAACATGGCGTTTAATTGTGCAGAATTCATGAAGATGGGGCCGAAAGGATTAAGTAAGAAAGCTTAGCCGAGTTAGTTTTTAAGCTTTTACTGCCCCGAGCGTCTTCCAGTCTGGATAAAATTGCCTGACACTGGCTGCTTTCTCTTTTGCCAGGATTGTTACGTCATCGTTCTCCCTAGTTCTGGTTTTCTCCCCATAAGTAGATTTTTTTCTACTTTAAATCTATTCATTCATCTTTGTCGTTCTCTCCTCATTGGTCCTCTTCTCATAAACAAAACAGTGTCGGTGTTTTTTTTTCTTTTATTTCACTTCTCTTTTAAAGATATTCATTTGTTTATCTCTCTCTCTCTCTCTCTCTCTCTCTCTCTCTCTCTCTCTCTCTCTCTCTCTCTCTCTCTCTCTCTCTCTCTCTCTCTCTCTCTCTTACACACACACACACACACACACACACACACACACACACACACACACACACACACACACACACACACACACACACACACACACACACACACACACATTATGATTCGATCTTAACGCACGTGTACCCCGGACAAATTTGTGGAATAACAAAAAGAAAAGTTTTGTTTATCTGCTTGTTTATCTATATATGTTTGTATATATATATATATATATATATATATATATATATATATATATATATATATATATATGTAAACATCGGCTCTATATGTAAACATCGGCTCTACCTGATTGTGAAGCATCTTGTGTGTACTTCCCATGTTCCTAGCTTGTCTTTTACTTTATGTATATATATCCACCTTTGTCTCTGTAACTGTGTATTCCTTGATAATGTCTTAAATAGACGAAAACGTTCGGACTAAGCTTCTTATTTCCCAGTGGTTTTTTCTGCATATTATTTTCACGTGTGCCTTGTGAATTACTGCAACATATATATATGTATGTATATATATGTGCGTGTGTGTATATATATATATATATATACATATACATATATACATATATATATATATATATATATATATATATATAACACTTATTTTGCAACTGACCTGAATTATTTTATTTTGAAAATAGTTATGTTTTATTTCCCTTGAAAATTAACTTTTGCAAAGGTCATGTTTGTAAATAATTGTAAGATGGATCGATTATAGAAAGAATGAGTGAAACAAGTGTGTGGAGGAAAGTCTGGATGCAGGGGAGGTGGGGGAGGGAAAAGGAGAGAGGGAGGGAGGGGGCAGGAGGAGGGAGTGTAGGTGAAGAGGAGAGACTGAAAGGGGGAAAGGGTGTATGGTAATGGGAGGAAGGGGAGGAGGTTAGAAAGGAGGCTGGGGAGAATGAAAACATGTTTTATTCATAGAGGAAAACACAGATATACAGATATTCATGCATTTGCAAAAAGAGACAGGCAGTGATAGACAATTGGGTGTTCAGGCTGATATAAAAATGAAGGACACTGCAGAAGACATTAAGGCTTACACTAGGCAGTTCTACGAGTATGTACATTAACACCTGTCATCCTCATCCATAAAGTTATCTAACCTTCTTTTAGAACAACTAATAGTTTTAATACTCACTGCACGGTTACTATGCCATTCGTTATCCTCCTCACTCTTGGTAAACAATTTCTTACCTCCTTCCTTCGTAAACCTAAATTTGTCTAATTTACTATGAGTCCTGACAGACTGAATAGAAGCTAAATTTGGATTGGTATTTGGATAGATAAACATTTACGTATGCAGACAGTCTTAGTTATGGATCAAAATGCCTCCTGTTGGTATTCTCTTCCTATGTAAACCTTTTTAAACTTAGACTGACAGGAGTAGAAAGAGAATCAGGCATTCAGAGACAGACATTCAGGTGTTCAGATAGAGATAAACATTCAAGCATGCGCGCAAGTGAACAGATAGGGATTCAGGCACTCAGACAATCAGACAGACGGACAGAAAACCAAGCATTGAAACAGAGACAGAGACAAACGGACGGGTAAGCATTCGAGCAGTGATGCCGAGGAACTGGAAGATCGACAAGCAAACATTCGTATACACGATAACATCAAACGGTTTCCTGAGAGACATGTTCTTCATCGGCCGGGAGGATGAGGCGCAGCAATACTTTAAATACCAGACGAAGAAAAAGAACCAAGTCTGAGAGCTTCTGGTCTGAAAGCGAACTCGAAGGGAGGGGAAGGGGGTTGGGGGGTGGGGGTTTCTTAGTAGGGGGAGAGACCCGAATAGAGAATTGCTGACGACAGCCTTGATAAAAAATGGGAAACTAATTAGTGGAAGGGGCTCTCCTTCATGTGAAGAATAATTAGAGATTAGAATAAACAGCATGCAAGACCATAACAAGTGGAGGGGGGGGGGAGGAGGTGAGGGTCTTGGTAAATGAATGCTGAGGACATAAACACCGTCGAACAGAGATAATGAGGCAGTTAACCCCTTCGATGTCAAGGGAGAATTAGAACTAATGACTTGGCGAAGGGAGGAGTCCTAAGGAGATTTGGCTCTTTTGTAGGGAGTCCAGATGCCCCCCACGCCATTCAGTCTGGGGTCACAAAACTTGATATACGCAGGGCCCTCTTCATTGAGGGGGCCGTCCATTGCCTGAATAAAATTGCGTTGTCTTTAGCCACATCTAAATGTTAATGGGCCTGATCACAGTATCAATTAAGGCTTGACAGTTAGCTGAGTGAAGTAGAAGGTAAAATACTCTCTGATTGGGAAGGGGCTCTTTAGTAGGTTCACCCTCTTCCCTAACGATGGGACCACATTTGAATATAATAGCCTGGCGGCACCCAGAATGTAGGTGTAAGTATCATCCGGTAAGGAAGGGAAGAGGTGGTCTCTGTCAGCTCAACGGGACCGGAAAAGAACCGATGAACACGGCGTGTACCCGCGGAGAAAAGAGAAGCAAATTCCCGGGGATAAACGGATGAAGCGAAGACGAAAGTCCTTCAGGGGTAAAGGAACCCTCTTTGTGTCAGGGGCGCATCCCCCCTCGAGGGAATGAGACCCCTTTGAAACCGCCCATCCGGGTGGGAGGGTGGAGGGGAGAAGGAAGATGGTAGGACAAAGACGTCGCGGACAAGGCAGAAGACCGCTTAATACAGCTACGGCAACAAGTCTCGTCTCCGCTTCCAAAGCATTTCGTTCGTAGACACCAGCAATTGCTGCTTGTGTGCGATCCTTTATGGAATAGGGGACAACACTTTTTAATGTGACTGTAGGGTCTCCTGAGGGAAAGAAAAGGGATGAAGGAGGAAGGAAGAGAGGGAGGGCGGTTACAACAAAGGGAAGTGGGAGGAGGAAGAGGTGTGGGTTAGGAGGGAGAGAGGGAGGGGAGGAGTAAGGGAGATATCAAAGAAAAGAAAAGGTTCTGGGGGAGGAAAGGGAAGGAATATAAGTGAGGAACGGTATAGGGTTTGTGGTAATTTCGAGAAGGGGTGTGAGTGTGTTGTGATGTTCTTGTGGTGTGGTGAGATGGGGACGAAGCGCGAGTTTCATGGGTGATTTTTCTTCTCTTCTTAAGAAGTAAGCAGGTGGTAAAAAAAGAAAGAAAATAGATGATGAGAGAGTGGAAATAAAGAAAAAGAATTTGAGGAGAGAAAGTGAGATTGGAGGGTGTTGAGGATGGGGAGGAGGAGGAAAGAAAAGAGAAGAAAAAAAGAAAAAAAAATATAGAAGGGAGAAGCTTAGGAAATATGAAATATTTTAGAGCCACTTTGGAACTAGTGGGCTTAGGCAGGTGGATAAAGTTGGGAAGAGAAAGCGAAAGATGTTCCTCTCATCTTAATAAAATCGTCTGTTGTTATCCAGAATAAAGTTTTCAAATGGGATGACATCCCAACGAGGAAATCGAGGGTCTGTAGCCGAATGATACGGCCGCCGTTAGACGGAATGATTTTTTTTTAAAGTGCCACGGAGATGAAGAAGTTAATATGACGACAGCCAAAATAAAATGAAAAATATTACAGGGATAAACAATGGCCCCTTAGCTGTTGAAGGAGCTTCAAGGAAATGAATAAAATAGAAATGCCA
>NC_134778.1:92153922-92163922 GCF_046742065.1 Oratosquilla oratoria
TCGCCGATCGGTCTTTGTCTTGCGTTTCAGTTTTCACTTGGGTCTCTCGTCAGAGCAGTTATTCAAAGTGTTGCGTGTCCTGGTTCGTTAATGACTTGGCAATTAAGCTTAGGTAGAAGTGGGTCGTAATACACTAATGTGAAAGAACAAAGTCTTAAAGGCAAGGTTAAGGTCTTATGTCAATTAAGTATGATGGTATTGCAGTGTTATTAGATTGTGTTGATGGCTGTTTTGGTCTATTATGTGTTCTTCTCGTATTTATTGCACATACCGACAACATCAACACCAAAGTCAAAGTAATATCCAGCATGGCCACTTCCATACCCATCACCACAACCTTTGCCATGTTCATCACCACCACCATGCCACTACCATACTAAAGCACAATCATATCATCACATTATCTTACTACTACCACTCTGCTTCTGGTACAAGTACGTGTTCGATTTCGTATGTCTTCGAGTTTCACTGTGACTTCCACTTCAACTACGAATTTCACTATGACTTAGGCCCTGTTCACACTAGCGATTTGAACCGCGCGGAAACCGCGACGGTAACGCATAGTCAAGGAAAAACTGCGTGTTTGTTTGTGAACACCTCCATTGACTTAAATCGTACAGTAATTGAACCGCCAGTTTGAACAGAGCCTTGGACTTGGACTTCCCATAGTAATGTTGTCCACATTTATATTTCCATTTCCCTTGACGTCAGCAGCGTTGGCAATGTAGTGTTAGTGGCAGCAACAAGGCTCCGCCCGTATTGGACTGTTGGAATATACAGCTTGCTACAGCAGCATTAACGGTGGATGGAAATAGAACTTGTATGTCACAACATGGTAAGGGTCATGTTGGTATACCTTCTATTCCTCATGGGCCGTAACAGAAGATTTTATTCGTTCGATTTGGGGATATTCAGTGGACCAGACTTCCTTCAGAAATTTTTTCTCTCTTTAGCGAAATGAAATTATTTAGTTTCATCCAGGTAAACAATTGTAATCCAAGATTGAGAGGCAATTCTTAAGGCAGAAGTTAAACGATAATTTGCAAAATTATTCGTGCTGCAAGTTGTTTGACAGTGTAAGCCTAAGCGCAAATTGAGACGTAGGCGACACAGGCAACGCAGCACAGAGCAAAAGCAGACTTCCTGTTGCTGAATTAAAGTACATTTTGAACTTCTTTCTCACTTGAAATGATTCTAGATGTAGTACCTCAGCAATTCAAGTGAGAAATAAGTTCAAACTTTACTTGAATTCAGCAATAAGAAGTCTGCCTTTTCTCCGTGTTGCGCCGACTGTGTCGCCTGAATTTCAGTTTGCGCATAGGCTAAGGATGGTACTGAAGACCCAAGCAGGGCGGGCTAGTATTGGTGCAATATACTGTGACAACAATGTTGATAGCAAATGAACGGTTTAAAAGAGAAAAGGGTCATCAGAAAAATAATCTAGGAAAATCTTTGCCTTTTAAGAAAAACAAAAGAAATATATGTATATATCTCCTGTCTGAAATAATCTTAAATATATATATATATATATATATATATATATATATATATATTCTATATATATACATATATATATATATATATATATATATATATATATATATATATATATATATATATATTCTATATACCAAGGGTTTTTTCCTACTTACAAGGGGGTAGCCAAAGTCAAAACGCATATTCCCACTCCCACCCATTTCATTCCCTCCCATTCCACTCCCGTCCACCACCCTTTCCCTCTCTCATCTTAGCTCCTTATGGATATTGGTTCATCTCCCCACCCTCACTCCGTCTCTGTCCCCTCATGACGAAAAATAGAAGACAGGGAGAAATCCCTTCGGGCTGCGTCAAAAAAATCATTCACACATAATCACTCCTTAACAGTCCCCCCTCCTCCACCCCCCTCCCTTCCTTGCATGAAAGTATCATGTATATACAGCCATTCTCCACTCATCTCTATCTCCTGTCTTCTCCCTTCCTTGCTCCATAGACATCCCTCTCTTGCTCGACGTCCCTTTCACCCTATCCATCCATCTATCTCATTGTCGGTAGTCCCATCATGTTCACTCCACCCACCTCTGCCTTCCCACACACCTCTTTTACTAATCTTTCTTCACTAATTCTCTCCATGTGTCCAAAGCATCCCAATGCTCTTTCATCAAAAGAAAAAGAAAAGAAAAGAAAAAGAAAAATAGCAACAACGATAAAAGATAACTTGGGGTCCATAGCGAAGGAGGGGATGGGAGGGGTGATGTGGGTATGGGTATGGGTGGGCTGTCTTCCCCGTGTCGCGCAGGCATTAACCCTTTCGCTACAGACGTTGGAGTTGCTAAGGAGATGAATGAAACAGCCTGGCGGCAACAAAAGGGAAAGGGAAAGTACTACGTTGTACGGAAGGGGTCTATCGAAACAGTCTATTGTTAAATCCTGTTCACACTAGTAGTTTCAACTGCAGCGGTTCAATTGGATTGTAAATTAATGGAGGCGTTCACACACAACCACCCAGTTTTTTTCTTGACTCAGAGATATCACTGCGGGTTCCGCGCGGTTCAAACAGCTTCTGTGACCAGGACCTTAACCTTTTACCTAAGAATGAGCACCACGGAAACGGAGACGTTCACGTATAACCGCTCAGTTTTTCCTTGACTCAGCGGTACCGCCGCGGTTCAAACCACTCATGTGAACAGGGCCTTAACCTTTTACCTAATAAGGGGCGCTGCGGAAATGGAGGTGTTCACACACAGCCTCTCAGATTTTCTTTGTCTCAGCGACATCGCCACGGATTCCGCGCGGTTCAAACCGCTCGTGTGAACAGGGCGGCGCCCCTTTTAGCTAATAAAGGGCGCCACGGAGATGAATAAAATCGCATGGCAACAGCCAAAATTAGAGTAAGAGAACCACTCGGTACAGAACGGATTAAAAGGTTTCTTCATCATTGTAGGAACCACGTAACGAGGATGATTGGGCGATTAAGTGGGTCTTTTTCTGTACTTAATGACCCGGCTAATTGCCTGCGTCATCTCTCTCTTAACTCACTTATGCCCCAAGTCTCTTCCTCCCTCCCCCTCCCCCTCCCCCCTTCACCCGGCTGTATTGAATTGTCTGAAGAAAATCTGGATTGAATCACAAAGTCCAATGAGGATGCAAATTATTTAAATCGCTACATACACATGCACGCACACACACACACACAAACGCATACGTACGAATGCATAAAGACAAGCGCACGCATGAACACACACGCACGAACACACACGCACGAACATATACCGTTGCTGTCTCTCTTGTGGGTTTGTGGAGTGTGTAAAATCACTAAATTATCTATAAAGCTGTCTATGTTCCAACACTGAGCTCTAATCCGGGAGGGTAACACCTGCCTATCACGAATCTAGCTCACAACTATGCTCATGTTGTGTATGTGTTTGTTTGTTTGTTTGTTTGTTTGTTTGCTTGCTTGCTTGCTTGCTTTGTATGACTCCAGTGACCTAAAGCGTTTTAACCCTTCTGTGTCTTTCTGTGCGCGTCTGTTTGTTTGTCTGTTTGTTTGTTTGTTTTACATGAGTCCTAACGCGTTTTTACCCTTCTGTTTGTGATTTAGTGACCCGCTCAACTGCAACTCTTCACTCGTTGCCAGCGATGTTTCAACTACCAATTACCCACAGTTGGAATGGAATTTTTTTCTTCCTTTGCATTGTGTGGCCCCTCCAGTTATTTACGGAATCTAATAATCCCGTACTTTTTTCTGTGCGTTTGGGGAACGTGTGCTTTCGTATATGTCAGTGCATTTCCTGTTTTTATATTTTCGTGGAATGTTTTGGCTGTGTGTGATACATTTTGTGGTTTGTTTTTATGTTTGTTTTTCGAGAATGTTTCTGGATATTTCCGTAAGCTAGTGTGTGATAGTTTTTCCTAGTTCTCTGTGGCTGAAATGTGAAGTTGTAAATGGGAAGAACGAAACGAATGGACTAAAATGTGACTTAACATACACGCAACATGCACGCATACACACACACACACACACACACACACACACACACACACACACACACACACACACACACACACACACACACACACACACACACACACACACACACTCACACACACACACACACACACACACACACACACACACACACACACACACACACACACACACACACACACACACACACACACACACACACACACACATACTTGCACAAACACACACACATACTTGCACACACACATACACACACACACACACACACACACACACACACACACACACACACACACACACACACACACACACACACACACACACACACACACACACACACACACACACACACACACACACACACACACACACACGCACACACACACACACACACAAATGTGCATGTATACACGCTCGCATACACACATGCACTAACTTACGTAAGAAACAAAAATAAATCTGAGAACTTCGTACAAAAATAGTGACATAAAAAAAGGGGTGGGGGGATGGGAGGGGGGTCTCCTGTCCGGGAGAGTAGTCCGGGACGGAAAGAACGGGTCTTCCGGAATGACAGGCTTTCCCGGAAGAATGGGTTCATCCAGATTAGCTGCCGGGAGAGAGGACTGGTGGGGGGCGAGGGATTCTTGAAGAGAAGGATTAGATGGCTGGCGTCCGGGAACTGCCCAGAATAAGATGTGTTTGTCAATAAAGGAGGTCTGTCAATAAAAAAAAGTATATTCTGAATGCGATGAGAATTTTTTATTGGCTCATCGTTCTCTCATTCGAGTTTAATCAAATATTTGATAACGTTGTATCAATTGTGACTTTTGGTCTCATAGGGTGCTTTTGCTAACTTAGAAGTCGACAGTTGCGTTTCTCTTTCACGATAAGACCTAGTTTATTACCTAATTTGGTTCCAGTGCTGAAGTCTTCTTCACTAATATTGGTTAACATTTGGTTAGTCTCTCTCAGGTTCCATTGTATTTTCCTTTCCTTACTTCCCGTTTTTGTGATGTTCTCTGGCCGAGTGGTTTAGGGCGTCGCTACTTGCGACGGAAGTCTAGGTGACGGTGGTTCGAACCCTACCACCGGTGAGATGGCCTAAGGGCATGGTTCATTAAATTCCATGCTACAAAGTCGTAAGGGGCAGCGTACTAGCCTTCTGATAGGAGGAGTTTCACGACGTTAAAATGGGTCCTCATCATCACAATTCTTTTTATCTTATTTGAACGTTCTGTTAAGATCTTTGTTCAATTGAAGAAATGTTTTTATTCTGTAACAGTCTTATATTATATCAGCTTAGTTATGAGTATACATTTTAATTTTTTTAATGGTTTTGTAAAAATGGCCGAGTTAATGGAAGAAAAGAAAATTGGCATGGACGTAATAGTTATAAAGCCCTAAATGCTTTACGTCATCAGCGTCTCTGACGTCATCATTATAGACGTCTGATTCTTCGTCGTTCTGAAGAACAGAAGCTTCCTTCCGATTTGGTACGGTGTTCGATTTCTCGCCAGTAACCCCGTCTTCGACTTGGGTCCACGATGGAGGTACTTCTGCCTCTTCACCGTCGCCGTTGTCATTCGTTTCTGTTCCGGACGCGTTGTCTCCCGCCTCTTCTCGCACATCCAACGCCATCGATCAAATCATTCTAATGTATTTAAGATGTTTGAGTGTTGCATGGTCATTCGGCGCCCTCTAACTTCGATGTTATGACGTCATCGTAGATGATGACATGAATATGACGTTAGTTATGCATTAGACTAGGTCGTAAAAAGATCATAAGATTTTCTTTTTCATTTAGTTAGAGGGCAAGAAGACGCTTGGCGACCTTAGCACACTCAGGAAAACGTTCTATAATCCCATTCTATGTCCATGTTGCCATAACCTGTGTATGGTAATTCTTTCCCCCCAAACAAGCTCCCATTTAATGCTTTCTTGATGATGTTCAGATCGTTTTTCCTTTTTCCACATTTCTGTAATCACTCTTTCATCTTTTTTTCTCCCTTTTTCTTCATCTGTTACCTACCAATACTTGCAAATTCTTTTTACCCTTTTTTGCCTTTCTTTTCCTTTCCCCTCTTCCCTTTCCCCTTCGCCTCTTCGCCTTCGAATATCTAGATTCCATCTCTTCTATTTATTCTTTTTCACCTTCACACCCTTTCCTCTGGTGTTTCATCTCTTTTTCTTTTATGCCTCGCTCTTTTTTTTCGCTCCACCCTCTCTATTTCTCACTCCCTTCTCGCTGCTCCTTCCCTCTTCCATTCATATAATTTTAGCCAGATTTCGATTCTCACCCTTTCCTCTCTCTCTCTCTCTCTCTCTCTCTCTCTCTCTCTCTCTCTCTCTCTCTCTCTCTCTCTCTCTCTCTCTCTCTCTCTCTCTCTCCACTTACTCTCTTTTCCTCTCTTACCCTTCACTTCCTCCCTCACCCTCATCGTCTCCCTCCTTCTCTCAACCCCTCCCTCAATCTCTCATCCTCCCCTTCCCTCTCTCGTCCTCTCCTTCTCTCTCCTTCCCTCTTCTTTCTTCTCTTGCCCTTTCACTCCGTCTTTCACCTTCTTTCCTCATTCATCCTTTCATTTCCTCTTTAATCCTTCACTCTTTCACTCTCTCCCTCTCTCTCACACCCTCTCCTTTCCTTTCTCCCCTTTTCTCTTTCTCTCTCATCCTCTCTCTCCCTCTCTCAATCCCCCTCTCACTCCCTCTATCATTCTCTCTCTCCATCTCTCCCTCTCTCACTCCCTCTTTCACCCTCTTCCTCTCTTGCTCAACCTCTCCCTCCGTATTTACTCTGCCCACTCTCTTTACCCCTCTTACTCCCGCTATCATCCTCTCCCTCCCTCTCTCACTCCCACTTTTACCCTCTCCCTCCTCCCTTTCTCATCCTCTCCCTCCCTCTTCAACTCACCCTCTCTCCTCCTCTCACCCTCTCCCTCACCCTCCCTCACCCTCCCTCACGAGGATTGTGCTGCTTGACCCAGAAGAGACTCTCTCTCTCTCTCTCTCTCTCTCTCTCTCTCTCTCTCTCTCTCTCTCTCTCTCTCTCTCTCTCTCTCTCTCTCTCTCTCTCTCTCTCTCTCTCTCTCTCTCATTTTTTTTACGAGCAAGAGGAGTCTATAAAAGTTTAGGGAAAATAAAAAGCAGGTGGTAGAATAAGAATAAGAAAGAAGGAAGAATTCGAAAAAAATTAGTCGAGAAATTAGGGGCATAGAAGAATGTAAAAGAATGCAAGACGAAAGAAGACTATTGCGATAAGGATTAAAAAAATGGAAAAAAGAGTAGAAAAAAATGTAAGAGGAAAAAAGGAATAGAAAAAGTTGAAATGTAGATTAATTGAGCAAAGTCAACAGCAAAGAAAAAAAAAGAGATGATGATGACGAAGTGAAGAACAGAGTTCGGAAGTAAAAAATCAAAAGTAAATCGATGAAAGCAAAGACAGAAGACCTGGAGGAACGTAGAGATTCAAAATTACGTACAATATTGAGAAGAGAAACGATGTCAGTGGCGAAATAATCTATCTACATATCAAGAGCTTTTTTCCACCTTACAAGGGAGGTAGCTAAGTCAGAGGCACGTACCTGCTCCCACTCATTCCACTCCCATCCGCCACTCTTTCCCACATCTCCTCTTAGCTTCTCATGGATGACGCGTCATCTCTGTAACCCGCCCACTGCTCTGGGTCAGAAGCAATGAAGTAAGGCACAGTACATCCACTCCAAAGCCGCTTCACTTAATCGGCGACCCCCTTTCTCTCTTTCCTCATGCAGAAAAAGAGAAGACGGGGAGAAATCCCTATGGGCTGCGTCGAAACATCATTTACACATAAGCACCCCGTACCCCTGAAACGATAGAAATAGTAGGAAATAACAAATAGGAGGAACAGTTAGAATATATCCACATTATAGTTGACCAGAATGAAAATATTAGAGTGGATTACGGTAGAGTAAGAGATAATCAAAATTGCCTTAACCTTCCCGTTACATCTCGTAAACTTAATTATAATTTCCTGACGAGCGACTGCAAGAGACCATAAGGCCTACATTAGTCATTTCCATGTCCCATCAACCCTATTCATAAATTTATCTCATCATCTATTAAAACATCCAATTGTCTTAGCACGCACTATGTTACCGTAGTGAGAGTATTGGATTTGTCAAACATTATAGAAGTTGTTTCTGATCTATTTGTTATCCAGGGGGGTCAAAGAGATGAATAGATTGACGGCGGTGGGAAGTGAGAAACCCCCGGTTGAGCAAAGTACTGTCAATTGTGGTGAGTTTTTTTTGGGGGGGTGGGGGGTCGGTTCCCCGCCTGACCAGTGCTGTCGGGAACCAACGCGCCATAGCCCGCAGTGGGTCCCGGGAATCGAACTCACGATCACGTGTTCCTAAGTTCGACACTATCCACTTGGCAGCCACAATAGAAGGAAAAGGGGTACCAGTACAGAAGGATTTAAGGTCTGTATATTATCACAATATGAAGGATATTATCTTGAGTGTCGCCAGGTAATCTTATTCATCTGGAAAACGCTATTTTTCAACTTCCTAAAAAAAAAAAAATCACTATCCCAGTGGTAAGTCAGAAACTCCTGGTAGGGCAAATCTTCTCAGTTGTAGCAAGTGACTGGATTTTTAGGCCGAATTAAAGTATATTCCACCTTTTTTTCCGACAAAGATCCATTTAGTTCATGAGGACGCCAGTTACAAAAGAGAGGAAAAAGAAAAAAAAGATTAATATATAAACGCGCAATAAGGTAAGTAAACAACACAACTAATTGTCAGAATTCTTTAGAGTGTTTTGGACATGTTACTGGTATGTGTGCTTGTGTGTGTGTGTGTGTGTGTGTGTGTGTGTGTGTGTGTGTGTGTGTGTGTGTGTGTGTGTGTGTGTGTGTGTGTGTATGTGTGTAGGTAGGATAGATGTTTTGGAATGAGAAGTCAAGAAGAAAGACTGTGCGTGTAATAGATGTAGAAAAGGGCAAATGTTCGATAGAGGTATTTTTGAAATCTAGTATTTTGTTTAGATAGAGAAGTTGTTAGGAATCGTTGTATTTAGCTAGAGTAGCAGTACAAGAGAAGAGTATTGTCTTATGTTTTTATTTCTTTAATTAGATTTGAACTATATTTTGTTTTGAATACTCTAAATGCTCTCAGTCTCGATTAGTATTTCAGTGGGTAACCATACTGGAATACACCAAAAACTGAAAAAAATTAAGTTAAATGGGTAATTTATACCAATATGGAACAGTTGGGAGTAGACCTGTATCTCCACACCCAGAAGGAGTGAATGTAGGGCATGTAATATGGTTGTGCAAACTGCCTGGACAAATTGCACTTATTGAAACTAACCGAAGTCTTTGAAGTCCTGAAGTAAGGTCAAACCAAACACACCATTAACACAGGGTAAGACGGTCTTAATGAACTGAGAAGTTAGTGGTCGAAAAGGGTATACAAGATGTGTGATTTTGGACCTTAGTCAATTTGCGTGTAGATAAGATATAGTTAAAAAATAAGAGAATGAAGCGGAGGGAATATAGTAGATGCTAATTTAATGTATGTGTATAGGGAAAGTTGGTCTACCCTTCTCATTTTTTTAGAATAGGAAAGCATAAAGTTTGGGCTTAGGAAATGGGGTGGAAATTGAAGCTGTGTTTGGGGTGGAGGGTGGGCAGGGAGAGTGGAGGGTGGATATGTTTACACAAGAGAAGAGAACGATGGTGCTCAAGAGAGCTTGGATAAAAGAAAACGATGGTGCTCAAGAGAGCTTGGATAAAAGAAAATGATCGTGTTTAAGTGAGCCTGTGGAGAACCGAGCTTCAGGTGAAAATGTCTGCGTGAAATTTAGGCTACAGGAGGGAGGGAAGGTTTCGCTGAAAGAAGAATTGAAAGGGGTTGAAATAGAAAGTGCATGGGTTCAATCAAAACGGAATAAAGTTAATGAACTTAGGAGTAAAACTGTGAAATACCATCATTGAAGCATGAAGTCCTTACGGCATAATACTCGTAGTAAACA
>NC_134778.1:92171422-92178922 GCF_046742065.1 Oratosquilla oratoria
GTTAGGTCGGTGGGTTGTCGCACTTATGAGAAGATAAGAATGAAGGAGACTGCAAGAGACCATAAGACCTACACTAAGCAGTTCCAGTCATTCTTCTTGTCCCCAGAGGCCGTAGATACGGCCATAAGTCATTTGCTGTTTCGGATCCGGCAAAAATTGCAGACGGAGACCTGATGGATGGAGTAGATTCTTGAGGGGAACAGAACATAGCGCTGCCACGGTCTTTTCCGTTAACTTCAGTGTCGTTATTGTATATTATGCCGCGTCCACACGGTCGAGCTGTGCCTGGCAGACTTTGCCCTTACCGGGCAAAGTCCGCAGATTCTGCCCGCGAAGTGTCCACACGGCTGACGACGGTAGTTGGAGGTTAGTTGGCCGCAAGCAGAGATTGGGAGGGAGTGGTTCAGTGCGGTACGATAACCATGGTACCCGCCATACTTGGAAAGAAGGTAGCACTTTACAGCATTATAATTGCTGCCTGCATTAAAAAGAAAAAGAAGAAATCACGGAGCCATGTCTGGTGCCGGGAGTGGTTACAAAGACGTGATTTAATGGGAAGCTCAGTGACAATCCTACGTGAATTGCAGGATGAAAATGAACAATTGTTTTGCAACTACATGAGAATGAACATAAGCAGCTTTTCTGTTCTCCTTTTGAAAGTGGAGCCATATATACAAAGGCAAGAGACAAATATGAGAAAAAGCATAGCACCAATAGCACGTCATGTCGAGACCAGTACACACTAGTACTAGGTGCGGACATGGTGGTAAAGGTAACTTCGGTCTGTACTGAGCGGGTTTGCTAACTTTGCTCGCACCTCACCTCATGCGTTTGGCAGCGATGTCAGCCCTCCATCCACTGCCCGCAAATGGCGCCGGGAACGGACAGTTTGATGGTTTGCCCGTTGAAATTGCCCGTTGTCAAGCAAAGCCCTCGTGCCCGGCGGACAGTGCTCGACCGTGTGGACGTGGCATTAGAAAGGGCTTCTGGTATCCAAGGGTGGTTTAGATTTTGAAGTTTTTTATTCTGAATATTAGAATTTTAAAGAAAACTAGAAAACCCGTAAGAAAAAGTGTATCAACTCAGAGCCACATTTGGGAATAACCCTTACGGTAGCACGCGTGTGGTTAAAAAATATCATAAGATAGTTTAAGATCCTCTCAGTGGAAGGTCAGGAAGAGCGAATGATAACAGAAAATATATGAGAAACTTAAATCACTGATAACAATAATATACATTGTCCTTCTCATATCTGAAGTGAAGTTTGTAATGTGAATGGAATTTGATTGCTGCGTTGGCAAATGGTGGTTATGTCGGAGATGGTGGTGATTGTGTCTGAGATGATGGTAGTGGTGGTGTTGGAGATGGTGAGGGTGTTAGAAATGATGGTGGAGTTGGTGTTGGTGGGCGTATTAGGGAAGTATCCCAGCAATACCTAATAGCAGCTCCTCGTGAAACTGCTCTCCTTGTACCCTATCATACAAGGCAAGAGGCCTCGCTTCGGCCAAGGGGAATGAAAAAAAGGAGCGTTTTTAATCGTGAGAAAATTAGGTGTACAGTTTAACAAAAGAAGTAGGGGGATGGCTGGGAGGAGGGGGAAGGGGAGGGTGGGGAGTGAAGGATAGGACGAGGGTAAATGGGCGACAAAAGCGTTGTAGAGGGGGAAGGAGGCTGTTGGAATAAAGGAAGGAAAGGAATGGAATAAAGAAGAATTGGAAAGGAATATTGTAGTGTAGAAGAAGCTGTGATGATAAATAGAGAGGAAAAGAGAAAAAACAAATACAGAAAACTGGTTCAAGGTGAGCCCCAGGAGAGAGGGGAGGAGAAGGAAGAGGACTGCGAAGGAGGGAGGAAGAGAGGGAGGGAGAGAGGGAGTTGGCGTTGACTTTGAATGAAAGGGGAAGAAGGTATCAGGAAGCGGGAGAGGATGAGGAAGAGGCCGGAAGGGGAGAAAATGAGGCGCGAGAGAATACAGGACAAGTCACGCAAAAGGTTTAAATGAGTGAAGGGAAATGAAGGTCGAGGAGAGGAAAGGAGAGGAGGGGAAAAGGAGGAGGAGCAGGGGGGGGTGAGGAGGGCGTGTGAAAAGGTAAAGAGGAGGGGCGAGGTGGGGCAAGGGGAGGTATTTATTTGCTTTATTAATGATAGCCTTCGGATGCAAACGAGATGAAAAAAAAAAGGAAGATGAGAATGAAAGGAGTACAGGGAGCTGGGATGTTAACCCTTTCACGACTTCTTCTGAACAAGGGTAGTTGAGTTTTAGGAACAAGAAGGAAGATTGAGGATACACATGGATATACACGTGTGCACTCTCTCTCCTCCCCTCTCCCTATTTGTATGTAGTCGTTCTCTTGCAAATGGAATTATATTTGCATATATATGTATATATATTATATATATATATGTATATATATATATATATATATATATATATATATTATATATATGTGTGTGTGTGTGTATCTGTCTATATACAACGCTGAATGGGTCCCAGAGAGCAGATATACATTTTTATCAACCACAATACACTTTGATTCTAAGCCATATATATGTCAGGTATGTATATATATATATATATATATATATATATATATATATATATATGTGTGTGTGTGTGTGTGTGTGTGTGTGTGTGTGTGTGTGTGTGTGTGTGTGTGTGTGTGTGTGTGTGTGTGTGTGTGTGTGTGTGTGTGTGTGTGTGTGTGTGTGTGTGTGTGTGTGTTTGTGTTTGTGTGTGTATGTATAAACACTAATTCAACTACAACGAACGTTATATTTCAATATTTCCAGTATGTTTGAGTCAGATTTGAATGTTTACATTCGTACTTAAAAGAAAAGAAAGCGAATGTCGTTTATCCCTTATATTGTGTTGTGGTTAATGTCAGGCGATTTCATTCAGGAGCCAAGGAACCCCAGTGAGGCGGGACACGTTGAGTACCGACTGATAACGAGAGTTTGGTCTCAAATGCTTTGTTAGCTCAGCTCTTAGGCTCTGGGATCTTCAGGCAAGTTTTTATTGTCTGGAAAGAATAGATTATCCACCTGTCTGTTTATCTTTGGACTCGATTTTATTTGCTCCGCGTCTTGTCTATCTGTCTGTCTGTCCATCTCTGCTTGTCTGTTTGCTTTGCCTGTCATGCAGTCAGCCGGTTTGTTTCAATGATTTTTTCGTAACCCTGTGTCAGACTGTCCACGTATTTATTAATTTACATAATCTTTTCAGTGAGATAAACAAAATTCTCTACTGACAACCACATTAAAAGGATAAATGATATGAATGGAGAAGATTAACTTCTTTGTTTCTTACTGTGTGTGAGTGTATGTACTTGCGTTTGCATGTGTGTGTGCGGGTGTATGAGAAAGAGCGTTCATATACGGATGATGATTTCTTATATATAGATAGAATTCGATGCTACAAGTATGAAGATTGCAGCAGCAGTGTGTGGACTATTCTTATCTTTTTTCAGTCGATTTAGTACACTTTTAACCCATTATGTATAGTTATGGCGGATGCAGGGATGACCCGTCATCCATGAGAAGCTGAGATGGAAGGATTGAAAAGGGTGGAAGAGAGGGAAATGGGTGGAAATAGGCACGTGCCTGTGACTTAGTGACCTCCCTCATAAGGGAAGATAAATCTTGGTATATATTGTAGATAGATAGAGATGTATAGTGGAGGCTTTTCATTGCAGAGTGAAATCATCTGAGAGTAGCTCGGCTAAACCACGAATCCACTCTTAGATAGACAAGTTAATTGAAATTGGTTAATTTCCCTCTTGTATGAAAATTGACACAAAATACTGAGCGAGTTGAAATGTGTTGCATAGTATTTTGATTCCAGTATCCGAAAAATGCAAGCGAAATATGACCTAAATCGAAATGTTTACTTAATATTACATATCCATTATTTAAAAGGTACTAAAACTAAATTTTGTATCCATATATGATCTATTGATATATGTATATATATATATATATATATATATATATATATGTATATGTATATATATATATATGTGTGTGTGTGTGTGTGTGTGTGTGTGTGTGTGTGTGTGTGTGTGTGTGTGTGTGTGTTTGTATGTGTATAACACAGGGAAACATTTTCGTTGATACATTTATTGAAAACGGCAGCATTCTTGTATATATATGTTAAATTTATTCTTAGCATTTTCAATTTTTTCTAATAATTATTTTTCTTTCAATCGGATGAGCATAAACTAGGTTTTCATAATCTTCCATTCATTTCTCAACGCTTCGTCATTTATTTATGCGCGAGCGCGCGCGCACACACACACACACACACACACACACACACACACACACACACACACACACACACACACACACACACACACACTCACACGTCTCAAAAACACTCGAACAATGCAAGACCGCGTAAATGGAGAAGGAACAATCTAAAATGTTGACGAAACGCGTCCTCATTTGCGCGGAGTAAAAAAAAAAAAAAAAAAAAAAAAAAAAAAAAAAAAAAAAAAAACAAAAAAAAAAAAAAAAAAAAAACAAAACTTTGATCTGAACACCCTCTCGGCGACTTGGAGACCTCGAGGAGACACGGTGCTCGTTCGTTATGATAATTAAACTATTATACAAAATCCCCCGAATACAAGCACCCTCTCATTTTGTCGCGTCTGGGGAGAATACATTTAGTATTTGTTTATCGCAGCGTTTTCAAATACTCAGCAGAGTATTAGAACGTACAGTTTATAATAAACAGTTATGCATATCATCTGTGAAACTGTCGTATATTCACACGATTTCTGCGTCTGAAAGGGTGGTAGATTCCACCTCTTATCCGGGTTATTATAAAGATTTGTGAAGAAATGGTGACACACCCATTGGGTTACGGTTTGGTAATTATCAAGGCTCTTCTGGATCAGTCTTATAGTGCTGACGGGAGCCACTCAGATCCCAGTATGGACTCTCCATCGTCCAAGACCTTTGGTCCCTAGTTGGCACCACGTCTGAATAAAGCAATATAGGCATTCGCGAAACCAGAGCTCCGTGAAAGACACTGTATTGAGAAGGATCATGTATGGTACGAGTAGATGTCTTATTGCTTCGAATATTCTCTGTTCAGGTAGCCTACTCTGGATATCTACTTAACTCCTTGACCGCCGTGGGCTTTCATTTCTCTCTCTATCTTTCTTCTTCTTCTTCTTCTTCTTCTTCTTCTTCTTCTTCTTCTTCTTCTTCTTCTTCTTCTTCTTCTTCTTCTTCTTCTTCTTCTTCTTCTTCTTCTTCTTCTTCTTCTTCTTCTTCTTCTTCTTCTTCTTCTTCTTCTTCTTCTTCTTCTTCTTCTTCTTCTTCTTTCTTCTTCTTCTTCTTCTTCTTCTTCTTCTTCTTTCTTCTTTCTTCTTCTTCTTCTTCTTCTTCTTCTTCTTCTTCTTCTTCTTCTTCTTCTTCTTCTTCTTCTTCTTCTTCTTCTTCTTCTTCTTCTTCTTCTTCTTCTTCCTCCTTTCTCCTTCTCGATGTTCTTCTTCCTCTCCTTCTCCCTCTCTCCTTCTCGATGTCCCTCTCCCTCTGTATAAAAATCAAGAGGTGAAAATGTGATCTAATGGAAGTCTGGGACGATGCTGACTAACTTTTCTAAGCTAATCTTATGGATGCCTGGCAATCCGGAAAACTTTGAAAGACGCAGTTAATCTCTCGATCACTAGAAGAGGAGAAGGAAGGGAGATGGTGCTGCCCAGGACCGAATGAAATCGTCTGGCATCACCCGGAATAGAAGGTATGTAAGGCTCATTGGTGAAAGACTAGGTCAAGTTGGGATCTACTCTTGGATGTAAGTGTTTTTCTGATCAGAATCGACGAATGTAAGGGTCTGTCTGATGTAAAATGTTAGGACAAATTGAGATTCACTCTTGAATCACAGTATTTCTCTCATCTGGAGAAGGGACCATTAGCTCCTTCCTCACCGGTTGGGGTGCTACGGAAATGAATAAAAATTTGCAGGCAAATAGAGTAAAGAGAATACTTTACTCGGTACGAAAGGGATTGATTGAAATGGGTCATAGGTCCTTGGCTACCCAGAGGGTGGCACGGAACTTATTGAAATAGTGTGGCGGCTGCCACAATAGAAAACAAATCCTCCCATGACGGAAGGAGATAATGTAATCTGAATATGCATTGGAGATATATAATATTCCGTGGTTTTGTGTGTGTGTGTATGTGTGTTTGTGTGTGTGTGTGTGTGTGTGTGTGTGTGTGTATTTGTGTGTATAACAAATAAATATACACATAAATGTTGGTAAAAACTGTCTATGTCTATTTGCGTGTCAGTGCAGCAACTTCCCAATCTTCCTTTTTTAAATTCTTTGATAGCGATTTTGATCCGCCGCATTCAACCTTGTCTTTGTTTGACATGTTGGATTGTTCAGTGTTGATTCAGCTGAGATCTGATTAATCACAAGTGGACTCCTTGGCGTGTGTTTGGTTGGCTTCAATAATAGGGCATGTATAACTGGGTCATTCACGTTTGCGCAGTCTCCTGTCAGTTTTCGTTTCAAATTATCAGGACTTTTTATCCCATTACTACTCAGGATTTTTTCTTAAGATGAATAAAATCGTCCAACTTTAGCCAGGATAAAGTCTTTAATGGGTGTTAGGTGGTGTACCTGACGAAGGGGAGACGGTTATAATGAATTGGCTAGTAAGATTACCTAATATGTACCTAAAGGATTGGAATATGCCAAAGCACTGGAGGAGTGCATGTATATAGTAGATGTGAATGTAATAGTCTTAGAGTGATTAGTCTATTAAGCGTAGTTGGAAAGGCACTTGAGAAAGCTGTTAAGATCAGTCAAAGCTTTATGTGAGGTGTAGAACATGTGTTAGAGTGGGGAGTGGAAAGACTGGGTGGTTTGAGATGAAAGTAGGGTTACACCAGGGTTGTGTTATGTCATCATGGTTGTTCATTATGTACATAGATGATTTGGGGTGATAGGCAGGGGATTGGATATGTTTATGAGAGTGGAGGGAAGTGGGAAGCGAGCCAATTGTTTGCTGGTGATACTGCGCTGGTAGGTCTGAGGCAGTTGCTGACGGAGTTTGGGAAGATATGTGAAAGGAAGAAGTTGAAAGTATGTTGGATTTATTGTCACATGTAGTAGAGATGTAGATAAATTATAGAGTAAGAGAAGCAAGTAAACATCTCCGGAGAATGAAAAATTTCATGAGAAATATGTATCTGATGACATAATCCAAGAGGAAACTGTACTAAGGGGTAATTGTGCCTACCACACATTATGAAGAAGAGACTTGGAATCTAAGGGACGCAGGAAGGTGTGGTTAAAAATGTATGAGATAAAGCGTAAGGTTTGGTGGGCATTACGAGGATAGCTAGCGTGGGAAATGACGAGGTGAAGCGGAAAGTGGGGATGAAAATATCTGGCAGATAGTGTTGCTGAAAGAATACATGTATACTTTACTTTTCCAATTTCTCTTTAGTCTGAAGAAAATCATCTGACGTCTGTCATAATA
>NC_134778.1:92188922-92191422 GCF_046742065.1 Oratosquilla oratoria
GTGTGTGTGTGTGTGCATGTATGTGTGTGTGTTTGTGTGTACATATATTTGTATGTGTTGCATGTATATACGAGTACATATGCGGAAAAACACAAAAGAAAAAGATAAATTTATGACCAAGCACTTTCGTCTATTCAGACATCCTCAGGGTACATAGAAATGAAAAAAGAATACAAGAATATATCTGAACAGAATTCAGTGACGAAGGGAGAAAGTCCAGGGCAGTAAGCAGTAAAGTCTTGGAAGTAACTCGTGGTATCCATTTTGCATGAGAAATCACATAAACTCGTGATTCTAAATATGCGGAAAAACCACCAAGGAAAAAGATAAACTGATGACCAAGCGCTTTCGTCTATTCGGACATCCTCAGGGTACATAGAAATGAAAAAAGAATACAAGAATATATCTGAACAGAATTCAGTGACGAAGGGAGAAAGTCCAGGGTAGTAAGCATTAAAAATTAAAAAAAGAATACAAGAATATATCTGAACAGAATTCAGTGACGAAGGGAGGATGTCTGAATAGACGAAAGCGCTTGGTCATTAGTTTATCTTTTTCCTTGGTGGTTTTTCCGCATATTTAGAATCACGAGTTTATGTAATTTCTCATGCAAAATGGATACCACGCGCTACTTCCAAGACTTTACTGCTTACTGCCCTGGACTTTCTCCCTTCGTCACTGAATTCTGTTCAGATATATTGTTGTATTCTTTTTTCATTTCTATGTACCCTGAGGATGTCTGAATAGACGAAAGCGCTTGGTCATCAGTTTATCTTTTTCCTTGGTAGTTTTTCCGCATATTTAGAATCACGAGTTTATGTGATTTCTCATGCACGAGTACATATATATGTATGTATATATATCATGGAATTATTAACATATATGGTAATGGTTATAGATAAACAAGCCCTCCTTTTTTGAATATCGAAACTCCGTCATTCAAGACAAGTATACGAATTTTGATATCCTCCTGAATAAACTTGATTTAATGCTTATTCCCATGCAGGCTTTGAATACGAAGAAAACCCCTACCTGGAAAACTTTAGGGTAAATTATGATTGAAATGGGAATCGAATCGAGGCAGTGTTTCTCACGGAGTATCTCTTGTTATAGAGCTGGGTCAAGAGGCCTTCAGACCATTCCGGCGAAGAGGAAGCGAACGAGACACAATTGTGTCTGGACATGGAGAATGGCTCCCGTAGTGGACTAAATGGAGGAAATTAGAAGAAGACAGATTGACCGTTCGGACTAGGGAGTAAGAAAGACGTATCACCTAGACAGACAAACAGAAGTGTAAAGAAAATTATACACATGCAGACGCTCAAACGCATACGCACATATACATACGTACAGAAACAATGACAGGGACAGACAAATAGACACAAACGAGTAGACAGATAAGAGGCCTGACTGACAGACTAAGTTGATGACGGGACAAGATTTCGGGATAGACAGGAACAATTTATGGAATGTGGGTTGGTTGGTTGGGATATAGAAGGGTACGAAGGATAGCAAGTGTAAATATCAACCAATTCTTTTTCTCAGAAAGGCGGATCCTGGCTTCAAGCTGGATATGCATCGATAAAGTCGATACTCATTTTGAGGTCAGGCCCTCATCTTGATAATAGTAAAACGAAATAGAGTTAAGATAATATAAAGATAAGTTAGAATGAAATAGATAACATAAAAGCAATAGAAAAAGATAAAATAAAAAATAAGAGGAAGTTATACTGATGTAAAATGAATTGAAGTTAAATCAAATTAAGTTAAATAAAATAAAATGAAACAATTTAATGTTGTCCAGAGAAGAATATATTGAATCACGGACTGAGTTGAAGGGATAGGAAAGACAAGGGAGTAAATAGAGGAGATTGATATATTGATGGAGGGGAGTCGAGAGGAATAGATGGAGGGGTGGAATTGTCGTGTCATTGACCAGAGGAAAGCGATATTGTGGAGGTGGGAGGGGTGGTAAGCAAATAAAAACAGTGGAAAGAGAGCGGTTAGTAAATGTGAGAAATGGTGGCAAAATTATATGGCTAACATTGTGCCTTTGCATTGCCACGGAAATGAATCGAATACTCTGTCACGGGCTTGGATAGAAAGAAGGTAAAACCACGATATACGGTCGTGATGTTAGTGATGACTATGTTGGTGATAACTGTAATGATAATTTGATAAGGGAGATGATAATCGTAATGGAATGATCACAGTCCTGATCCAAGCCTTGATACGTAACGTTGTAACTTCTGTGTTGAAATTGAAATCTGGGTTCAGAAAATTTTTCTGGGGGAAAACGCTCCGAACTTTATCGTACATCATCAGTTACGTCAGCTCTTCTTCTTCTTCTTCTTCTTCTTCTTCTTCTTCTTCTTCTTCTTCTTCTTCTTCTTCTTCTTCTTCTTCTTCTTCTTCTTCTTCTTCTTCTTCTTCTTCTTCTTCTTCTTCTTTTCTTCTTCTTCTTCTTCTTCTTCTTCTTCTTCTTCTTCTTCTTCTTCTT
>NC_134778.1:92196422-92198922 GCF_046742065.1 Oratosquilla oratoria
TCAACTTCAAACTTTTAGCGCTTGAATGGACAGAGGGATTCCTCTAGATTTAATAAAAACGCCTGAAGTATGAACAAGATCCCTCCGAAAAATATCAAAGCCATGTAGACATGTCGAGTGATATACCGAGATGATTCTTGTCATGTTGGGTAACCCAGAAACACTCAGAGAAGTTGGTCAAGGCTTTAAGAAAAAGTGGGACGTTACTAGGAACGCAAACCTTAAGGCGGATATAATGATCTCAAGATTTAATCTTAATTACCGGGAATTACGTGAAGAGTAGGGAAAGGACAACGAGAGAGAGGATTTTGTTGTGTATTCCAGATGCTAAATTTCGAAGGTGAAAGGGGAAGGAGTCAAAGGACAAGTAGAAAGTACGAATAAAGTATTACATGGAAGAAGGGGAGCCACGTGATTATTAGGAATATATTAAAGGAAGCTGCTGATAAAGAATAAAGTAAGCGTATCAGTAGAAACGCTATGTGAGAACAGAACCTTTGTTAGTACGACATTATGCTTATTACAGCTTTATCAAACACATTCATTCATACAGTTGATAAAAATGTAACAAGCGAAATGTCATAGTAACAAAGACCCCGTCCTTATTTGGTATTTCTTTTGATACACTTGTCGGCATATGCCATTTACATATGATAAAATAAATGCGACAAAGATATGTATAAGTAATATGTATATATTTACATGAAAACATACGTTGTATTCTTTCTCCGTATGACTTTTCTTTTTGTCACGAATATTACTTTCCTCCTCTCTTCCTTCCTTCATACCACATCCAAATAATTTCTTATTGACCATTCTGCCTTCTTAGATACTGAGTCAAAGCTATGTACAACCTTCTCTAATATCTCACACGTTGAACGGAAACAAATTTAAATTTTAGTAATTAGAAAAAAAAAATCTTAAAATCTTCTCCAAACTACCTGTTACTCAAATAATAAAAACGAACTTTCTAATCAGGTAATTACTCGCAGCATCCACTTGTAAGATACTTAAGTATATTAAGGAAATAGGCAAGAACTGGTCTACTAGTAGAGTATTTAACGAAGGGAATAGGCTTAGTAATAATGTTAAGGTGCTGAAGCAATCCGTTGTTTTAACCCATTCAACTCCGATGACAAGATGTCTTGTCATTTGGTCAAATAAAACAAAAAATCATAATAAAACAACAAAATGTTTGATGATCAAACAGCACCAGAAAAATATGACGTCGTCAGTCCTCCTCGAGGAGGACTGATGACGTCATATTTTTCTGGTGCTGTTTGATCATCAAACATTTTGTTGTTTTATTATGATTTTTTGTTTTATTTGACCAAATGACAAGACATCTTGTCATCGGAGTTGAATGTGTTAAGAGAAGATTAAATACTTTATGGATGGGGATGAAAGATGGTAAGGGTCATGGAACTCCAAAGCATAGGCCTTATGGTCTCTTGCAGTCTCCTTCATTCTTATGTTATTAAGTATCATTTGGAGTAGGGTATAACATCACTGCTACTGAGCGGGTACCTAGGAAAGGGTATTCACGGCACAGAAAGGGTTTGATAAGACAATGAACCACTTATTCCTTCTTTGGTCACGGGATGAATTTCATACTCTGGCATTTATCTTTCAGAAGAGGAAACGACATCTCGTGTGCCTCTGTAGTTGCATATATGAATATTTTTGTATACATTGTACATGTGTGTTTGTGAGTGCATGCATGCATATGTATGTATGCATTAATCATTTTTCTTTTTGTATATGAAAACGTGTTTTAGCGTGATTTAGTCTTGGCTCTGTACACGAATACTGGGCGTCTCAAAAGACACTGCTTTAGAAAATATATAAGAAAAATAAGTGAAATGTTGTTATGTATATATTGAAACAAAATAAGTCTATTTCGAAATAAGTGTCTTAGAACAAATTGTTGCTCTACACTTTAATTACGTGTGCACAGTGATTTTTAAACCGGGCGATTAACTCCTTAGATTTTGTTACATTTTTATGTTTATTGTATTGAAATCTGTAGGGACAGTAATGGTATACATGTAGAAACACATAGTTAAATACTAAAGTGATGTTTTCTTAGAAATTTTTATATTAACATATTTTATCTAACTTTTTACATATATCATCAAGGTGTTTTTGTAAATCAGATATTCTTTTTCAAAATATACAGTGACTTTGGAGACACCATGTATACCATAAATCTCGTAAAGTCTAAAAAGGTACAGTTAAGTTAGTATAAAAAAGATAGGTATACATAACGTTATCAGTATAAAAATAATATAGGTTTGTTATGTCCCTGCGGGACAGTGATGACTAAAATCATCAATTTTGAAAACATTACTCGAAATTAAACTGGAAATGAAATCAAGATTCCATGGCGATGATGTTATGGTTATTGATTTTTAACCTCTATTACGTATTAAATTCATGTGGAGTATAGAATGGGGCTATCGGAATCAAATTTCGTTATTAGTTTCAAATACATCGGGTT
>NC_134778.1:92211422-92213922 GCF_046742065.1 Oratosquilla oratoria
TGTGTGTGTGTGTGTGTGTGTGTGTGTGTGTGTGTGTGTGTGTGTGTGTGTGTGTGTGTGTGTGTGTGTGTGTGTGTGTGTGTGTGTGTGTGTGTGTGTGTGTGTGTGTGTGTGTGTGTGTGTGTGTGTGTGTGTCATGGATAGTTTTTTGGAATAGTTAGGACTCTCCACGTCTTTCGGCCACATCTTTCTGAATGTGGAGTTGAAAAAAACGTGAGCGGTTCAGAAATATCAGGGGAAAGGAAGACAGATTTGTATTAACGAAAGTCTTTGTTCTAGAACACCGCGTTAACGAAGGCGCATCTGTGCCTGGACAGTCGAGGAAAGAAAGGCCCGTTCTTTGTAAAGATGCTCAACTAAGGCCGCCCCGCGTGCCAGTGAGATAAGTGTTATTAGTTTCGTCGAAGTTACGGTACGTGAGGGGCTTGTTTGATGAAGACGTGGTAATTAGGGCCGTTCCGTGTAATGATCCGTGGAAGAGGGCAGGTGTTTGGAAAACGAAACTTGAAGAAAGGAACTTCATTCAGCATATTAACGAATGGTGGAATTGGAGGAATAGATGACGGCACTACTACACGTACGTGATGCGCACGCGCATGCAAACACACACATATGCGCACACACACACACACACACACACACACACACACACACACACACACACACACACACACACACACACACACACACACACACACACACACACACACACACACACACACACACACACACACACATACGCACACACACACACACACACATACGCACACACACACACACACACATACGCACACACACACACACACACACACACACACACACACACACACACACACACACACACACACACACACACATACAAACACACACACACACACATTTATACACGCACACACACATTTGTACACACACACTCACACACACACACACACACACACACACACACACACACACACACACACACACACACACACACACACACACACACACACACACACACACACACACACACACACACACACACGTACACATACATACACACAAACTCACACTCACACAATTTACGCGCGCACACACACACACACACACACACACACACACACACACACACACACACACACACACACACACACACACACAATCCATCTCTCTCTCTCTCTCTCTCTCTCTCTCTCTCTCTCTCTCTCTCTCTCTCTCTCTCTCTCTCTCTCTCTCTCTCTCTCTCTCTCTCTCTCTCTCTCTCTCCCTCTCTCTCTCCCTCTCTCTCTCTCTCTCTCTCTCTCTCTCTCTCTCTCTCTCTCTCTCTCTCTCTCTCTCTCTCTCTCTCTCTCTCTCTCTCTCTCTCTCTCTCTCTCTCTCTCTCTCCCTCTCTCCCTCTCTCCCTCTCTCTCTCTCTCTCTCTCTCTCTCTCTCTCTCTCTCTCTCTCTCTCTCTCTCTCTCTCCTCTCTCTCTCTCTCTCTCTCTCTCTCTCTCTCTCTCTCTCTCTCTCTCTCTCGCACACACACACACACACACACACTGACACGCACACACACACACACACAGACACACATACACGCACACACACTCACACACACACACACACTCACACACACACACACACACACACACACACACACACACACACACACACACACATACACACACACACATACACACACACACACATACACACACACACACACACACACACACACACACACACACACACACACACACACACACACACACACACACACACACACACACACTCACTCACACTCACCCATACAGCATTACCCATCGATCGGTCATATATGAGCTCTGAGCTCTCCTCCGGGAGGAATATAGCTGTTGATCACGAGTCCAACACGTGATCCATGACTATGGTGAATCACACATAGACACACACATAGACACACGCGTACACAAAAAAGAAAGAGAAAAATAACGCTGTGCAAACAGAGATTCAGGTATTTCTAGATTTCGAAGCATTTCTTTGTAAATATCGGAGAATTCCGAATTTCATATATTCATAATAAGAGAGAACTTATGTGTGCCGCTGTGGCGTCTTCTATGAACTCTGAAGACTCTGTTTACCTCTGTTTTCCCCGGACCAGCCGGATGGTCTGGCTCCACTCACGCCTCTCTTCCATGCGGACAGAATCACCGGATGGAGCCTTCTGGGAGCCAATTAGGGTCCGGTGGAGAACCCAGAAGGAGGCGTCCGGGATTGTTGATAAGCGATTACGGAGAAGGTCGCGATCTTAACGCAGGAAGTATCAGAGGGGGTGCCGCGACCTGGAGAGGTGGAGGGCATAAATGGGGATTAGAAGGTCAGTTAAAAGGGCTAGGATGGGACGGAGGAAAGGATAGGATGGTGGTAAGGGGGTTCGGAAGGGTGAAAGACGTGTGAAAAGGGTGTATAAGAAGTCTTGGGAGTTGTGGATTAGATTTAGTTGAGGAGGAAATAAAGGTCTCAAGGAAAAGCTAGAAAAAGCCGGAGGAAAGGTTAGGAAG
>NC_134778.1:92226422-92228922 GCF_046742065.1 Oratosquilla oratoria
GATCAAGAAATTATTGAGGAAAATAAAATGACACTGAAGATTCTGGGAACTTTTATTTTTTGTTGTAGTTCGTGGTATAAGATGCAATCATATAAAAGAGTGAGACGGAAGTAGACAGACATTGGGACAGAGGATGTGTGCGTGTTTGGATCGAGGAATATGCCAGCGAACGAAAGACAGAGAAGACGAAGAATAGAAAAACATAGGTCGGAAGAATAAGACAACAGAGATTGAGGTATTATAGATGAATATCATGGCCGGGGGATGGAAGGGGTTTAGCAAACACCTGGAAAATGATGAGGGGAAGGGGGACTAAGAGGAACCCAACACTCACTCGCCAAGGGTTCCCCCCTCTCCCCTCCAACCCCCCTCCCCATCCCACCATCCCTCCCCACAGCAATCCAGAGGGACTCTGGAAGTCTGCAGGTGCTCCAGACGGGAAAGGGGGAAAGAGAGCCGTGGGAGGGAGGATGGGAACCATTTAGAAAACAAATTGGAAGAAAGAACTTGATGGAATATGCGGAAGGAGTAAAAAGGAGTGAAGTGTAGAAGGTATGTTACAGATATCGTCAAGCCGAAAAGGACTGAAGAAAAAAGGGATGAAAGAACGCGGAACAAGTAATTCGGAAGAGGCCCTCAAAGTTGAGGGAAGGGGGATGCCGAAGAGGTGGCTAAGGGTGGAGAATTCGAGAATCTTTTTTTTTTTTTCTTGAGAATGGGAGGGGAATAGGGGATAAAATATGAGGGGAAGAGGAGAACTGGGGCTATAAAATATTACCAATGCCGGAAAAGGGAGAGAAAACAAAAGAGAGAGAGAGAGAGAGAGCGAGAGAGAACGAGAGAGAGAGAGAGAGAGAGAGAGAGAGAGAGAGAGAGAGAGAGAGAGAGAGAGAAGGGGATGTATAAAAGAGAGAGAGAGGGGGAAGAAGAGAAGCAAGGAAGGGATGGAAGGTAGGGAAGAAAGGAGGGAGGAAGGGAAGGAAGAAGGAAAGGAATGGAGGAGGGAAGGAAGGAAGGAAGAAAGGATGGGCTGGAGGGAAGAAGGACCAGCAGAGGGACCCGAAAAGTCTTTTTTATGACTGAAGGGACCCGAGTGCAAGCAGGGAGCTGGCATGTGATGGCATGCTGATGGAAAAAATGAAAGAATGTGTTTTCATCAAAGCGAGGATGTAGAGGAATAAGCGACGGTAGGGACAAGTTGTCTCGAATATTTTCCCAATAGTATCGACGCTATCGATGAAAGAGCTATGAATCTGGTTGAATAAAATCGCCTGGCGGCAGCCCGAAAAAACGTACAAGTAAACAGAAGTAAAAGGATTAAGTGTTAACCAGGATGGGTGGATGTAACTGTAGTTAATCGGGTAGTATGAGTGGTAACTAGAATTAGTGATTATGGTATGGTTCGTCCACATTTGGAATATGCTGTTTCCGTATGGTCACTGAATCTCATTAAAGACATTGACAGATTGGAAAAAGTACAACGGCGAGCCACAAAACTGATTCCAAATATAAAAAAATAAATCATATGAAAATCGACTAAAACATATGAATCTGTTTTTCCTAAAAACCGCAGGCTCAAGGGTGACTTCATACAGGTTTTTAGGATTCTAAAGGGAATTGGCAACATCAAAAGTGACAAAATTTTCACACTGAATGAGAATCCGACAAGAAATAATGGTCTCAAACTGCCAGGAAATAGATTTAATTTGGAAGTGGGTAGAAACAACTTCGCCAACCGTGTAGTTAATGAATGGAATAAACTTATTTGTACGACGTTTCGCTTATTACAGCTTTTTCAAGTTGTGATACACATACTTGAGATTAAATAAGAGGAATGGAGGGAACGGGGAAAGAAAGAAGTAGGGGGAAGGGAAGGAAGAGGAGGAGGAGGAGGAGGAGGAGGAGTATAGGAGGAGGAGAAGGGGATTAAATACTGGAGTGCCAGTATGGAATATATATATTGATATAAATATATATATTCACTCCTTTCTGGTGTGGATATATATATTTATATCAATAAGAATTAATCGAACGTATGTCTTTCTAAGGGGTGACCATATTTTTTGTCCTGTGCTTGGCGGTCACGAGTCTTAAAGGGGTAACTACACGTATTGGCTACAGAATACTACAAAGAAGAAACAGATATCGTTCCTCCTATTTCGTCAAGTCGTCTCTTGAGAAGACAACCCTAGCTGGAGGATCAACATCAGGGGAACGTGTCACGTGCGCCTAGAGGAGGAGTTGACGTTCACGCATTATACTGTTAACTGGCCTAAACTGATTCTCATAGCACAGTCTGATTTGATACGAAGTCATTCCAGTAATAAACCATGATTATCTGTCAGCAGCCAGAATAAAAGATGAATTACTTACTGGCAAGGCAGGTGTGAACTGAAGCAGGCTAGAATGCCTTCGTTTCCATGTGAGGGGGTGGCTCGGAGATGAATTAACTAGCCTGGAGCGAGATGGAATAAGAGAAGTGCCAGTATGGAATTAATTG
>NC_134778.1:92233922-92238922 GCF_046742065.1 Oratosquilla oratoria
AGAGGTGGAGGAAGAGGGGTTGGACGGGGAGGACTAGGTGGTGAAGAAGCACGTGGAGGAGAAAGTGTAGTAGTCATTGAAGGAGTAAGTAGAAATAAAGGCAGATAAAGTGGAAAAAGTTGGGGTAGAAGGAAAAAGAGGTATTAGTAAGTAGAGGCAGAGGAAGAAGTAGTAAAGGCCGAGGAAGAGGATGAAAAGACAGAGGAGGAGGAGGAGGAGGAGGAGGAGGGGGAGGAGGAGGAGGAGGAGGAGGAGGAGGAGGAGGAGGAGGAGGAGGAGGAGGAGGAGGACAAGAATAATAAGAATATTGATAGTGATGACAATAGCTAAATGGAGACTGTCTTCTACGATAACAATAACAAGAATGCTGGAGCAAATGGCGTTGACCTTTACTGAAAGACCCTCGCTTGGTAACTGACTAGTAAAAAGTAAGCAACCTAGAAAAGAAAATATACAAATGACTCTTTTGCTCAGGAAATTGTCTCAGCCGTGACTTATTTTTTTCTCTTTCTTTTATTTTCAAGGGAGAAGGAGCGAGAGATAAACAGAGAGAAGGAGAATGTATTCTTGCTTTAAGTTTGAGAGTTCGTGTTTGGTGTAAAATGTTTGGTATTAATTTGTAGAAGTTAGGCCTAATCACATTAGAGTTCTTCAAAGAAGATTTTAGCCCTTGAAGCAAGACTAAAAGTTGCTGGACTTGCCTTTGTGGAGAAGATGTTGACTCACGCTGGAGATACATTTGGTCTTATCCAAAAGTCATAGATCTTGGTGGAGCAAGGTTAATCTTATAGAAAATAAAGCCAATAAAGGCTTAGCGTAAGGTCTGATTTACAGAATTAGGTCAATACTGTCTGAAGGTAATGTAACAATTTTTCAAAATCTAGTGTTTTTCATTTTTACAAAGGATTACAAAGGCGGAGCATGTCGACAGAAGACCTTTTGGTCCATATCTAGGTCGGATGCGAAAAAATCATAATAATGATAAATGAACAAATAGAAACTATAATAATGTAAGTAATAAATAGAATACATCAATGAATGCATATGTATAGTTAAATAATAAACAAACAGGTAAATACTAAATAATGATAAATTGACATATAACTAATAAAAAATGAAAATCAAGCAAATAATGATAAACAGACAAATGATAACAAAAGTAATATAAAATAAATGAGTCATTACAGCACCTTACTTAGGTGTTTATCTAAAAGATTCTTAAAGCTTCGAACTGAAATACAATGCACTGCCTCTGCAGGAAGTTTATTCCATTCATTAACTACACGGTTGGCAAAGTTGTTTCTATCTATTTCCAAATCAAATCTATTTCCGGGCAGTTTGAGACCATTGTTTCTTGTCGGATTCTCATTCAGTGTGAAAATTTGGTCACTTTTGTTCAGTTCCATTTAGAATCTTAAATACCTGTATCAAGTCACATCTGAGTCTTCGCTTTTTTAGTGAAAACATATTCATATGTTTTAGTCGATTTTCGCATGATTTATTTTTGATATTTGGAATCTGTTTTGTGACTCGGCGTTGTACTTTTTCCAATATGTCAATGTCTTTAATGAGATTCGGTGACCATACGGAAACAGCATATTCCAAATGTGGACGAACTAACGATTTATATAGCTTGTTAATGATTGATGGACTTTTGAAGTCAAAAGATCACGCAATCAGTCCTAGAATCTTATTTGCTATCTCAGAGGCTGAAATACACTGCTTGGATGATTTGAGATCGTTACTGATAATTACGCCGAAATTCTTTTCACTGTCTACTTTTGTTAACGAATTTCCAAATAACTTGTAATAGTACTATCGTACTTACTGTTATTTTTACCTATGTGCATTACCTTGCATTTACTTGTGTTAGATTTCATTAGCCACTTTTCAGACCATTGCTGTAATTCATCTAAATCTTCTTGAATATCTAATTGGTTTATGTGATCATTTGCCAACCCGCACAGTTTTGTATCATCAGCAAAATTGGAAACAGTAGATTTTAGTCCATGGTCTATATCATTTATATATACTATGAATAGAAGTGGCCCAAGAACGGAACCCTGAGGAACTCCTCTTGTAACATTTTTCCACCCAGAAATGTTTCCATTTAAAACAACTCTCTGTTTTCCGTGTGAAGCTAATTTAGTAAGTAGTCTTTCGTGGGGGACGGTATCAAAAGCTTGCAAAGTCTAGATATATTAAATCTATACTGTTTCTTCTGTTATAATTCGAGATAAATGTGATTGGAGCTTAATCTAGTGTGGTAGTGTGGAGTGGGAAGGGCGGCTGCTTAGGAGCTTGCTCGGAGCGCTGGAATGCGAGTGAAGCAACGCTCTCCCTGAATAACGCAATTTTGTTTATGTGAAAGAGGAGAGTGAGGAATGAAGGGAGGAAGAGAGGAGAAGAGAGGGGAATATGTTGTGTAAGAGAAGAAAAATTTGAAGAGAGTAATAACCTGTTCACACTAGCAGTTTGAACCGCACGGAAACCGCGGTGGCACCACCTTGTTAAGGAAAAATGCGTGGTTGTGTGTGAACGCCTTCATTGACCTACATTGTAATTGAATCGCCATGGTTCAAACCCTCTAGTGTGAACAGGGTTTAAGTAGTGTACGTACAACATATAATGTAGGAATGGTCGATGGGACCAAGAAAGCATAGAAGAAGACATATGGAAGAATGAGAGAAGGATGATGAGAGAGAAGGAGAGAGGAAGTGGGAGAAGGAGGACGGAAATGGAAAGAACAATGTAGATAAGCACAGAATGAGATAGTAGTCAGCAAGGAAGGAATAAAAGAAGATAAGCGAAAAGAAATGAGGTGAAGGAAGAGTGAAATAAAGGATGCAAGAGGGAGGGAATGAGGGAGGAAGAAGGAAAGGAGGAAATAAAGTAATTAAAGTTCTAGAATAAATAGTGCAGATAAACAGCGTGTAGGAATACAATGCACAAGAGACAATGGAATATAAGCGCAAAAAATTATGGAAGGAAAAAGAACGCAAGAATGAAGTTAAAACTGAGTAAAACTGGTAAATGAACATCAGGAGACTGGAGACCAGTGTGTCTTTATGTTTGCGAGCGAGCGCACTTGTGTGTGTGTATTTGTGTATGTGTGTGTTTGTGTGTGTGTGTGTTTGTGTGTGTGTGTGTGTGTGTGTGTGTGTGTGTGTGTGTGTGTGTGTGTGTGTGTGTGTGTGTGTGTGTGTGTGTGTGTGTGTGTGTGTGTGTTCGCATGTGTGATTCACCATGGTCTTTTATCACGTGTTGGACTTGTGATCGACAGCTAGTTCCCTCTCGGAAGAGAGCTCAGAGCACATATATGACCGATCTATGGGTAATGCTGTGACCTTACACGCACACAGACACACCCAACTCTCCGCCCACGAGATTTGGAGTAAGGACCCGCAGCGCAGCGAAACTGAAATTATCTCATCCCTGGGCGGGATTGGAACCCAGACCGCCGTAGTGACAGCCGGGAACTCTACCACTGCGTGTGTGTTTACATGTGTGTGCTTGTGTGTGTGTGTGTGTGTGTGTGTGTGTGTGTGTGTGTGTGTGTGTACATATGTGTGTGCACATGTGTGTGTACATGTGAGTGGACAGGAGTTACTTAATGGGTGAAATGTGGGAATAAATCAAACCCGGTATAGTTGGGAACAAAGTCATCATTAATTCCTTGGTTGTCGTTAGATGTTGCCACAGAGGAGCCTACACTATGAGGCGCTGAGTAGATGTGGCCGAAGTCATCATCTTTGCCCTTTGCGCTTGGACTGTTGGGGCAGGTAAGAGTCACTGCTGGGAATCGGGAGAGGAGAGCAGGATTCGAACCCACAACTAAGTGAATACGAGACTAGCCCACTTCCGATGATGTAACTAGCGGAGCCAGGAAAGAAAAAGTGATGCACGAAACACAAGGGCTGAACCAACTAATCCACTCATCACAATCATTTTTCTTACATATCAGATGAACCGGTCTTAGCAGTCCATTTTAACTACTTAGTTAGATGACTTAATCTATCAGTTCTATGCTGGATAACATCAGGTAATTTAAATAATTTGGACAAATGGAGTTGAGAACACAATCACTGGTAGTTGAGAAAGTAATGAAGAAAGGATTTTACATTAGCAGCATAGGTAAACTCCTCAGTTAAGTGAGATTGGGGTTAAACGAGCAAGTGAAGTAAGCGGGAAAAGTGGAAAAAAAAATGGAAAAAGTTCAGTTCCTGTATCACGCAAAAAAAGATTTCACTTGTCTTTTTTTGCATTAGAAATATCTTTTTTTTTTGCTCCGGAATGGTTAGGTTAGGTAATGTTAGGTCAGGTTAGAAAATATTTGACAACGTAATTTTCGTGCTATAAACATCCATTTTGCCCTGGAATGGTTAGGTTAGGTAATGTTAGGTCAGGTTAGAAAAAATTGGACAACGTAATTTTCATGCTATAAACATCCTTTTACCCTGGAATGGTTAGGTTAGGTAATGTTAGGTCAGGTTAGAAAATATTAGACAACGTAATTTTCATGCTATAAACATCTATTTTGCCCTGGAATTGTTAGGTTAGGTAATGTTAGGTCAGGTTAGAAAATATTAGACAACGTAATTTTCGTGCTATAAACATCTATTTTGCCCTGGAATGGTTAGGTTAGGTAATGTTAGGTCAGGTTAGAAAATATTAGACAACGTAATTTTCGTGCTATAAACATCTATTTTCCCTGGAATGGTTAGGTTAGGTAAGGTTATATTATGTTAGGAGATATTGGACAACGTATGTTTCATGTGAAATATCCATGTTTGCATGATTCTGGAAATTGCTCGAAGTGTCATCACTCGTTAGGTTATGATGATGGTAGGAAAGATTAGGTAGGAGTTGAAAGAGGGAGTTAAGAAGTTTTGGGAGGATGCACGATGAGTGAGAACAAGTTGGATTGAAAAGATGGCGCAGGAAAATGAGAAGCAAATATGAGATCAGTGAATAGGGAAGAGATCCGAGGCAGAGAGGAA
>NC_134778.1:92241422-92246422 GCF_046742065.1 Oratosquilla oratoria
GTGAGGGGATACAGACCTCATCTGGAATGATACATGATTTTCTTTTTAATTCATCCTCTTCGCCATCGGGGAGGATCTGTGGCAGAGACGAAAAGAATAGCCTGGCAGGGTTAGATTTAAAAGAAAGACAAGTGCGCTAATCGAAGTGGGCCGTACCCCCCCCCCCCCCTGCTCAAGAAAGGGATGTGACGGAGACGAAGGAATGATCAAGAGCTTACTACACTGGGTTACACTGGGTCAATTTGAATAACCAGAATATGACTTTGCTTACAAAAAACTAGACTTCTCTAAGGACATTCCGTTAGTATATCTAACGTTCGAATAGGTTTACAATCTTTTAATTCATCATTCACCTTTGCTATACATGACGAAAAGATAATGTGATATGTGGAGATTTGAACAATTAAATAGTGTAACTAAAGTCGTTTTTAATAAAATTCTCAACGGTAACGCCTGTGGAAGCCCAGTGTGTTAACCACTACAGGAAGCGGAATGAAAGGTAAAGTGTCTCGTGTTAAAAAAGTGGTCAGCAGATTTTCTTTTTTTGTGTGTGTGTTTGAAATCTCTGTGTTAATAGGTCATACTCTTGAGGTTAAAAGTACCGTATGCTTTTGGCCAAAGCAACATATATAAAGATGTTCTTGTAGTCAGTCAAGACATCCTTGAACTGGAACTACAGAGTCCTGGACTGGAATCGTCTGGATTGATCAAAAACAATATCTGTATATGGGTCATCATATTCAGAGAAGACTTTTTAATTGATATATCTACGTATTTATTCATTCATCTATCTTCATTTATCTATTCATTTGTTGATTTATTTGATAATTTCTTTATTATTATTTTATAGGGGATGGAGAGTGGGTAAGGTGTGTGATATACTACATCACACCACCGTGGAAGCTTTACAGATCCATATATAAAGGTTCCTAAGAAGAGACTCGCGTGACTGTGAGATTTTTGTGATTTTTGCGCGAAACAATTCAAAACACCAGATAAAGGATATACAAAATATCCCTTTCATGGTGTTAGGGACACACACACACACACACACACACACACACACACACACACACACACACACACACACACACACACACACACACACACACACACACACACACACACACACACACACACACACACACACACACACACACACACACACACACACACACACACACACACACACACACACACACACTCGAACACACACGGCTACTCCAGTGGTTCAAGTTCGAATCCCGGCCAGGGCAAAAATAATGTCGGTATCACTGCACTGCAAGCCGTTACTCCAACTCCGGGGGGGGGCGAGTTGGGTGTGTCTGTGCGTGTAAGGTCACAGCATTACCCAAAGATCGGTCATATATGAGCTCTGAGCTCTCTTCCGGGAGGGAAATAGCTGTGGATCGCAAGTCCAACACGTGATCCAAGACCATGGTGAATTACATCTACACCTACATTCCTACAGTAGATGGTAACATCAGGTATTTATGCAATTGGCAGTTGCCGCCAAGTCTACCAAAAGAGACACCATGTGAGGACGAGACTTAAATTGATACTTTTCATTTGTCTGCTTTCACAAGTACTTGGTAAAGCTGTAACAAGCTTGCCAACACTCCCGGCACATCGGTTGCTTCAACCATCATTACAGCAATCACCAGACCCAACCTTTGCTTCACGTCTTGGACTGTATGACTTCTGTATGACTCCATGGTTTCTTTGGAGCAATCAGCGTTTCCTTCTCTGGGGAGGAGAAACCGTATTACTCCAAATAGAACGAGTCTTAGAGGTGGTAAAGAAGATATTTGAGGAGGGAAGGAGAGGAGAAGTTAAAAGTGATGAGCATTCTTCTTATAGTGGAGATTAGTCTCTAATCATATAAGAAAGAGTCGAAGTCTTGAGGCATTTAGTACCGTAATTGGAATATATTGAGTCCAGACGTGGACGGAGAAGAAATGAGAGGAAAGAAGAGATGTGTAGTTGGGTATTGAGGGAAGAGCTGGCGAAGAGTGGAATAGGATTTGGAGGCTTTAGGAGGATTGAAGGATAGAATAGAAAGCAGAGATGGAGGATGAAATGGAGAGTGGGGAAGAAGTGGAGTTGGAGCTGTGCGAAGGGGAGGAGGGAGATGACAGGAAAAATGTGACTAAATTGACTCAACTCGCTATGAAGGAGTTTTCCTCAAGTGTGAAGGGGTTAATCCAGATAAGTTTAACCTCACTGATGCGAAGAAGGATTCCCGAGGCAGAATAAGAGTGTCTGGCGGCAGGTAGACTAAGAAAAGAAGCGAAACAAAAGTAAAAAAAAAAAAAAAGTTAATTAAAGTTGGTTTACCGTTTACAGAGAAGAAAGGGTTTTCACTCGACTGAATAAAAATCCCCACTCGGGAGGAAGGATAAAAGTACAAGTCGTAAAACACCAATAGAGGGAGGAGGGAGGAGAGGAAGACGGAGGTACCGAGGTAAGGAGGGAGAATAAGGAGGGGAGGAGAAGAAGGCGAAGACGGACGGGAAGACGGTGGTGGGGATGGGGAGGACTGCCAGAAGAGCAAATAGGCTTAATGAGATTGGATGGCGAGGACCTTCATTGGAGGGGGAGGGAGAGGGGGACGGGGACGGGGACAGGGGAGAGGGAAGGGGAGAAAAGGAGTGGCTGGTGGAAGGAGGTAAAGAGAAGGGGGAGAGGGCTAGATATGGGGTGTGAGGGGAGGAGAAGGGGGTTAGGGAAAAGGGAGGGGGAGGGGGAGGGGAGAGAAAGAGTGGGTGTTGAAAGGAGGTAAAGAGAAGGGGGAGAGGGCTGGGTATGGGACGTGAGGGAAGGAGAAAGGGAGGTGGGGCTGGATATGGGGTGTGATGGGAGGAGAAGAAGGAGACTTGGGGAAGGGGAGAGAAAGAGTGGGCGGTGGAAGTACGTAAAGGGAGGGAAGAGGGGGCTGGATATGGTGCATGAAGGGAGGAAAAGGGGAGGGAAAGAATACGTAGAAGAGGAATGGGAGAAAAAGTGGTATATAAGTGGGAAGGTTTTATAATGAGGAATATGGGTGAGTTTGGGGGAAGGAAGACTAGGGAGGGGGAGAGTGGGTGGGTAGGGGAAGAGAGAAAGAGTGAGGGGGGGGAAAGGAAGGAAGGATGTGAATAGGAGGAAGAACAAAGTTAGCATGAGGAGGAAGGGGAGAGAAAGAGTCGTGAAAGAGAGTGAGTGGAGAGTAGAGAATAAGAATAGAAGAGACTACAAGAAACCATAAGGCCTATACTAGGCAGTTCCATGTCCCTTGCTACCTTTCATAACTATCTATAAAACCATCTAATCTTCTTTTAAAACAAATATTTTTTCAGCGCTCAGTATATTGTTACTAAGTCTATTCCATTCGTTAACCACACTGTGGGTAAACCAATTCTTGCCTTGTGTAGGAGCGATGAAGCGTGAATTAAGCACTGAAAAACTTGCGATGAGTTAGAGATTAGGGAACACTAGCAAAGAGAAAATTTGGATAAGAATATAATATCATACACAACCCCCACCCAAAAAAGAAAATTCATAAAACAGTTGACGAAAAATATTATTTCATAAATATGTTGAATACGGAAGAAGAGAGGAAATGTCTTATTCTTATGAGGAGAAAAGTCAACATGAAAAAATAAAAAGGAGAAGGAAAACGAGGACCTTAGAGGGAAAGGATGAATAATGAAAACGGTAAGAAAATTTAGACGATATGAAGGAAGACGTCGCTCCGATAAGAACAGAGATACTGAACACTGAATTAAATAAATAGGAGAGATCAGATAATCACTGGAAAGAGATCATAAATGATAAGAGTGGAATTAAAAGCTGTGTTCCTATGGTAAATAAAGCAACCTTCATTTAGCTCAAATAAAACCAAGAAAGTCGTAAAAATCGAGGAAAAGTGTTAATCGAAAGATTACTTGAATTATTTTTGTTGTGAAAGTAACTTTCTTCAGCTGAATAAAATTAGCTGGAGGCAGTTAAGAACATAAGAACAAGACTGAAAGATAAACTAAAGTTTACACTAGGCTGTTCCATGTCTATTACCACCTGTCATACTCTTCCATAAAGTTACCTCATCTTCTTTTAAAACAATCAACTCCGATGACAAGATGTCTTGTCATTTGGGCAAATAAAACAAAAAATCATAATAAAACAACAAAATGTTTGATGATCAAACAGCACCAGAAAAATATGACGTCGTCAGTCCTCCTCCTCGAGGAGGACTGATGATGTCATATTTTTCTGGTGCTGTTTGATCATCAAACATTTTGTTGTTTTATTATGATTTTTTGTTTTATTTGACCAAATGACAAGACATCTTGTCATCGGAGTTGAATGGGTTAAAACAATCAATAGTATCAGTGCTCACAATATGGTTCCTAAGTCTACCCCATTCGTTAACCACTCTATTGGTTAAGTCGTTAAATGAGGCAAAAGAACGAAAATCGATAGAAGCAGCAGAGAAAGAGAGCAGAAGGCTTTGTTTAAACCTTTCAGTTCAAGGCCACACTTCAGTTGAATTATATTATTGAATAAAATCGCCTGGCGGTAGCTAATATTTAAATAAATCTTTAAAACGCAAAAGGTTGAAATGTATCAAAAGTTTTCTTAATTAGACTTTGAAAACGGAGTCGATAAGTTAATGGATTTCTTCTGGCTAAATAGCAGAAGATTCTTTTAAGTTAAAGAGTTACCAAGTTTGAAAAAATTTAACAAGAAAGTGAAAAGAAAGTAAGTGATAGAAAAAGGAAAAGGAAGGACAATAAAAGATAGGAAAGGAAAGAAATGAAAAGAACATAGTGTTGAAATTTGGGAATACATGAAAAGAAAAGAATGAAGATGATTAGAAAAAAATGTGTGGAAAGGAAGGTAGCAGGAGAAACTGGACAATGGGAGATGAGAAAGTGGGAAGAGAGACGATAAGATAAAACAGAATAATAGAGGAACTTCGTGGTAAATGACAGAAGGAATGGTTTTGGTTGTAAGCTTAT
>NC_134778.1:92261422-92266422 GCF_046742065.1 Oratosquilla oratoria
AGACAAGAGGCAAGCAAACGACGGAGGGTCTGGACTAGACACAATGAAAGAAAAACGTCAAAGAAAGACAAAGGGGAGCAAGAATGAGAAGAGCATTTAGAGAGAGAGCAAGAGAGAGACAGAGAGAGAGAGAGAGATAGAGAGAGAGAGACGGGAGAGGAGAAGGGGATAGAGAGAGGTAGAAGGGAAAGAGGAAGGGAGGGGATGTAAGAAAAGGTAAAAAAAAATAAGACAAGAGGTAAGAAAAGAGAGATCATTTCCTTATATAGATTTTCTTGTGTATGAAAGAAAGAAATATAAAATAGTAGAGAGGATTGGAATTGGTAATAGAGTTGAGATAATAGATTGTGAATTGGTAAAGAAAATTGAAATTGGAGATCAAGAAATTAGAAACAAGAAGGAAATATGAATTGATAACGAAAATGATAATTGGTGGGTAAGGAGAAATGAAGGAATAATGTTTACGAAGAAAGATGGAGGCGGTAACAGAGCTGAGATATTCAAAGGAATTATAACCTGATAAAGAGAGTATATTTGTTTTTAAGGGAATTAATTAGAAGATCACACTTTTTTTTTAGATAAAAAGAATTGAAACTGAATTTATTGCGAAAGTGAGATAAAAGCGAAAATGTGAATTAGTTAAGAAGATTGGAATTATCGGAATGCAAAATGACAGAAGACAGTAGAAATTAACTATAGAAGGAATAAAAAAACGATGATGAAGTATAAAAATAATTGGCGAAATAAAAAGGAAATATGAATTGGGAACGAATCGTGGAATTAGGTGATTTGTTAAAGAAAATGGGAATGGTGGCATGTGAAATAAAAAAGAAATTAAATTGGTAAATAATTTGCCAATAATTGGTGACGAAGGCCAATGAACTCGTGCCAATTAATAAAGGTCGAGAAGAAAAAAAGAATCGACAAAATTTAAGGACAATGAAACAAAGATTGAGAAATTAAGGGGCAAAAATAAGGAGAAAGTTTGAGGCTTAAAAGGACAGAAAGGAGGAAAGTCAAGAAATAAAATCCCGAAAAAAAAAACAGAAAAATAGGTGTCGAAAATGACCTGGTACAAAGAAAAAACAGAAAAAACAAATACTCATAAAAACAACAACAAAGAAAAACTATAATGGGAAGAATTGCTGATCATGATCAAACGAAACAAAAAAAAAGTAAGTAAATAAATAAAGAAAGAAAAAATAAGGAAAATGTATTTCAAAATCATTTGAGACGACTAACACTGGATAAAGTGAAAGGATTTTTTCTTTTCATTTTACGGACTTTGCTGAAACTGCATTTTGACTTCCAACAAACCCATTTCCTATGATGACATATTTCCGGTCCCAGACGCTTTTATTCAGTACAGAGTGTGTCATCATTGCGAAGGAATAAAATAGTTTTAGAAATTAAACGAAGAACAGAACGAACCCTGAAGAAAGAACAACAGAGGAAGAACGGAGCTAGAACAATAAGAATAAAAGGACAAAATGAAGAAAACGTTTCCTCCAAATACAGAAATAAAACAAACGTAAAGGAGCTGTGATGCCAAAAGGATAAAATAAAGAAGAAAAAGACGGAGACGCAAGATGCACAAGAACGAGACAAGGAATGGAAGCCAGAGAGAATGAAATAAGGAAAAAGAGTGAAAGAGAAAGATTATAGACCTAAGGAAATACCCGAAGACGAAGCTGTTTTTTTTTTTTTTTTTTTTTTTATATTATAACGACATCCAGAACAAATATGCTTGCCGGAAATGTATAAATCATAAGGACACATATATATAAGAATAGAGTAGACTGCAATAGACCATAAGACCTACACTAGGTAGTTCCATGTCCCTTACCATCTGTTACCTCTATCCGCTACACGGTGACTAAGTCAGTACCAATGAAATTAGATTGAAACATGTCCATTATGCTACTCAAGTTGGTTGAGGTCACTTTCGCTTGAATAGAATGACCTGGCGGTACCTAGAAAAAATATTCGAGTTGTGAAAAGAAAAGAATGAAAACGTAAATCAAAGATGGTTTGTCTCGGACAACTAAAATCATGTAAAGACAGCCAGAATAGATGCACCGATAGCGAGATGGAACAAACCAATAGATAAGACAGCCAGAATAGATTCACAGATAGTGAGGTAGAACAACCAAATAGATAAGTATAAAGGAAATAAGAATTGAAGCAGGGAAAAGAAGAGATGCTCACGAAAGGAATTATGGAAAATGAAAAGAAAATATGCAGAGGAAATCATAAGATAATAGCGGAGGAAGAAATGTACGAATTAAACAAAGCCAAAGAATAATGAAGCAGGGAAGATAGAGGAAAGGGGGAAAGAAATGGAGAGAGGAGGTGGAGGAGGGGATGATGAGGGAGTCGGCAGCAAAAAGGAAAAGCGATGGATGGAGAAACTGAATAAAGAAGAAGAGGAAGAAGAAGAAGAAGAAGGGAAATAGAAGAGGGAAAGAGCAAGAAATTGGAGGTAGAATGGGTCTGTTTAAGATAAACAAAGGATAGAATAAGGAAAGGGAACGAAAACAGGCAAGAAGAGAAATAAGAAAAGTATAACATGAAGGAGAACAGGAAGGAGGAAGAAGAGTAGGAATAGCAGGAAGAAGGGGTGGGAATGGAGAGGAGTAGGAGAATGAGGATGTAAGGGAGAAGGAAGAGCAGGAATAAGAAATAGAAGGAAGATAAGGAGATGGAGGGAGAGAAGGAAGAAAAGGAGGAGGATCAGCACGAGTGAGAGGATGAGGATGAGAAGAAAAGTCGAGGAAGAGTAAAAAAAAATGCATTGGAAAATGAGGAGGAAAGCAAAAAGAGAAGGGGGAGACGAGGGGGAAGGGGAGAGGAAAGGGAAGGTGGAAGGGGGGAAGAGGGAGGGTGGAAGGGAGGTGGAAGGGGGAAGGAAGGGAGGGGGAAAGGGGGAAGGAAGGGAGGGGAGGGGGGAAGGAAATGAATAAACGAGTGGAGGAACGCGGCTCCAAAGAAAGTAGGAAAGCAAACTCGTGGCCAAAGGATAAAGGCCAAGTAATGAAGGGGAAATGAAGAAGAGGGACCTCGAGGGGGTCTGGGATGGGATAGGGGGCAGAGGGGGAGGTTTGGTAGGGACGAGGGAGGGAGGATGATAGGGAAGCAGAAATTCATAGAGGGATTAAGAGAAGGAGGAGAAGAGAGGAGGTGGAAGGAGGGAGTAGAGCAGGGGAATAGGGAGGATGAGAAAGAGAAATCAAAAAAAGGGAAAAGGAAATGAGAGCATGGATAAAAGAAATTTGAAGAGGGAGACTGAGTAAAGGGGATGGAAGAGATGATGAAAAGGGAGTAAAGAATAGTTGGTAAATAAGAAAAAGGTAGATGAGTATAGAGAAGGTACAACTGGGAGGGTGAGGAGGTCACGAGGGTAGGAAAAGGGTTTATAGGAGGAAGAAGGGATGGAAAGAGGTAGGGTGATGGGGGAAAGGGTTGAGAGTGGGGAAGAGTGTGGTAGGAGAGAGGAAGAAGGTTTGAAGGAGAAGGGTAAGGTGAAGACGAAAACGTAAGACTGATTTAGGGAAGGAATTGAAGAGGAAAAAGGAGGGGAAAGGAGAAGAATAAGAGGGTGAGCCTAAGCATGGAAGAAAGTGAATAGAAAAGAGAGAAAAATATGGATGGAAAGGAGTAGAGGGAGAGGGAGATAGGAGAAGAAGAAGAAGAAGAAGGGTATGAATTAAGAGGATCTAGACTAGGGGTGGGCAACCTTTCTTGTGAGTACCAGAATCGTCCTAATATTTGATGCGTAAACGCCTCATGTGCTAACAGATTTTTTTGAGTCGTAAATATTGGTAGATAATTTTCAAATGATAAAAAGTATCATTGATGATTAATTTATGTTATATAATGTTGATCGGATGTGAACATTTAGTGAGTGAAGTTTTACATAAAGGTCGTTGTACGTGGTTGATAGTTGATATATATATATATATATATATATATATATATATATATATATATATATATATATATATATATATATATATATATATACATATGTATATATATCTATATCTATATATATATATAGATATATATATTCATTTATTCATTCATAACATTTAAGTGTAATTGTAATTATTGTATACAGCCCCGTTATTTAATTATACTATATTGAACATCTGTTGATAGGCTGGATAGATTGAGAAACGAGGGGTTGAGGAGTGGAGTGGGGGTGGAAAGAAAGCTGGGAGATAAGGTGGATGAAAGAGTGTTGGGATGGTTTGGACACATGGAAAGAATGAGTAAAGAAAGATTAGTAAAAGAAGTGTGAATGGCAGAGATACAGGGAGTGAACATGAGGGGGCGACCAAGGATGAGATGAATGGATTGGGTAAAAGTGGCATTGGGAAAGAGGGGAATGTCTGTTGAGGAAGGAAGGGAGAAGACAGGAGATAGGTGTGAGTGGAAAATAATTGTGTATGGATAATACTATGATGCATGGAAGGAAGTGGGTGGGGGATGTGGGGTGAGGGAGTATGTGTAAATGATATTTTGAAACAGCCCGAAGTGATTTTTTCCTGTCTTCTCTTTTCCTGCATGAGGAAATGGAGAGGGGGGTGGGGGTCGACGATTAAATGAACCGGCCTTACTGTGGAGGCGCTTTGTCTTGCTGCATTTCTTCTGACCCAGGTCAGTGGGTGAGTTGCAGGGATGACCCGTTATCCAAGAGAAGCCAAGAAAAGAGGGAGGGAGGGGTGGTGAATGGGAGTGGAGTATGTGAGGATGAAATGGGTGGGAGTGGATTCATGTCTTTGACTTTTGGTTACCTCACTTGTAAAGGAAAAATAACCCGTTAGTATATGTATGTATGCATGAATGCATGTATGTATGCATATTGAACATAAGTAAAGGTGATATAACCTGCATAACAGGTTTCATAAATGTATTTTATAAGGATTACAAAGGCGGAGCATGCCGACAGGAGACCTTTTGGTCCATATCTAGGTCGGATGCAAAAGAAAATCATA
>NC_134778.1:92271422-92281422 GCF_046742065.1 Oratosquilla oratoria
GAATCAAGCCTATATTGATGTACTCTACTTGTACCAGGTGTCGACAGAAGATTCTGTTCAGTTCTGTGAAGGTCTTTGCCTCAAAACCAGCATCCATTATGGTGGTGGTGGATCCTGGGGATGGTGGGATAATATAGGCGACCCTGGGTGAGAGAGACCCCAAGGAATAATATAAATGTGCGGCGGGAAAGAAAATGAAGAAACTTCGAGAGGTCACGCAATGGTCGGAGAGGAGAAAGTTGAGGGCTTCCAACCCCTGATTAATCGAGATGGCCGTAACCCCTTCAGTAGGGAGAGACTCACTCAGACGAATAAAGCCCTCTGGAGACAATTTGAATAATAGATATAAAGAACGAGAGGTTTGAGACCAACAGTGTCTCAACAGACGAGGTCATCACATTAAGGCAGCAGAACAGGAGTCGTAGCAAAGGATTTAAATTGGACAGATTTAGATTTAAGAAGGAAATAGGCAAGACCTGGTTTACCAATAGAGTGGTGAACGAATGGCCGCTGAAACTATTGGTTGTTTCAAGAGGTCAGATAACTTTATGGATGATGATAAGGGGTTAGGGAGATGGAACTGCATAGTATAGGCCTTATGGTCCGTTGCAATTTCTTCCATTCTTTTGTCCCAGCAGGGGTTTTCTTTGGCCTGAATAAAATCATCAGGAAGTACCCAGGGTTGTATTAAGAACAGAAGAACATAAGAATTAAGGAGACTACAAGAGACCGTAAGGCCTACACTAGGTAGTTCCATGTCCCTTACCACATTTTAGTCATTTCCATAAAGTTATCTAATCTTCTTTTAAAACAACCAATTGTTTTAGCCTTCACTACATAGTTACTAAGTCTATTCCATTCGTTAACCACTTTGTTAGTAAGTCAGTTCTTGCCTCTTAAACCCAAATTTGTCCAATTTAAAGCCATTACGATTGTTTTGGTCTCCAGTTGAAGAAAAGAGGAGAGGGGCTGTCTCAGTCGAATAAAGTTGTTTGGCAGCATCTAGAGAAATATATATATCAAGAGAAATGCTATCGTCCTTAGAATGTAATGTTAGCGAGAAAAAGGAGAAAAACTTCGCCGTGCCTCACTGAGAGGATGAAGAAAGAGCTGAGGAATTGCAGAGAGAGAAGGAGAATTTTGAATAAGTCTGGAATGGCGACAAAAGAATGATAAGACATACCAGAGACACGTTGGCGATGAGGAGATGCAGAAGTTGGAATGAGGACTTAGAATGAGATGGACAGGAAGTTGAAATGATGACTCAAAATAAAATGGAAGGGCAGACAAAGGAATGTCGGCTCTTGATATCTCGTATTTATCATGTCGTTGTTGGAGACAGTATAGGCGAAGGAGATATCGAGATGCTTGGGAAAAGGAGCAGAAGAGGTGATTTAGTGATGAAGAAGAGATATAGACGATAGTATAACGAAGCTCGCTGGCCGAGCGTGTTAGGTGCGTTGCTACTTACGTCAGAGGTCGAGGTGACTGTAATTCGAACCCTGCCGCCATCGAGTGGGATCAGGGGCATGGTTCATTAAATTCTACTTTACAAAATCCACTTTAAGGGGCACCGTCCTAGGTTGCCGATACGGGTAGTCCACGACGCTAAACCGGATCGTCATGATGATAAGTAGTGGAGAAAGTGGTGAAGATGCATTAAGGTGACGGAGGAATTAACGTGGGAGTAACAGTTCATTGTTATGGGGAAAGTGACCCAGAGACTCACAGCTCATTAAAATCGCCTGGAGTTAACCATAACAATAGGGACCAAGACTCTGATCGGCGCGGCCGAGTATTCTTATGATTTTTGTGTGAAGTCATGACAGATGGATTAACAAGCTCTGCCTCTGGAACTGCTTACCTCAGTGCAATGACATTATCGTTGTACTATATACCAGATCGTGTTCCTTTTATACGATTAGCATGGTACAATGGTAACGTCGTTGCAAAGCCAGTGGTTCGTGTTTTTGGTAAGAAGAGATATGAAGTAAAGGTGGAGATGGACAAAGGAGTAGAATAGCCTGAAGATGGTTAAAAGAGGCTGAGAACCATTCGGTACGGAAGGAAACTGATTGATAAAAGAAATAAGGGATTTAATTTTTTGTTTGATCATATTTTATTTTAATTTCTATTTATCTATTTTATCTGTTTATTCACCTGTTTTTAAGATTAATGGGGTATGTAATAAAGCATTGGGAGCGGGTGAATGGATATTAAAAACCGGATAAGTGTAGGAGAGGGAAACATATATGTAGAATTATATCGTGTGTAGATCATGAGAAGCTGGGGAATAGAAAATGAAAAAAATAAAAATCAAGATTAATGAAGGACGGGGGAGAGGATGGAAAGAGGATGAATTGAGAACAGAAAAATAATGATGAAAAGATGAAAAGAAAAAAAGGGATAGGAGGAAGGGGGTAGAGAAGTTTGCATGTATGAAAGCATTTCAGTTTAGGAAGGAAGAGGGGAGGTAAAAAGGAAGAGGAGGAAGGGGAGAATGATGAAGAGGTGGAAAATGAGGAGGAGAAGGAGAAGGAGGAGGAGGAGGAGGAGGTGAAGGTGGAGAAATAGTATAAGAAAGAGGAGGAGGAGGAGGTGAAGGTGGAGAAATAGTATAAGAAAGAGGAGGTAGATGAGGAGATGGAGAAAGAGGAGGAAGAGGCAGAGGAAGAGAGGAAGAAAGCGAAAGGCGAGGTGGAATTAGCCCTGCAGTCTGAGTTTATAAATGCATGAGGCAAAGGGGGCTGGGTTGGAAACGAACAGGGCTCAGAGAAAGGGGAGGAGGAGGAGGAGGGGGAGGAGGAGGAGGAGGAGGAGTAGGAGGAGGGGAGAAGGAGGAAGAGGAGGAGGATATGGTGATGGTAGAGGAACAGATGAGGAGAATAAGAGAAGAGAAGAAATCAATAAAGAATAATGTTATATGATAATGTTGGAGATAATTATAATGATGGTGATGATGATGACCGAGATGATGATATTGACGTTACAATGTCGATGACGATGATGGTGATGATAGCGGGATGGTGATGGTGATTGTACTGGTGGCAGTGATGTTGAAAAGGACGAAGATAAAATGAGAAAGCATGGCGTATGCAAGAGGTGTGCGGAAAGGAGAGAGAGAGAGAGAGAGAGAGAGAGAGAGAGAGAGAGAGAGAGAGAGAGAGAGAGAGAGAGAGAGAGAGAGAGAGAGAGAGAGAGAGAACAATAAGAAAGCAATAATAAAGGACTTTTTCCTTTCTCTTGATAACACAAGAAAGAAGACATATAAAGACAGATAGAGAGAGAGAGAGAGAGAGTGAGAGCGAGAGAGAGAGAGAGAAAGAGAGAGAGAGAAAAGGAAAGCTGCAGACATATGATAACATGATCTAAAGGTAAAAACTTACGAAGGCATTTGTAATCTAGAATTGAAAGATGAGAAGAGAGCGAGAGAGAGAGAGAGAGAGAGAGAGAGAGAGAGAGAGAGAGAGAGAGAGAGAGAGAGAGAGAGAGAGAAAGAGAGAGAAAAGGAAAGCTGCAGACACATGATGACATGATCTAAAGGTAAAAACTTACGAAGGCATTTGTAACCTAGAAATGAAAGATGAGAAGAGAGCGAGAGAGAGAGAGAGAGAGAGAGAGAGAGAGAGAGAGAGAGAGAGAGAGAGAGAGAGAGAGAGAGAGAGAGAGAGAAAAGGAAAGCTGAAGACACGTGATGACATGATCTAAAGGTAATGTAAAGATGAAAAATAGAAACGCATTGGAAGAGATATAGATTGGGGAGTGAGAGAAATGAAGTGGAAGAGACAGAAATATAGTGGGAGTGGGAAGGAGACAAATGGAGTGGAGGTGGAAAGAGTGAGTGAGAAAGAGAGATAGAGAGAGTGAATAAGAGAGAGAAATTGAAAGAGAGAGGTGGAGAGAGAGAGAGAGAGAGAGAGAGAGAGAGAGAGAGAGAGAGAGAGAGAGAGAGAGAGAGAGAGAGAGAGAGAGAGAGAGAGAGAGAGAATAAAAGAGGAAGAAATTGAGAGATAGAGAGAGAGAGAGAGAGAGAGAGAGAGAGAGAGAGAGAGAGAGAGAGAGAGAGAGAGAGAGAGAGAGAGAGAGAGAGAGAGAGAGAGAGAGAATAAAAGAAAAAGAAAATGAGAGAGAGAGAGAGAGAGAGAGAGAGAGAGAGAGAGAGAGAGAGAGAGAGAGAGAGAGAGAGAGAGAGAGAGAGAGAGAGAGAGAGAGAGAATAAAAGAAAAAGAAAATGAGAGAGAGAGAAAGAGAGAGAGAGAGACAGAAAGGAAGAGATGGAAAGACAGAAAGGAATAGAAAGAGGGGAGTTGAGTGATGGAGTTATTACATGAATGTCAATATGGTTTACGAAAATAGCGGACGTAAAATTGAGAAATAGATGATGTAAAATTCTGTTAAAAGAACGAAAAGGAAAGATGATAAAGGAGAGAAGAGAAGAAAAGAAAAGAAAATGAAATAGTTGGTTGAGAGAGTGAGGCAATATATCAGGCCGGAAAGGAGCAAGAGAGATGAGGGAGGTGAAGGAGGAGGAGGTGAAAGAGGAGGAGGTGAAGGAGGAGGAGGAGGAGGAGGTAGGTGTGTTGCTCTACGCCCTGACTGCAAAAGCCTCTATTTGAGTAGGGAAACCCTACTCCAAGGAGAAAATGAACAGTTTCCTACTCTCGGTAGGGGGTAGTGGTTAATCTATTTCACTAGACTTTGAGAAGTACGTATGTTTAACGTCTCAAACTTACAAAGACTTGGGTTTGCTACAGTTTCTTGGAAAACGCCAGGTAGTGTACAGTAGTACTTATAGATGAGGCCGCCTTACACACACACAGGAGACAGGAGCAAGACTCTTTGCATTGTCCCATCCACTCGTGAGCAAGAATAAACAGGTACTCATTATTTCTGTCCCAGTGGGATTTAGCGCAAATTCTATTCACTGGTAACAATAGGGAATAGATGAGAATAGAACGGGAATTGTATAGGGAAACGGAGCGCAAGGGTTAGGGTGCCTCTCCTTCTCTTATTTGCTCTGTGTAAAGGCATGCCAATTGTCAACAGATGTAGTAGGTAATAAATGATATCCATATCATGATAGGGGTGGCGGTGGTGATGGTGAAGGTGGCATCATCGGTGGTGTTGACAAATCGATCGATCAATAGTCAAGTTTTCATCATGTCAAGAGTCGAATCGATGAAGAGGTGATAAAAACGTCGCAGGCACATCCGTCCGTCCCCGTCCCCGACGCATGGCTCCTCCTTTCCCCTTCCTCTTCCTCCTCCTCTTCCTCCTCCTCCTCCTCTGTCTCACCCTCCTCCTCCACCTCTTCCTTCTCTTCCTACTCCTCCCATGCCCCAACGCACTCGTACCTTCGAATGTACTTGACAAGATACGGCTCATCCAGCCCTGGCGAAAATTAGTTTGATGTTGCTATATGGTTACTTTGAAAATCTCAGACTTCACTGTGTTGGATTAGTTTTTATAATTATTTATTTCTCTAGGTTGAATATTTTGTGATAAACAAGCGAATTAAATGCTCTAACACACTAGTAAGATGAACTGTAGATTCCATTATCAAAGAAAAGGAAGAATGTAGTACATACATATATTACGATCACTGTCTGCGATCCTCTTCAGCGTGGTATCACAGTGATCGTAATATACGTATCTTTGAAGAACTTTTTTTTTTCCGAAAGTGGGATCTACTGTTAATTTTGTAACAATGTCATTTACACATTTCATTCTGGCCAATATCTGGCGATTTTATTTAGCTGAAGGGGTGAGTTTAGGCTTTTTACCATAAGTATTACTTTATCGTCTTCACTGTAGAGAGATTAATGAAAACCACCGTAACTGAATAAAATACTCAGGTGTCAGCCAGAATAAAACCCATAAAGTATATAACTATGAGTGAAAAATTTAATGTGGGTTGGTCTTACTCTCTTTCAAGGAGGAGGACGCCCTCTACCTGAATTAAATTATCTGACGTTTGCCTGAATAAAATTTGGCGGTTTTATTTACCTGAAGGGAAAGTCCATCAAGACTCAGAAGGGTTACAACCCATCTCGATTAAGTTGCAAGAAAAATCTGTGATTTTAATGAAGTGAAGGAGAGAGAGCAAGAATGTATATTGCAAGACTTTCACGCCATGAGGATGGGAGAGAGGGAAAAGAGGGAGGAAGAGTCTGAGGGAATGGCCGAGGATGAAGAGAAGAAAATGGAGGAAGTGGAGGAGGAGCAGCAGGAGCCGAACTGGAGGATGTTTGAAGGAGGAGGAGGTGGTGGTGATGGTGATGGAGGTGGTGGTTATGGTGGTGATTGTACCTTGGTGGAAAATATAGTTCTGGTGGATAAGGTGGTGGTGGTGGTGGAGGAGGAGGAGGAGATAGTGGTGATAGTGGTGGTTATGGTTGTGGTGGTAGTAGTAGTGAAGAAGGTGGTTATGGTGGAAAAAGTAATGATAGAGAAAGGAGGAGGAGGACAGAATAAAGAAAACGGCGAATCAAAGACAGTTTAGCCGAAGGACCACAGGAGGAGGAAATGGAGCCAAGGGAATTTTGAACTGAGGGAAAAGAACTAATTAGAATAAACGAGTGCAATAAGTGAATTCTTTGAATAAAGGAAGGTTTATGAGGAAGTGGAGGAGAAGGGGAAGATAATGATTGGATGAGGATGAGGAGGAGAACACGAGGGAGAAGGAGCAGGAGGAGGATGTAGGAGGACTTTCAAGAATTCCCAAGAGAGAAGGTCCAGGAAATGAAGGAAGCAAAGACGAAGGATATTTATGTGATCCTTTTTCGTGTCTCGCATCTTCCTAGTCACGGGTTCGAGTCCTGCACTTCTCTCTGATTCCCAGTAGTGACTTAGCCCTTCAGTCCAAGCCCACAGGGCAAATGTGGCTTCGGCCGCAGCTTCGCTTTTACTGGAGTATGAGCATATTACCTCCTTTTACCTTGCCCCACCCCTCAAAATAAACAAGTGAGTGAATAAATGAATAGACAAGTTGGTAGATAAATATATAGATAAATGAATAATTAAATAAATATATAATAGATCAATAGATAAGCGAATATTAAGATTGGAAATAAAGCAGTGGCGGATGCTCAGATTTATGGGTAAGAAGAAGAGGATGAGGAAAAGAAGTGGGGGAAGAAATTATAAGAAAAGTGAGATACAGAGTGTGAAGAGGAGAAAGGGCTAGGAAAAATCTAATGCTGCAGAGGGGAAAGAACGCGAAAGAGAGGAAAAAACAGTAAGGGGGAATGTTGTTGTTTATTTGGAGGAAGAGGAGAAGGAAAAGAATTAGGCGAAGGAAGCTGTAGAAAAGGAACGTAAAGAGGAGGGAAAGGGAGGGAGAGAAAGGAAATATTCCGAGGGAAGGTAGAGGCCGTGAACGAGAAAGTTGTGTTTTTGCTTTTGGAGGAAGAGCAGGAAGGGGAGGAATTAAGTGAGGGAAGTAGTAGAAAAGAAGGAGGATAAAGAGGAGGAGGGAGTGGAAGGAAAGAAAGGAGAAAAGGATATTCCGCAGGAAAGCAGAGACAGAGAAGAAGACGGACAGCGAAGGAGGAAAGGTGGGTGAGAGGTAAGTGAGGAAAGTGGGGAAGGTTCAGGAGAAAGGGACAGGAGTGAGGGGAAACCGACGGTTGAAAAACAAGAAAGGGAAAGGGAGAAAGAAAAAAGCTGATGGAGACAAACAACAGGGGACGTGTCGTTTGTTTCCAGGGAAAAAAACACGTGGCTGGAAGAAAAGAAAGAAATTTTATGGAGGTGATGATGATTGTGTTGTTGATCGAGAGGGTAGCGTAGGTGGTGGAGGTGGTGGTGGTGATGATGTTATTGGTATTGTGGTTTGTTTATGGTCTTAAGACATGTGATGGTGACAACAAAATGATGATGGTGATGACATTGATGATGATGATAATGATAATGGCAATGACGATAGTAATAATACATTAGTGACGGTGACAAGATTTTGATAATGATGATGACAGTGATGATTAGGATAACATGATTATAATGATGATGACAATAATGTTGGTGATTACTATACTCGCGATGGGAAAGGGAATAGAGACAGTGTAGGAAGTAGGAGGAGAAGGATGAGCAAGAGGAAGAAGAAAGAGAAAAAAGAGGAGAAAGAGCATTTGTATCTGAATTGCGTCAGCATCAACAGCGCTTCTGTCCACGTTGGCAACATCACGGAGGACGTGAAGCCACAAAATGGATTTAAGGAAGGAAGAAATAAATAAATGAATAAAATTAAAAAAGGAAGAGGGAGAGGGCGAGGAGAAGGTAAAAATGATCGGCAATATAATTTCAATGGAGATTTGTATCCAGACATGAAAGTGAGATGTATAAAGCTTGTGTAGTTCATACTTTATTCTGAAGGAAGGGAGGTGGAGAAAGAAAAAGCAGGAGAGAGAGGAGGAGGAGAAAGATTAGAAGAAAAGGGGAGGGGAAAGAGGAGGAGGAGGAGGAGATGGAGATACAGGAAGAGTTGGAGTGAAAGGAAGGAAACAAGTTGGGGGAGAAGCTCACAAAAACCAAAGTCATACATCAGTCGAATGACAAAAGCAAGCGAAACGAAGGAGAAGCAAGCAAGCAAGTTAGAGGAAATTGAGTGCATGGTATGAACCAGCCTGAAGGGAGGGTGGAACCTTTTTATCACCACAACTAACACCACCAGTACCACCACCGTTACTACCACCCTCAGCACCAGCAGCAACATCAACAACACCAACACCACCAACAATATCACCACCATCATCACGAACATCAACAACACCAACCGCCATCAGTACGATTACCGCTGCCACCACCAACACGAACATGAACAACAGTAGCACTACTACTACCATTTCCACCACCATTACTAGTATTTTTACCACTACCTCTGCCTCCACTTTAACACTACCATTACCACTACCACTACCATAACCATAACCAAGATCACTGCTACCATTCCCCTTACCACAAGCTCTAAGATTACCATTACTATAACTACTACCACCACCCCTACCTGTTTTCTGGCGCCGCATTGTAGTTTGGTTGACTAACCTCGGCTTGGGAGCCCCCAGCTGACGACAAGGATAGGGCGTTCATAGAAAACTAATACAGACAAGAGCTCCGCGTTGATAAATGGAAAACCAACTCGAAGGGGGAGAGTGTTTTGATAGACAGACGAGGAGATAAAGGGGAAAGAGAGGGATAGATAGAGAAGGAGAGGCAGAGAGTGAAGGAGAGACAGAGAGTGAAGGAGAGAGAGAAACAGACAGACAGTTAAACAGGCACAGACAGAGAGAGGGGAGAGAGTGGCAGGTTCCGCGCCACCCAATGTGGGCGTTGCGGGGATGCATCGTGGGCGTGACGGGATGCATCGTGGGCGCGTGGAAGAGGGCACCGGGGCTTGAGCAGGAGGATCAGAAACGGGGCGGTGTTTGCTCATGAGGGGGCGGTGGCAGAGAGGGGGGGGCTTTTAGAGAAGGGTGGAGGTAGAGGGTTGTTTGGAAGTAGGGGGAGTGGGGAGGCTGACAAGGGGCTGTTTGGCACCTGCAGCCGTAGGCGGAGCAGCGGGCTGGGTTGGTTGGGGTGGGGTGGGGGGTTGATGGGAGGGGCTGTTTGGTAGCGTGGGGGTGGGGGTTAGGGGGGCAGAGGAGGGAACCGACACTCTGTGTTTGACAACCAGATCAAGACTGGGAAAATGCATGAGGAGTTGACGTCAACGATCCAAAGGAGTGGTTAGTAAACAGGTGAGATAAGTGCGTTGCCGTTTTAGTAAACGTTTTACATATGTTTTATTGCGCGTAGAACAAACGTGTATACTGCCTGCTGCTCAAACACACACACACACACACACACACACACACACACACACACACACACACACACACACACACACACACACACACACACACACACACACACACACACACACGCACACACACACACACACACACAAAGTCGTACACAAATATAGGCGTAATGTGCATCCCCTTATAGTCGCTAATATTTATGC
>NC_134778.1:92311422-92326422 GCF_046742065.1 Oratosquilla oratoria
TACGGAGGTGCGGCAGTACCTGGTTCGAATCCTGCCCAGGGCCGAAATTATTTCGGTATCGCTGCGCTTCGGGTCGTTACTCCGACTCTCGTGGGCGGGGAGTTGCGTGTGTGTGTGTGTGTGTGTGTGTGTGTGTGTGTGTGTGTGTGTGTGTGTGTGTGTGTGTGTAAGGTCATAGCATTACCCATAGATCGGTCATACGAGCTCTTAGCTCTCCTACGGGAGGGAAATAGCTGTCGATCACGAGTCCAACACGTGATCCAAAGACCAAGGTGAATACATATATTTCATCAATTGTGGACATACACCAGGGAGCGGGTTGCTACACTCACACGCCGGTGCCAGTCCCCACGGTCTCTCCGAGCAAGCTCCCATGCAGTCACCCTTCTTACTCCAAACAACTCTCGAAAGGTTCGATCAACTTGCTCCAGTCATGGATTATTTGGGGGCCCCCTTTTTCTCCTCCATCGAGGGTTGCCCCTTGTGGAGACAACGCTGAATAAGATCAACATCAGGGAAATGTGCCACATGCCCACATAGCCGGAGTTGACGTTCTCGAATTATGCTGGTAACTGGCCTAAACTGAGTCTCACACTATAATTACACGGGTATATATCAAATTATATGAATAGAGTCCTTTCTATTGTACAACAGCGGTCAATCGAACTTGACAAAGCTTAACATGAAGTTACATAGATATAATATCAACATGGATACATAGCTGGTATATGCACAATCGCATATCTACGCACAAAAATAGATATCCACTATTATAATATGTTATAAGTGCTGGCAGCTGTGCATAATTAATCGCATAAAAAGATGTACTAATGAACTCCTTTCGGCAATAAGTTTAGGCATTGGATGTCCTCAACATATTTTTTTAGATTAGATTGCTTGAATCAAATGTACAATTTATCATGAAGAACGTACAATTTATAAAATAGTAGAACATACCATTTGTAAAATGGTAGAACATACAATTTGTAAATTGGTAGAACATACCATTTGTAAACTGGTAAAATATACCATTGGCAAAATGGTAGAGCATACCATTTGTAAAATGGTAGAACATATAATTTGTAAAATAGTAAAACATACAATCTGTAAGTTTGTAAAATATATCATTTGTAAAATGGTAGAGCATACCAATTGTAAAATGGTAGAACATACCATTTGTAAATTGGTAGTGAATGTTACTTGTGGACAGGAGACTAATATGCATTCTGTTATTAAATATTTATTACTAATTTGTGTATCTTTCTAATTAGTTAATTAATTTTTACATTTCATTATTTATTTTTACTTACGAAAGTTAGTTGATGATTAATTTCTTCTTTAGTACCTTGGTTATGGGGTTTCGTTGTTTGCCAAAGCTTATTGAAATCGTCTCTTGGCAGCTAGAATAAAAACTAAAATGACAAAATAACATGGAATGATTTAATAGAAATAAGCTCGAGATAGTTCGGTTTAAAAAAAAAAAAAAAAAAAAATCCCCTTCCCACTAAGTGGGTAGTGAAAAACCCCTTGTCGGGCAAGCCCTGTCAGTTACGGCAAGAAATTTTTTTTTTCCAACATTATGGATCGCTTCCCCGCTTGTCCAGAGCTGTTTCCATCCGGTGGATAAAATCTCCTGCTACAAGAAAAATTAATTCGAAAAACACAATGAAACTGTTAAGGTAAGATCTGAGGTGCTTCATGGTGGGGATTATCATTGGGCCTCTTCCGATGATGGACTGAGATTTTATCTGAGTCTGTCTACAGACAGAATCACTGGATACCAAATGCCCCAGAACAGAAATATTGGGTGCCTCCTGGTCGTGGACAGGGATGCAATGTTATTCCAATTCGGGGCAGAAATTATAGCAGTGCGACTTTTATAAACATAAGTGTAAAAGTGTCTGTCACATTCATAATACAGGTATTCTGCGATTCAGTGAGGAGGGGAGTCGCTTTAGGTGTTATCAGCTTCCTGATGGCGAGGTACTCTGGATTAGAGAAACACGCCGGGATGAATATGGAAAAAGTAAAATACAAAAAAAAAAATACAAAATAAAGATATATAGTAATAGTGATAAATTGTAGGTAGTTCAGGAAAAGAGATTTTGGCTTCGCATTAAACGAACGCCCAGGGAAAGGGGAAAGAAAAGAGAGAGAGAGAGAGAGAGAGAGAGAGAGAGAGAGAGAGAGAGAGAGAGAGAAATGGATAGAAACTTGGGGAACGGAGGAAACAGGCAGGAGTGGAATGAAAAAAAGAAAAAAGTCAGAGAAAAAATGGAGAGGAAAATATAAAGGTAGATGGAAAGGCAGCGTTAGCTGGGAAGAGAATTTACGAGGGGAAATGAAGGATTTGGGACCTAGGGAAAGAGGAGCTAGAGGGAACGGGGATAATTGGAGGGATTAATTAGGGATTTCCCTAAGTCTAGACAGATCAGGGTTAATGATCATAATTATAGTGATGTCTTACTGCGATGACGGTGGTGACAGCAGGATTACAGTAGTACTGGTGATAGTAATGGTGTTATATCTGTGGAATTGATCCTTTATGCGAAGTACAGCAGGTTGTCAACAGCTACATGTGAGTCCGAATGTATATGATTTTGCCTGCATACATGTGTGTGTGTGTGTGTGTGTGTGTGTGTGTGTGTGTGTGTGTGTGTGTGTGTGTGTGTGTGTGTGTGTACATATACGTACGCTCGCAAGCTCCAGGTTTTAACATCGGCTGAGTGCAGATGTGATCAACAGGAGCTGGTGTTCATGGAAGCGTTATAGATTGATGAGAGAGGAAGGGGGCGGGGAGGTAGTGGGGGAGAGATGTAACGAGAAGGGGAAAAACGTGGAGGAAAAATAGAAGGAGGCGGAGGAGGTGGACGAGGAGAGCCAGGAGATTCGATGTGATGGAAAAATAAAACTGAAAAAGAAAGGAAGTTAAGAGAGATAAAACTAGTAGAGATAAGAAAGAAGTGAAAAGTATGATAGAAAAATGGCCACGGAACTGAACGGAGGAGGAGGGTGAAGGGAGAGAAGAAAAACGATGAGGAAAAAAGAAAAGGAGTAAGAAGAGGAGTTTGGTACCTTCCAGGTTTATTAAAGGAAAAATAGGGAGAGGAATAAGATGAAAACAGGGTGAGAGAGGAAAAAAGAGGAATAAAATGAAAATAGGGTGAGAGAGGAAAAAAGAGAGAGGAATAAGATGAAAACAGGGTGAGAGAGGAGAAAAGCGAGGAATAAGATGAACACAGGGTGAGAGAGGAAAAAAGAGGAATAAAATGAAAATAGGGTGAGAGAGGAAAAAAGAGAGAGGAATAAGATGAAAACAGGGTGAGAGAGGAGAAAAGCGAGGAATAAGATGAACACAGGGTGAGAGAGTGAAAAAAGAGGAATAAAATGAAAATAGGGTGAGAGAGAAAAAAAGAGAGAGGAATAAAATGAAAACAGGGTGAGGAAAGAAAAAAGTGAGAAGAATAAGATGAAGAAAGAGTGAGGGAGGAAAAGGGAGAGGGATAAGATGAAAACAAAGTGAGAGATAGCAAAAAAGAGAAAATTTAGGAGAAGGGAGGGAAGTCAATTGGAGGATAAAGGTGGAAACAGAAGGAAAACGAAAAGGAGCTGACAGAGAAAAGAGTTGAGGGAAATAGAAATAGAAATAGAAAACATAGAAATGTTTAAGATAGAATGTAAGAAGATGGGGAGAATCAGTAAGGTAAAGGATGGAAAAATTTTTAGTAAGTACATGAAGAAAGGGAATAGAAGTAGAAGTAGAAAAAGGAAGTGGAGGAAAAGGAAGAAGAAGAAGAAAAAGTGGTGGTATTGGTGGTGGTGGCGATGGATGAGGACGAAGAGGGAGGAGAAGGAACAGGAGGAGGAGGAGGAGGAGGAGGAGGAGGAGAAATTCGAAAGCTGGGAAGGTGGACCCAGTAGATAAAGACTTATCCTAAGATGACTAATGCCATGTGTCTAAAAGGAAGTGCAATACAAATGAAGCTGAAGGAGAGGCAATAGTATGAGGAAGGGAGAGGAAGGAAGCAGGAAAGAGAAGACATAACTGGTGGGGGGGCGAAGGTAAGCTGGGGGAAATCTCATAGTAAAGAAAGATAAAGATGTGAGTAAAAGAATAAAAGTGAAGGTCAAAAAAAAAAAAAAAACGAATGACGAGATTCCGAGAAAATCTTTCCATTCACATGTCTCTTCACACTTCGCCTGGTCGACGTCTTGAAGAGGAAGAAAAAGAAGAATAGATAGAGGAACAAGAAGGAAGAACCCCATCCAAGGCGAAAGGATTTGTATGGTGATTTTACGGAATAGAATGGGAGGAAAGGATAGCTTCTGCTGGGCTTGGCAACGTGTTTACTCTAACCTGACGCTCCTCCGAAATTTCACGAAGAGTCGGAGATGGAGTCTCAGTTCCAGAGAGGATGTGGAAGAAGGAGGAACGCATTCGACTGGGGCCAAGGCAGGGAGGGAAGAAGTGAGGAAGAGAAGGAGTGAGAGAGAGAGAGAGAGAGAGAGAGAGAGAGAGAGAGAGAGAGAGAGAGAGAGAGAGAGAGAGAGAGAGAGAGAGAGAGAGAGAGAGAGGAAGGAAGGATATGAGTTAGGGAGTGATGAGGGAGGGAGGGAAGAGGGAATTGAGGGAGGGAGGGAGGGATGAAGGAAATGAGTGAGGGAGGGTGGAGGGAGCGAAAAAGTGAAGGAGCGAAAAAGGGTCATAGGGAGAGAAGAAGTGACATTGATAATTATTTAGTGAAAGAAGAAATGCGAAGACAAGGAGGCATGGTCAGAGAGAGGGAGGAAAAGAGAGAAAAAAGATAAGAACAAAAGAGAGAACATGGGACATAAGAACCAGGAACATGTTAGGAAATAGACTGAGGGAGTGAGGGAGTGAGCGGTGAAGGAAGTTGGAGTGAATTAATTAAGAATAAGAGGAATAGGGGTGTGGGGAAGAGGGGGGAGGGCTAGGGGTGAGGGAATACGCTCAAGGTATCAAGGGCAGAGACAGAGATTACTTGTAAGGTAACATCGTCTCAAATTGGTTTTCGTGGAAAATATGAAAACAAAACTGGATGTGTAAAGGCACTGGAGGAAGAGGGGAAGGGGAAGAATAAAAGAGGAGGGGTAAGGGAAAAAGGGGAAGGGAAAGGGAAGGATAGGGGAAGAGGAGGAGGGAAGGAGAGCAGAGGAGGTGAAGAAGTGAAATAGAGAGAGATGGCGAGGGAGCTGAGGAGAGGAGGAGCTAGAGGAGGGAAGTAGGAGAGAAGGATGAGGAAGAAGAAGGGAGGAGAGGTGAAGGAGGAGGGGAGGAGGAGAAGGAGGAAACGGAGGGGAAGAAGAAAAGAGAATACAAGACTATAGGTATTGCATGGGGAGCAGACAGGTCGCTGGAAATTTAAACATGGAAGTATAGGTGAAGATGGTAGGAAGCGCGATAACGGGGAAGTGTGACACACACACACACACACACACACACACACACACACACACACACACACACACACACACACACACACACACACACACACACACACACACACACACACACACACACACACACACACACACACACACACACACACACACACACACACACACACATGTATATATATATATATATATATATATATATATATATATATATAATATTGTGACCATACTTAAGTTATTCAACAAATGGTATATTTTCTTACGGTAGGTATAAGCCGGAGTATTTTCCTTTCTTATTTCATGTCAAAGAAAAATGGGTCTATGTTTTGATTGTGACCACAACTTGTAAAAGGAAACAAAGAAGAAAGAAGAAACAAAGGAAAAGGTAAAATAGATATAAGATGCTATTTCATCTATTTCTCCTACCTGACTATTTGGCATATTGTAGTCTCTTCAGTAAGAGTATTCACACTCAGGAAGCACCCTTGCCGTGGGAGACTTGCGCGCTTTGTTTTTAGTAAATTGCTATCCCAATATCTTGCTATTTGGTTTTACGTCATTTATGCATTTAGACAAAATATTTTATTTTTTATGTCTGATATATCAGAGAGTAGTCATAAGATACACAACATCTTGTGTACCGGGGGCCTATTTCAAGCATATTTCTACGAACCTCCTTGGTGATTTTTTTACTACACAAAATCTAAGACAGAAGAGGCAGTTATTTGGGAAAAAATAAGGTAGCGAGTGTAGATTTCCAGGAAGGCAGTATAAGACTATGCAACGACAGATAGAAAGACAGGGAACAAGTATAGAGAAGAGGTTCAAGAAGTGATGAAGGTAATGTGGAGATGAGTAGAAAGATTTGAGTAATTAAAGGGAAGTATATAAGACCAGAAAGAGGATATATGATGGGAAAATATGTTTTTATGAGAGTTGTAACAAGTTAACGGGGAAGAAAATGCAGCTGAGACTTAGATCCTCTCATTCAAAGTGAATGTGAGATAGAAAGAGATATATAGAGAACATAGAGAAGGGGAGAAGGCAAGGGAGATAACAGGAATGAGAAGAGGAGAATTAAAGGATGAGTTTAAGGATGTCAGAGGATATGTAAGATAAAAGGGGAAAAGAGGGGAGAGGGAAGTGATTGAGACCGGCCGAGGGGAGATTAGGAAGTAGACAAGAATGAGTTTGGCAATAATAGAGGGAATGGAAAGGTGCGTTAGATGAAACCAGGGCCTCGGGAGAAGAAGAGGAAGAGGAAGAGGAGGAGGAAGATGAGTTTGACAAAGAAAAACTAGGATGATAAAAATAAGCAGGGAGAAGGGGAAACAAGATGGCAAGGGGAAAAGGACATGAAGGAATCTGGAGAAAAATTAAGGAGATGAAAATAGAAAATCCAGAGACAGGAGAGAAACAGAGAAGAGAGAATGAGAACGAAAGGGAGACATATGTAAGTCCATCTAGGCAGCTTTAGGAAAGGATTTCGTTGCGAAAAAAAAGAGCAAGGGAAAGAAAAGAAAGAAAAGAGATATCATGGGAAATAAGAAAGTTAGTGGCGGACACTTTGGGATAAGATGTAACGATAAAGAAGGCAAAAAGGAAAAGGAGAGTAAAACACCGAAGGAAAGAAGGACGAGGAAGAAGAGAAAGATAAGGAGGGAGGAAGGTAGGGGAAAGACACGGTGGGGAGATGTAGGATATAAGGGCTAAAAGGGGAATGAGGTAAAGATCATCGAAAGGAAATCGTTGGAAAGACGAAATGGATGAGGATTGCACATGGGAGTGAGGGGAGACAGGCGGCGGTGTTTGTAGTGGTGGTGTTAGTACTGGTGGTGTAAGACTGATGGTGTAAGAAGTATTGGTGCTTTCAAACGAGCTTGCTAGCAGGATGATGATGATAATGATGGTGAGAATGGTGATTGGTGATAAGGGACTGTTCTTGTCACGATAATGTGTTGATGTATTCTTGGTTATGATGCCAACAGTAACAAAAGTAGTGGTGATGCAACGGTGGGAGTGGTGTTGGTAGTGGTATCGGTACTTTGATAGTAATAGTGGTATTGGTCGTTTAGGTAGTACTGATATTGATGGTTGTGGCATTCGTGATAGAACGAAGACGCTGGCTGTAATATAGGAACGAAGAAAATGTTTGGAACGCACGTGTGAAAGGTGGACGGGGAAGGAAAATAAAATCGGTAGATAGCAAATGAATGCAGAGATTAAAGAGAGGGAGACGAAAGTGGGGATAGAGAACTGGAAGAGGGAATGGAAGTAGGGAGGAAGAAGGAAATAGAGAGTGAGAGAGGGATGAAGGAAGAGAGGGAGGGTGTAAAGATGAAGAATGTATGTGAGGTAAATATATTACTATGGAGAGAACAAGCCAGGAGACGGAAGAAGTGGAGGGCGAGGGAAAGAGAGGTAAAGGAAAGGAAGGTTGGAGAGCGTGAAAAGAGGGTGGGAAGAAGGATTAGGAAGTGAGTGGGAGAGAGGAAGGAAAGGGGAGAGAAGAGGGAAGATAAGGGAGGTCATATGAAAAGAAGAAAGGTTTGGGAGAGGAAGGAAGAGCTGTGTGGTGGGAAAGGAGGAAGCATGGGAGGAAAAGAAGAAGGAAAGACAGAGAGAAAATAATACCTTAAGGTGGCGGGACACTAGGCTAGCATGATACTAGTTTTGCCTACTTCACTGGAATAGAAACGTCTTCGGTTACAGTATTCTAGACTTCTGGAAGAACATCTCAGTAATGTGTCTAACATTCATTTAGGTTTAATTTCTCCCAGTTCGTCATTCAGCTTTTCACTATATGGCGCAAGAATGATTTGACATTTGGGGATTTGAAAAACAAGAGATCGTAACCGAAGTCGATTTTACTCAAAGTAGCAAAACCAAATAGCATTCTGGTGAGAAATGAGTAGTGTGCCGTCACCTTAACACGGGAACCGGGAGGACCGAAGCAAAAGTAGAAATTGATTAGCATTGTGTACATTCAATAAACTAGCTCCAGGTCGTTGATTGGTTGAAAAGGCATTAGAACAAAGAAACAGAAGACCTGAATTCTATCCTTATTTCGAAAGGTTTGATTTTGTGCCAATTAGATCTATTAGTGGTTCTCACACGCGGTCGAAACAGAATCTCTATAGCCAAGAATCGGCTCACTTCGTATTTAAGAAGAAAATAGACAAAACCCGGTATACTAATCCAGTGGTTATTGAATGGAATAGACTTAGTAACCCTGTAATGAGCGCTGAAGCTATTGGTTGTTTTAAGAAAAAAAAAATATGGATAGAGATGGCAGTTGGTAAGGGACATAGAACTGACTACTGTAGGCCTTATGGTCTCTTGCAGTTTCCTCCATGTTTATGTTCTTACGTTTTTCAGGAATTCGTTTCACCTCAAACTCACTCCTTCCCTAGTAAATGAAATATAGATAGATAAAAAAATAAATAAGTATTTTATTAAAGTGATTAGGGAAATAAATGAAACTAATGAAATGAATAATGTTATTTGCTTAACATTATTCAAAGAGTAAATAAAGTGATTAGATAAATAAATGAAACTAATTAAATGAATAATTAAAAAAAAAAAGTAAATAAATGTGTACAGAGCAGAACCTTCTCTTTAATCTTAAGAAGTTTTCTTCTCTCTACCGTCTTTAATGGTCAGAATCTCTCCATAGTCACATCAAGATGAGGAACCTACGCCAAGAGGTACGTATCTACGGCCGAAGCCGTCACCTTTTCCCCATGCGCTTGTCGGGAACAGGTTACAGTTACTGCTGGGAATGGGAGAGACGTGCGGGATTCGAACCCAGAACAAAGTGAATGCAAGGCCAGCACGCACAGAGTTCCTCCTCTCTCAATGCACAGACATCGCTAGTCCCCAGAACTCCTCTCTGCTCACAGAACCTTCTCTTGAGGCACAGAACCCCATTATTCATACACAGACTTTTTCTACACACAGAGAGCCCCTTTCTTACACAAAACCTCCCTCCATGTGGTGGAGAGTTGAAAAGAAAGGAAGAAAACGGCAGGGGAAAGAATCATCACAAGCCAAACACATAGGGACACGGAGCCTGGATGACACAAACTAGTGTAGGGAGACGGAGGAGATGTAATGAGATTAGAAGAGAACGAAGGAGAAGAGTAGGCGAGAAAAAGAAAGGGCGAGGAAACAAAAGGGAGATGAAACGGGAAAGGCGAGGAAAGATGGATTGGTAGAGAAAGAGTGTGTAAACAGAAGAGAGAGAGAGAGAGAGAGAGAGAGAGAGAGAGAGGGAGGGAGGGAGGGGGGGAGGGATGGAGAAAGGTAGGGAAGGAGGGGGAGGGAGGATACGAGGCATAGACAGACAGAGAGAAAGAGAGAGAGAGAAATAGAGAGGTAGGGAAGATGAGAGAGGGAGGAAACAAGGGTTAGAGACAGACAGGGAGTGAGAGAATGTGTGAGAGCAAAGGCGTCAAAGAGTGAGAGCGAGTGCGACAAGAATAAAACTGGATAGGCGAGGAGAGAGGAAAGGAGAGGAGAGCAGAGGTGAATTGGCGTAGATTGCAGGGGAAAATCTGATTTGGACAAGAGGCGTCTATAGGAACAATTTGCTGTGTATAGGGTCACTATGGCGTGAGGCAAGGCTCCCGGCATCAACCACTCCTTCATTCTTCGTCCTCAACCCTCCCCCCAACTTTTTTTTTCTCTGTCTACATCATCCGATCAATTTCGTCTTTTCTTTGTATTTGTCTTCTATTCATCTTCATCTTATCCCTCTTAGCAATCCTCTTCCTCCTCCTCATTATCCTCATTCTCTTCGTATTACTTGTCTTTGTCGTCGGGCTCTCCAACTTCGTCCCCGTCCTCGTCCTCGTTCTTGTCCTCTTCCACCTCTTCGTCTTTGTATTCATCCACGTCCATATCCTCCTCGTCCTTCTCTTCCTTCAGCACCACCATCTTCTCCTCCTCCTCCTCTTCCTCCACTTCCTCCTCTTCAGTATGAACTATTGATTGTATCATTTTTATCATTTAATTTTTAATGATTTTCTCAACACCCTTATAAGTTAGACGTGGGGCTCTCTTTCATTATTATTGAAGACTGACCTCAAAAAAAAAAAAAAAAAAAAAAAATCTATCCCTCCTTGCGGTGATGGCGTAATCGGAATTATGCTGGTCTTGCATTCCCAGCAGTGACAGTTACCTCCCTAAACTGTCCGAGCGCAAAAGACAAAAGTGACGGCTTCGGCCGCAACTACTCAGCACCCCCTGGAATAAGCTCCTCACCTGTCCCACCTTTCTGCGCTCTTTCGTACTTCTTTATCACACCTGACTTCACTTTTTTGGTGTAATATTGTTCCAGGGATAGAAGCGCATGTTGATGCTAACAAAATATCATTTCTCCTTCCCCTCCTCTTCCTTCTCCTTCCTTCCTCCTCGTCCTCCTCCTCCTCCTCCTCCTCCTCCATCACCACCACCTACTCCTCATCCGTCTTCTTCACCTACTCCTAATCCTTTTCCTCCTACTCCACATCCCCCTCCTCTTACCCCCCCTCCTTCTCCTGCTCCCCCTCCTCCTCATCTTGCTCCTACTCCTACTCTCCTGCCTCCTCCCCTCCTCCTCTTTCTCCTCTTCCTCTTCCTCATATTTTTCTTTCTTCCCTTTCTCCTCTTCCTCCTCCTTCTCTTCCACATCCTCCTCTTGCTCCTCCTCTTCCTCCTACATCATTGGTCCAGCGTTACGGTCAAAACATATTCCTTGCCAATTCATTTACCTTAGTTCTGTAGCAACGATTCTACTGTGAGAAGGAAAAGAGGTTTGGTGAGTTCGTCTCCTTTATTTGTAAGGTAAAATTGAACTGATTTTACATGATATACCGCGTGGGTGTGTAATTACATAATTGCACTGGCTTAGGTTAGGTCGAGTCAAGCAGGGTCACACTGTCATAGATAGGTATGTGTGGCTGGCGCGACAGGTCTAGACGCGTGGGTGACACTACACGTGTTCCACGCCACGTGGTTTGTACAATACTCCCCTCTTAAAATGGCCTTGGTTTAAGAGGACATTCAACATGCTAGTGGATGGCCAAAAACCATCTCCGCTGGAGACATGTGGTGGTTGCCTCTGATGGTTCGATGAACGTTGGGCATGGGATTGTGTAGTGTCGATGGCGGTTGCCAGAGATGGCTTCAGTGACCGTTGGGCGCGCAGATTTCTAGCGTCGATGGCGGTGGCCGTGGTTGATTGCGATGCGGTTTGGAGGGACATCGAGGCGAGAGCTGTTATCGACGTTGACCAATAATCTGTAAAGAACGGGAAAATAAGCACCGAAGATAGGCGTCTTGATGTCTGCCAGGACGAAGCCCCAAGAGTCGTGGCGACTCCCGAAGGTGAGTTGCAGGTCTGCAGTGCGTCAAATCTCGGTGATGGGGGCGGTGGTCCGCCGTCGTTGTTGTTGCTGTTGGAGCCTATAGGTGGTGATTTTGTCCTTGACATTGTCAAAGACGGATCGGACGGGCGCTAGTAGGCGCAGCAGCCACATCTGACGGAGAATGTCGATGCTCCTGCTGGTTCCGTCGGCTGTGGGTCGAGGGCGGGTGATGCACAGTATCTCGACGTATGCTGCTCTTGGTTTAATGTCCCCCAGTGACCGTTGGGAAAGATGGAGCGGTGGTAGGGGCTCCAATATCGGAGACGGGTCCATGGTCCTGGTTTGGATCACCAGTGTAGCCGCTGTGAGCTACGGTGAGAAGAGTTCGTGAGTTCGTCTCCTTTATTTGTAATGTAAAACTGAACTGATTTTACATGTGGCCAGGAGCAGATATATATTTTGCGTGGTTAGTTACCCGTAGTGCATAATTATATAATTACACTGGATTAGGTTAGGTCGAGTCAAACAGGGTCGCACTGTCATAGGCAGGTGTGTGTGGCTGGCGCGACAGGTCTAGCCGCGTGGACGAGACAACGCTTGCTCCATGCCATGTGGGTTGTACAGCTCCTTTGTGGGTATACTAGGTGCGCCCACGCGCACGCATATACACAAACACGTACACACACACACATACACACACACACACACACACACACACACACACACACACACACACACACACACACACACACACACACACACACACACACACACACACACACACACCACATCACCCAGATGTTTCCCCTAGATTCTCTCTCTCTTTCTCTGACTGACTCTCTCTCTCTCTCTCTCTCTCTCTCTCTCTCTCTCTCTCTCTCTCTCTCTCTCTCTCTCTCTCTCTCTCTCTCTCTCTCTCTCTCTTCCCTAATTATCCCTAAGAAGTCTAAGGATTCCCCTTCCTTCTCTCCTCGTATCTCCCTCTCGATCTCCCACGTCTCCATCACTCCCTTCCTCCCTCCTTACCATACCTACTCTATTCCTTTCTCTTTGACATTTTTCTCTATTTATCTATATCTTTTCCTACTTTCTATCCATTTTTCAATACTTTAAATATATTTTGTCTATTACCATCGTCACCGCACCCACTTCTTCTCCTCTTCCTTATCCTCTCTCTCCTCGTTTTATCATTACTTCTCCTCCTTCTCCTCTTCCTCTTACTTTTCCACCACCTTTTCCTCCTTTTCCCCAGCCTTGCTCATCCGCCTCTTCCTCTTCCTCGTCCTACTTCCTACCCTTTCCTTTGTGTCGTCCTGTCTTGTTTTTCATCCAATCTCATGTCACTTCCCTATTTTTCTTTGTGTTTCGCGTTTCTTTCTCAGTCGAATATGTCATATCGATTACTGTTTTATTTCACTCTCTCTCTCTCTCTCTCTCTCTCTCTCTCTCTCTCTCTCTCTCTCTCTCTCTCTCTCTCTCTCTCTCTCTCTCTCTCTCTCTCTCTCTCTCTCTCTCTCTCTCTCTTTCCCATTCTCTCTCTCTCTCTCTCTCTCTCTCTCTCTCTCTCTCTCTCTCTCTCTCTCTCTCTCTCTCTCTCTCTCTCTCTCTCTCTCTCTCTCTCTCTCTCTCTCTCTCTCTCTCTCTCTCTCTCTCTCTCTCTCTCTCTCTCTCTCTCTCTCTCTCTCTCTCTCTCTCTCTCTCTCTCTCTCTCTCTCTCTCTCTCTCTCTCTCTCTCTCTCTCTCTCTCTCTCTCTCTCTCTCTCTCTCTCTCTCTCTCTCTCTCTCTCTCTCTCTCTCTCTCTCTCTCTCTCTCTCCCCTAATTTATCTTCCCCTCTACCTATGTCTATCTATCCATCTATGCCATTCTCTCATCGCCTCCTTTTCTTTCTTTCTTTTTTCCTTTCTTTACAGTGTCTCACTCCTCAACCCCTGTTATCTTTAGATTTGTTTTTCCACATTATCGGTTTGTTTTTCTTCGCTCACACACTTTAACTCCTTCCTCTGCGAAAAACTACAATACTGAAGAGAAACGTATGATACCAATGAAAATGTTATTTTGTCGTATGCAGCTACAGTGTACAATTCAAATTGTAGTTTCAAAAGAAAAATTATTGAGTCCTCACTAATAAAAAAGTTTCCTAATTATAATACATCCAAAGGTCAATGGTCACCTGATGCTATAACTAGTATGGCGGTTGACAAGTTCATCTCTACAGGACGTAACGTCCGACCTCACTCGGGGCACGTGACCTGAGGCTTACTGAGTCCCCCAATGCTCCTTCCTCCTCTGTATATAACCTCTTGTCTATGTACCCTATAATTGTAACTGCTGAAGAGGACCACAGTCAGTGGTCGAAATATACGGTTTTACTCTGTATCTCAGCTTATCTTTCTCCGAGAGTGGGTTTAAGTTTTATTTTATTCGTGTGTTACGACACCTACGTTACTTGAAGTATATGTATATGTATAAAATAGGTCACCTAATGTATCCATATACTATATCGACGTTTCGTCCTCAAGGGAACATCTTCAGGAATTACATCTATAACAATGAATTTTTAAATAGTAACAGATTAAAAATAGTAAGCTGTTACTATTGTACAATTCATTATTACATATGTAATTCATGAAGATATCCCCTTGAGGAAGAAACGACGATAAAGTATATGGATACATTAGGTGATCGGGTGTTTGGTTATACCCCTAATGCAAGAAGATGAATTAGAGTTTTAGAAAACATAAGAAAAAGATCAACAATTGTAATAGGTCTATCGTCTTTAATTCTACGTGCATATAAGAGAAAATACTGTCTTACTTCTGCAATATATATAGATATATATATATATATACATATATATATATATATATATATATATATATATATATATATATATATATATGCATTGTCCCTAAGGATAGAAGCGCTGGTTATCAAAGATGAAGTACGAATTATGTTCTTGAAATGTGGAAGAATATAATGAAATGTTCTATATAATTGAAATTTCAGTCGTACATAATTAGTTTTTGAGAAAACGGCAAAATTCTTTGGTACGTATAGAAAACGTCACCATCGTTATATCGGTGTTTGGTGATGGGAAATCTTCACTCAGCATCAACACCACACAGCGTTCGATCAATATCTCTTCAGCGTGAAGGATCTAAGATATTTTGTCTGTTTATTTACTTATTTATTTATCTCATCGAGGTTTTAATTTTGATTCTGAAACATTA
>NC_134778.1:92336422-92338922 GCF_046742065.1 Oratosquilla oratoria
TGTGTGCATTTATGTATATGAGATGCAGAGACACAAAATAGGTATAAAGAGAATTACGGATATATATAGAGAGAGAGAGAGAAAGAGAGAGAGGGAGGGAGAAGGAAGGTTAATCATGAATCCTTGAGAGGCAAATGCGATATGGCTTTAAGACTGTTGAGCATACGAATGATTCGAGGGAATTGAGAGGTAAATTAGAAATCTTTTGTGAGCCAGGAGGGAGTTCGTGTTTTTTTTTTTTTATGCCGAAGAAAGGGAAAATATTAATTTTCTTTTCTGAATGTCGAGATGGAAAATTGACAAGAACGGTGGATGACGGCTGATGAAGAAAAAAAGAAAATTATCTAATACGTTCGTTTTCTTTTTCATTTGTAAAAAAAAAAAAACAGAAAAAATACGAAATATAATCAAAATGTAAATACAAGACAAGGATTAGTCTCAGTTTACTGACAAGTCGCAGGATTAGATAATTTTCTCATTACACACTTGTGGCGCTGCCGGAAAGATCTCTGATTTTTAATATAAAAACTCCTGGTTCATCCGTGGAACGCTAGTTGGCGTCTACACACGTAACTGATCCTCTCGTAACATAACCTTTGTATTTTTTTACTAAGGCTTTTTACGGACCTGGTCGAAGTAGTTCTCCGTGGATGATATTGTTGGGAGGGCAGCCAGAAGTGGCGGTCACCAGGATCCGTTGGAATGGGTCCCAATTCTCCACGTCACAGGTCAAATCAGCTTCAGCGTATATCCTATGACACATAAAACATTACTACAACTCCTTGTAGTTACGTAGAAAGTGTGCCCTTGGATGGTCACTGCCCCCATATAACTCCAGTATATGCTATTTGCTTTGTCTTTATATGACCATGCCAATTTGCTCATAATATCTCGTTATATCTGTACAGAGATAGCTCGTTATCTTGTCACATTTCCTCTTCTCCTTCTTCTGTCAACTGAACGACCTTTCGAGCAAATACTTTCGTTTTGTTTCTTAAAGCTTTTTTTCCCTTTTTCCGTTTACTTTGCAGTAGTATCCACTATAAGCCTGACTGCATGGTTGTCTGCAGTGTGTCTGTGTGACTGTGAGTCTGTACGGGGTATAAATATGAATTTATTTTCTCTGTTATTTACTTCCTGTCTGTGTCTGTATGTCCTTCACCGTCTATCTCTTTGTGTTTAGCCTTCTATCTGCGTGATTTAGTCTTTCAGTCTATAAATCTGTCTGCATATCTGTCATTGTCTTTCTGTCTTTCTATATCTGCCAGTTTGTGCCTGTTTTTCTGTCTGTGAATGTCAGTCTGCCTGTTTTCCCGTCTTTCTGCCAGAGTTTTGGTCCATTTCCTTGCCTGTCTCTCTCTCTATCTACATATCATCAGCTATTTTCTTCCTCCCACCTTCGCGTCTCATTTGGATAAACTCGTTTCTATTCTTGCGCAAAGTAGATCACTTTCTAGACTCGCTGAAAACAAAAGGACGTGCTCAATCACAAAATAGCCTCACACCTCGTGGTGTGTACACTTGCGTGTGTATATGTGTGTGCACTTACCTGATTGTATTTACCTAATTATAGAACACAGGGTGCTGTCTCCTATTCTCTAATTTTCTAACATACTTAGACTCGAATTCATATACAGTTCCAACTTCATCTATATCCTTGATTTCTAATTATCTTATTTAGATTTGAACACATGTATTGTCTGAGCTTGGGCTATATCACCTTCTAAGCTATTCCACATTATCATGCTTCTATATGGAAAACTGTATTTCTTCTTATCCTTTCGACATGTAGTCTTTCTAAGACGTGTGTGTGTGTGTATTCACCTTGTCTTTGGATCACGTGCTGGACTCGTGATCGACAGCTATTTCCCTCTCGGAAGAGAGCTCAGAGCTCGTATGACCGATCTATGGGTAATGCTGTGACCTGAACACGCACACACACACACCCAACTTCCCGCCCACGAGAGTCGGAGTAACGACTCGAAGCGCAGCGATACTGAAATAAATTCAGCCTTGGTCAGGATTCGAACCCGAGCAGCCGTAGTGACAGTTAGGGACTCTATCAACCGCACCACCGAGTGTAAGTGTGTGTGTGTGTGTGTGTGTGTGTGTGTGTGTGTGTGTGTGTGTGTGTGTGTGTGTGTGTGTGTGTGTATGTGCGTGCGTGCGTGTACTTATTGTTAAGAATGATGTAAGCGTTGTCTTTCAACCTCTCGTGAGATTCCCTTCTTTTGAATAAAATCACGTGATATCAGCCAGAACAAAATATAGGAGAAGTAAGCCATATTTTCACTCTGGAGAAATTCCTTCCACCGAATCAAACCACCTGTGGACAAGTAAACACACACATCACGAATGCCACTTTGTGGAAATAATTGAAACTAAATTGTTTTACCTGTTGTCCGGCGATTTCATTCGCGTGAGTGGAAGGGGATGATCAAAACCAGATAACTATTTTTTACTTGTTGACTGCATCACTTACATCATATCCTGACTGCCG
>NC_134778.1:92343922-92356422 GCF_046742065.1 Oratosquilla oratoria
TATTTTGCAAGGCTGGGTTGGTATGGGGGTTTAAGGGAAGGAAAAACGTGTTGGAGGGGGGAACGGGGATCGTGGGGAGGGGGATAGGAATGAGTGGAGAGGACGGGACGGGTGGAGGGGAACGTGGAGGGGGACGGAGACGGTTGCAAAGGAACGCGGAGGGGAATGGAAGGGGACGGGGAAGGGGTGAAGAGGATGGGGGAGGGTAAAGAGGACGGGGAGGGGGTGGAGAATGATGGGGAGTGGGTGGAAGGTCGACGTGAGAGGGGTGAGGGAGACGGTGAGTGGATAGAGGAGGACGGGGAGGGGGTGGAGAGGGACGGGGAAGGGATCGAGAGGGACGGGGAAGGGATGGAGGGGGAAGTGGAGGTGGACGGGAAGGAGGTGGAGGTGGAGTGGGGAGGGGTGTTTGTGGATGGAGGGGAACGGGAAGAGGAAGGAGGGGGAAGGGGAAGGGGAAGAGGGACAAACCTGAAATATGAGTAGTATGTGGAGGATCCAATACTGGAGAAAAAAAAAAGGAAAAAGAAAGAGGACAGAGAAGAAAGAAATGCAAAAGAGGAAAAGGCAAGGAGGATATGAAAGAAGAGGAAGGAATGTATGGAGAGGTAGAGTAAGGAAGGAAAACGAGGAGATGAAGAAAGCTTTCGAGAAGGAAAGAGTTGTTTAGAAGTTTTGTTATGAAGTTCATGAGATGATTCTACTTACCTGACGGTGCAGATTCGAGACTGAATGATGCTTCAGTCGCCCAAGTATCTTGTTGTCAGAAGAGTCTATCTCGTCAAGTGAATAGAACTGTCTGGTGTTCTTCAGAAGAAATTTTTTGAAGGACGTTATCGGGTCGAAAGGATCGTGCGGAAGAAAGTCTGGGAGAGCGAGGAGGTTGTCAAGATTATTTTTTCCAGAGCTTATTAAGTCGGGGAAGCTTAAAAAAAAAAAAAAAAAAAAAAAAAAAAAAAAAAATATATATATATATATATATATATATATATATATATATATATATATATATATATATATATTCCTCTTTACTGATTTTCTTATTCTATTTCTTTCTTATTCCTTTACTTAATGAATGGTTTTCCTTAAGTAAACTAAAGCGTCTAGGAGAAGCTAGAATATGCATACAGGTTGTAAAATCTAATAGATAAGTAACTTCATCAACATAAAAATCGCCTGGCGGCAGTCGAATTAAGCACTCAAGCTCTAGAAGCCAATATGATAAAAAAAAAAAAAGGACTGGAGGCGTTGGACTTCGGTTCTTACAGCACACTCTCCTCGGAATAATAACAATCTCATTTTTTGCTTAACTTCAAGCAAATGGGCTTCTGCCATTCATGAAAGGAAACAAAAAAGTCAGTTGTTCAAGGAGGTTGGTGTATATGCATTGAGAAGACCTTAGTGGAGAACTGTGAAGGAGCAGATGCAAAAGTTTTGACATATTAATTGGAGAACAAGGGGAAAGATCGTTTTGATAGGCTTGGAACGATTCTGAGGATGCAGGATCTCAGACGAAACTGCCATTACATTATATATATATATATATATATATATATATATATATATTAGGGTGTTTCAAAAAATGAAATTTCGAATTTTTGTTTTCAGCTGTATGCTGCCCTCTTTTATAACAAATAATGCCATGTTCACACAAAAAGTTTATAGGAGGTAAGCTGAATATTTAGGGGTCGCCTCAAAAAGTTTGCTTTATTTTTAAAAGTTGAAAAAATGAGAAATAAAACAAATGACATTTCATTAAATTTATTCTTTAATTCTCCGGGGGGGGGGTGGAGGGGGGGGGGGGGGGGGGGGGGGTGGGGTGGGGGGGGGGGGGGGGGGGGGGGGTGTGGGTGCACAAGAGGGGGTATATGTGGGGAAGAAGATGGGGAAGGGGGGGGGGGGGGTGGATGGAATTGAAGGGGGGGGGGGAGTGTTGTTGTTATTATTAGTAGGCGGGGGGGGAGGAGGAGGAAGTAGTGGTTATGGTTGGGATATTGATGGAAGTGGGGAGGGGGGGTGGGGGGAGGTGGGAGAATGAATGGGTGGGAGGGTGGGGGATATAGAGGGGTGGGGGGGATGTGGGGGGGGGGGGGAGGGGACTTCTCTCTTATATTGGTTTGTTTTAGAGGTTTTTTGGATTTGGTTTTTGGTGATGGGGTTTGGAGGTGGGGGGGGGATGTGTTTAGAAAGAAGGGGGGATGGATATTCTAGTTTTTGTTTGGGGAGATGTTAGTATAGTGGGGTTGTTATGGGGGGTGTTGGGGGGGTGTATTGTTTTGGAAAGATAAGAACTGTATTGATAAAGAAGCTGATATTGTGATTGATGTGTTAGATGAGAAGATATACAATTGACTTATTTTTCCCAAGAAGATGATCTTTCTAAGGAATTCAGGTTCTTCTGACAGAATCAACAGGAAATAATTGTTGTCGTCATCGGTAAAAAATTCCAGGGAGGGAAATCCGTGTCGAAAATGTTTTTCCCATTGACCTTCTTCAATCCTTTTGTTTTGCAGACAGAGACAAGATTGTCCACCATTTTTACGCTTTTCATCAGGTGAAGACATCGTCCCGAACAGGGAAAGTCCCACAGCTTCCTCTGAAAATACCCAAAGATGACGTTTTTAAAAGCTGTTGAAGGGCAACCTTGGCAAGTTTTTTTCATTTGGGATTCCATGTTGCAATGAGTTTCATCATATCCATATCATTTCTGCAGCATAGGGACCGATTGGTGACTCCTTTCCAAAATGGCACATAGCACAGGGCGGCGAACAGGAAATATTCGAACTGTCTTTCAAGTTCCACCTTCCGCAGAGGGAAACCGATCATGGAAGAGGAATATTTTATACAATATAATACAATTTTCCCATACCATCTTGCATGATGGAAAGCACCCGGAGCACGAAATGGAAATTCCACCCGGTGGAGTAACCCTCCAAGGAAGAATAGGCAAGAGTATCAAGGTTCCCGATAATCATCTCTTATTGCAATAACCTCGGAGGCAATCTCAAAGACGTCGCATTGCTTCCTCACGAGGTACGGACCAATCACCCACGAAGTTTTGGCCAAGATTTCTTCATCAATCCTCTGCTGTCTTTGGAGTTTCTTTTTTCCGAGGTTTCCCCACAGATCATGAAACGTGAAAAGAATGGATACTTGGTCCGGAAGTAGGACCGTAGGCCAGAACGGAACACATCAGCAGGATCACTTCGGACATCTGTGATCCGACAGGCCAACCAAACAAAGCTCCTTTTGTAGTTGCTCTTGAATTTTGATACAGGCCCTGAAGCAAACTTGTGTTTTAGGCTGTTTGTCAAACACAATAGCCTTTATTTGTGTGACAGGCCCCAATCGTTGATTGAGCAGACAGACTTGCCTTGGCTTGATCTGTACCCGAACAGATTCCAATTTTGGGTACAACCAAGGAGGAACTCAACAACCATCTCCTAGAGGACAGAATTGCGAATTTCTTTCAGCCATCCTCCCCCGACCAGAGCTTGCTACAGTTTATGTCAGCAATAGCTTGCCATCCCAATGCAACACGAGAGGTGTATCAACGTGAATGCTTGTCATGATGTCAGCCTTGATGCTGGTTGCTGCTTCTTTCAGGCGGTTTCTTTTTTGTTTTTCTTTTTTCCGGTACGGAAATCGAACTCTGAGACAAAGTGATTTGTTCGATGTCAGTACAATAGACTTTGCCTGAGCCCCCAGTTGGTGCACTTGCCTTCCTGTGAGACACCCAGTAACGATCCAAGCCGCCCGTAACTTCAGGTTTCAAGAAGATATTCATGGGAATCGATGGACGCTGCAGATATAGTATCCACTTCTTTTTTTTTTTTTTTTGTGGCTGTGAATTGAAAGGAGTCATCTGCAGAGGACTGTGAAGATGAACTGGAATCAGCTAGTGTCGATGAGCTGACGACTTCGACGGTTTTGTCGTTTTTTTTCCGCCTCAGATTTCTTCTTGCGTTTGTCTTCTACTCTTCAGGCACGTTTCTTTTTCATTTTCATAGACTTTAAATGACCATTTCCAATTCCAGCCATGCTCGCTGGGAACGATCCTCTCGTTGGCTCAACAAAAAGACTTTATCTTCTTCATTTTTCATCATTATCAGCGCATCTTTGTGAGCAAAGTCGGAAGATTTCATCAAATCATCACAAAACATATGTTCCTTCAGGGCGCTGATTCTCCGAATCCGCAGACGATTCTTCCTTGAGACCGTTTCGTATTTTCGTAACCAGGTTCTGTAAGCTTCTTTTTGGCGTAAAATAGCGTTGTTTGTAGGCATTTGGGCCTTCGCACCAGACCAAAAAAACTGCTTCCACAACTGCCTTCGCGCTCTCGACTTCGTGCAACAGTTCAAATTGAGGTGATGGTTAAAAGAAGTGCTTTAGAACTTGACCATTGGTACGAGTCCTGGAACCAGTAAGTTCTTCCTCACAATGTCCAAGGAGCCAAACGATGCTGTCAACGACGTCCTAGGCCATTTCAAAGTTCACCTGCGTTTCTGCAGAAAATGAAAAGAAAATAGTATTTTTTTGCATGGCGCTTTACAAAACAAGTGAACAATATGAGCGACCTTTAAATCTTCAACAGATCATTGCATAAAATATTTGCACAAATTCTCTTATATAATTAGAAACGGGCAACATGCAGCTGAAAGTATACACGCACTTTTGTAATATTACCCTATGGGTTTGACACACCCAATCATATTTATATAATATATATATAAATATAAATACATATATAAAATATATGTATATATAATATATATATCTATATATATATACATATATATATATATTTGTATAATATATATGTTATATATATTATGTTTATTTATATATAATGTATATATATATATGTATATACATATATATATATATATATATATATATATATATACATATTATATATATATGCAAAGTAGACTACTTGGAAAAATAAACTAACGAAGCAGAGCGCTTTCGTATATTACATCTTCATTGAAAATGCAATATTCGAAGCAGAGCGCTTTCGGATATTACATCTTCAGTGAAGATGTAACATACGAAAGCGCTCTGCTTCGTTAGTTTCTTTTTCCAAGTGGTCTACTTTGCACAAGTGAACATACGTACCCTTGTTTTTATTAGCACATATATATATACTGTGTATATATATATATATATATATATATATATATATATATATATATAGAAACATATCCCATTACTGAGAGTAAATGTATACACATTTATTGTGAAACAGATAGACGAATACAAACTTCAAATCAAGTGTTAGAAAATAGAAAGTCTTCTAGACCAAGAGCACAGGTGACGGCCTTTATCGCGGTTCAATGCTTTCCTTTATTCAGATTAAAAAAAAAAAAATCCTCTTTCACCTGTTCCTTATCGGAGGGACATCAATCATCATCAATTGGGGGCATACACCAGGGAGCGCGTTACATCACTCACGCCGAGGCCAGTCTCCACGGTCTCTCCGAGCAAGCTCCCATACAGTCGCCCTTCCCACTCCAAACAACTCTCGACAGGTTCGATCAACTTGCCCCAGCAGCCATGAATTCTGTGGGCGTCGTCCCCTTCGTCTCCTCCATCGAGGGTTGCCTCTTGTGGAGACAACGCTGAATAAGATCAACATCAGGGAACCGTGTCACATGCCCATATAGCCGGACTTGACGTTCTCGAGTTATGCTGGTAACGCCGCCGAGATAAATGAAGTAGGCTGCGAAAACGGGAATAAAAGTATAACTACTGTTCGGTACGCAAGGGTTTAATGGAGATAAGATACTAATAGAGGTGTCACGGTGATAAATAAAATAGTTTAGTGGCAAGAAGAACATAAGGCTAAGTACTATCAGTTACGGAAGGGGTTTAGTTTGATCTACCTTTTTATTGGAACACTTAGTACAAATGTAAGTGCCTTTTGGTGTAGCTTTCTCTCACGTTTTAGTCATATTAGGATATTTTTCCTCTTGGTGGAAGAATCGAGGCTGGGATCAAGACATCTTGCTCCGCGATCAAGACGCCTTCTCGAAGGAAGAATGAAGAAACACAACTTTAAGAACGTCTTCGGGGGCGAAAACGAGATAATTAAGCTTTTTGGTATCGGAGCTTGGTTAGGAAATGAAAATTCTTTAGGTGGTGGTGGAAGTGGAGGTGGATGGTGATAGGGAGTGGTGGTGACGGTGGGGTCGTTGGGGACGGTGGAATTGGTGGAGATGGTGGAGGTGGCGGTAGTGGGGGTGATGGAAGTAGTAGCGGTGGTGTGGTGGTGACATTCGATGTGGTGGTAATGGTGATAGTCCTGGTAGTGGTGATAGTCGTGGTAATGGTAGTAGTGGTGTTGGTGGTAGTAGAGATAGTGGTGGTGATGGTGGTGGTGGGGTGATGGTAGTGTCATTGTGGCAGTGGGGATGGATGAGGTGATGAGAGAAACGGTGATGTAAGTAGTAGTGGCCACGGAGTTGATGTGTATGATAAGGAAGATCACACACACACACACACACACACACACACACACACACACACACACACACACACACACACACACACACACACACACACACACACACACACACACACACACACACACACACACACACACACACACACACACACACACACACACACACACACACACACACACACACACACACGCACGCACGCACGCATGCATGCAAATACACGCACGCATGCACAATCACACAATCACACACTCACACACAGTCACACATAACACTCACGTACAGACACACACATAAACACACAAACACATACAATCGTGCTTGCGCAGCTTCGAGTAATGTGCATCGGGCAAGCAATAAAAATTATTTGGTTTCTCTCAGTTTTCATCTTCATTCCTCCTGATGAGAGCTCTAAATATAAATATTGAAATTGAAAAATAGTAAAAAAGAGAGGGAAAAGAATACGATGAACGATAGACAGTAGACGGCGTAGGTGAGGCAAGAAGAGACAGGCGTCAGAAATGCCGGTCGCTCGCTGAGGACAGAGACGACGCCCGCTCCACATAGTGACAGTGGAAGTCTCCTGACAGAGCCTTGGTCCTCTTCCTCCTCCTCCTTCTCTTCCTCCTCCTCCTCCTCCACCACCTCCACCTCCTGTCTCGGGGGCTGGCGGCCCCAGGTCCTCTTTCTAATATTCATTACGGTAATCTTTTAACCAAGAAGAAAAAGAATGCGAGGAAGAATGGAAGGTTATTGGGGAACGAAATAGGGGGGTAGGATAGTTTTTTATATGTTAGATATGCACATGGAGGATCAAGTAAAGGGGAAATAAAATGTGGGGAGAAAAAATCAACAAATGTGAAAAAAGTGTGTTCCATAAAACAGGTACACCTAAAACACTGATGGGTTCTACAGTGTTGAATAAGCATCCGGGATAGAGAAGAAATAGTCTCACACTAGTGATAAAAAAGTGATGATATTGAGATGAATGGAGTAGACTGGTAACAGCCAGAACATAAAGAGAAAAGCCACGCAGTCCACGCGGAATTACTAAAATTGTTGGTAATAAGTCTTAGGCTTCTTCTATGTGATTAGAGATAACAAAGTTATATAAGAGCATAAAAAGGAAGAAGTTAGTCGAGAAAGAAAAAGTAACTAATTTAGTTATATGTATGGGATACGACGTCGTAACTTGTCTTGAAATATTCATATGAGAGAGGGGGGAGGATTAAGTAGGTGGTTGGACGTTTGTGTCAGGAATATGTGATTAGGGGCACCGCGCCGCCACACACGGTACCATAAGGGATTCTGTGTCCTGGGCGAACGGTGGAGAGGAATAATAATAATAATAATAATTCATGCTTCAAGTTTCACAGACTAAGGAGCTGCAGCCCTATAGCGAATGGCAACGATCCTCAGACTCTCCCATTGAGCTCTATGGGAAGAAACGTTAGGCTATTGTCTATGTTGTATCAAGCCCTGTTCACTCTAGCGGTTTGAGCCGCGCGGAAACCGTAGCAGTACCGCAAAGTAAAGGAAGAACTGCGCTGTTGTATTGGAACTCTTTCATTCATATACAATCTAAATGATGGAGTTCAAGTCTCTAATGTGAACAGGGCCTTAGAGCAGAGCTGTGGTGAAATTATTTGATTATAGTAGAAGGGCTAGGTGATCAGTCGCCGGTTGTAAACTACGCGTATGTGAAAATCTAAGAAATTATAGTCGAGATTAATAGAGGGGTATCTTTGGCTTGTTTAGGGGATTAAAGCTCAGCCCCTTAAGGCGCCTTTAGATAAAGATGAGGGTGTTGACGGCTTTTGAAGACCAAAGGGAGGGAGAAAATTCTATCTGATGTCCGTCTTCCAGGACATTTGCAGGTACGCATTGTTTATCTCTGGTGGGCAATAACGAGATTTAATCAGCCACATGTGTCTAGATAGACGCAAAAGTCTGTGCATTTACAGAAACACACATGTATAGAAGCAGATGCGTTTAAACGCATGTGTACACACACACACACACACACACACACACACACACACACACACACACACACACACACACACACACACACACACACACACACACACACACACACACACACACACACACACACACACACACACACACACACACACACACACACACACACACACACACACACACACACACACACGACCATGGACACAGGCACACGGATATAGACAAAGGAATATGTGTATTGTATATCGTGTTTTATAGTCAGTAATACACATGTATAAATACATACATGTACTTATGTGCCTGTGTGCTGTTTTTGTCGTACAGTTGATATGTAACGCGGTTTACTTTTGACACTGAGGCTGAAATCACAACCAACATAATCGTTTAACAATCTTACTACTGGTGTTGATGTCACGAAAATGAATAGAATGTCCCGACGAGAGCTGGGATATAGGGTGAAAGTGCCACCCAGCACGGAAGGGTCCAAAGAGATGGCCTGTGACCCCTTTGTTACAAATGCGGTGCTACGAACATGAAGAAAGTATTCTGGCGGGAGAGACAATAAGGCCCTGTTCACACTAGCGGTTTGAACCGCGCGGAAAACGCGGCGGTACCGCATGTACAAGGAAAAACAGCACGATTGTGTGTGAATGCCTCCATTGACATATGTTGTAATTGAACCGCCGCGGTTCAAACCGCTAGTGTGAAAAAAATGACACTCGGTACAGACACGAGGAAAGATTTTGATGTTTCAGCCCGTGCGTATTAAGAAAAAATATATATTATTATTATCATTTTCATTATTATTATTATTATTATTATTATCATTATTATTATTATTATTATTATTACTATTATTCTTATTTTCTATTTTTTATAAACGATAGGTAGATAAAATAACAACAGATATCTATGCCGTACGGATGTATACATGTCTCCTGTGCAAAAGACAAAATTTTATGTATATAAAGTATATGTACTGGAGGTGTCAACCAATCTGTTATGATTTTAGTTATGTTCCTGTGCCATGTTTTCCAATGAAAGAAATGTGATGAGAATAAACAAAAAAATTTCTGTGTGAATAAAACATATAAAATTAGAAATAACCATATTTAGATTACATATACACATCTTGTCCCTTATAATCCATTACAAAAGAAATTATATACATATATATATATATATATATATATATATATATATATATATATATATATATATATATATATATATATATATATATATATATATATATAATATATATACATCCACGTCAGGCAAAGTACTTGCGGTTCGCACTCGTGATTTAGTTGTTAGGTCTTTTTCAAACTATCGATGACGAACGCATAGCAGGCGATACGATTTATGGAAAAGTACTTTTCGAATGAATGTAGCTGCGTTCAGACATACAATGATCATTTTTTACTTTGAAATACTAAACACGACTTTTTTCTTTGCAGGTATGGGAACACATTCGAAAAAGGTTTCCGCCACTGGAAGTAAGTATATGAAACTGTGTACGACTGTGAAGGGGAACAGACATACACGTGCGCACGCGCACACACACACACACATACACACACACACACACACACACACACACACACACACACACACACACACACACACACACACACACACACACACACACACACACACACTCACACACACACACACACACACACACACACACACACACACACACACACACACACACACACAAACACACACACACACACACACACACACACACACACACACACACACACACACACACACACACACACACACACACACACACACACACACACACACACACACACTGCGACTGCAAGGTGTGTATGTGCGTGTGTGTGTGTATGTGTGTGTGATTGTGTGTGTGTGTATGTGTGTGTTTGTGTGTGTGTGTGTGTGTGTGTGTGTGTGTGTGTGTGTGTGTGTGTGTGTGTGTGTGTGTGTGTGTGTGTTTGTATGTGTGCGTGTATGAGTTTCTTTATATATATATTATATATATATATACATATATTTATATACATATATATACATATACATATATATATATACATATATATATATGTGTGTGTATTCACCTTTGTCTTTGGATCACGTGTTGGACTCGTGATCGACAGCTATTTCCCTCCCGGAAGAGAGCTCAGAGCTCGTATGACCGATCTATGGGTAATGCTATGACCTTACACTCACACACACACCCAACTCCCTGCCCACGAGAGTTGGAGTATCGACGCGAGGCGCAGCGATACTGAATTAATTTTAGCCCTGGGCAGGATTCGAACCCAGTACCCCCGGTACCACCGTGCTGAGAGTCTGAGCCTCTACCAACTGCGCCACCGAGTCGTGTATGTGTGTGTGTGTGTGTGTGTGTGTATGTGTGTTCATGCGTACGGGTGTACGTGTGTTTATTTATGTGTGTAATAATAATAATGATGATAATAATAATAGTAATAATAATAACAACAACAATAATAATAATAATAATAATAATAATAATAATAATAATAATAATAATAATAATAATAATAATAATAATAATAATAATAATAATAATAATAATAATAATAATAATAATAATAATAATAATAGTAATAATATTTGCATACGTATATACATACATATACATGCATATACCAAGGAATTTTCCCCTTACAAGGGAGGTAGCCAAGAAACAAAGAAATAAAATCTACTCCTACCCATGCATCCCAACATCACTCCCATTCACCCCCTCCCTCCCTCTTATCTTGGGTCCTCCTGGATGACGGGTCATCCCTGCATCTCGCCCACTGCTCTGGGTCAGAAGCAGTGTAGCAAGACACAGCGCATCCACAACAAGGCTAATTCATAAAACCGGTGACCCCCCCTCCCTCTCCGTCCCTTCATAAAAGAGAGAGAGAGAGAGAGAGAGAGAGAGAGAGAGAGAGAGAGAGAGAGAGAGAGAGAGAGAGAGAGAGAGAGAGAGAGAGAGAGAGAAGACGGGGAGAAATCTCTTTGGACTGTGTCAAAATATCTTTCAAAAAATTCCCTCACTCAATTCCCCACCCATCCTTTCCATGCATCACAACATCATCCATACGCAACCATTCTCCACTCGCCCATATCTTCTGTCTTCTACCGTCCTTCTTCAACAAACATTCCCCTCTTTCCCAATGCCCCTTTTACCCCATCCATCCATCTCATCTTTGGTCGCCCCTCATGTTCACTCCTTCCACCTGTGTCTTCCACACCTCTTTTACTATTCTTTCTTCATTCATTTTTTCCATGTGTCCAAACCATCCCAATACTCTTTCATTAACCCTATCTCCAAACTCTCTTTTCACATTTGCATTTCTTAACTCCTCGTTTTTCACTCTACTCAGCCTAATAACCCCTACCATACTTCTCAGGCAATATATCTCAAACACATTGAAACTCTCATATGTTCCATGTTTCTGCCCCATACAGGGCTGTCGGCTCAATCACTCCTTCATATAATCTCTTAGCATCTATTCCCAAAAGTCTATTTCTCATTACATTTTTTATCCCCCATGGGATTTACTTGATTCTCTCAATCTTCATTCTACTTCAATCTCCACTCCTCCCTTTCCCGCCACATTCGCACCCAAGTATCTAAAACTATCCATTTTCTCCACTGTCTCTCCCTTAATACTCACTTTCAGTTTGCTGCCTCATTCTTCACAAGTACATCTCATCATCTTACTTTTACCCACATTTATCTTCAACATCCTTTTTTCACACACCTTCCCAAACCCTGTCACTAACTTCCTTAAACTCTCCTCTGATCATGCCACAACCGCAGTGTCATCAGCAAACAAGAACTGGCTGATCTCTCATTTATTCCATTTCCTTTAACCCATTTCCCTTGTATTTACCCTTCGCACCACCCCATCCATGTATAAATTGAACAGCCATGGCGGTATGATGCATCCCTGACAAAGTCCCACCTTTACCTCAAACCACTCACTCTCTCCATTTTTAATTTTAACACAAACTCTACCACTCTCCTAAAAACTCTTGTCTGTTCTTAACAGCTTTTCTCCC
>NC_134778.1:92366422-92368922 GCF_046742065.1 Oratosquilla oratoria
CTATTGTGTGGGAGAGAAAGGGAGTTCGGGAGAGAGAGGAAAGAGGGAGAGAGAGGGAGTGAGGGGGAGAGAGGAGGGAGGGAGAGAGAGGGAGTGAGGGGGAGAGAGGAGGGAGGGAGAGAGAGGGAGTGAGGGGGAGAGAGGAGGGAGGGAGAGAGATGGAGTGAGGGGGAGAGAGGAGGGAGGGAGAGAGAGGGAGTGAGGGGGAGAGAGGAGGGAGGGAGAGAGAGGGAGTGAGGGGGAGAGAGGAGGGAGGGAGAGAGAGGGAGTGAGGGGGAGAGAGGAGGGAGGGAGAGAGAGGGAGTGAGGGGGAGAGAGGAGGGAGGGAGAGAGCTGGAGTGAGGGGGAGAGAGGAGGGAGGGAGAGAGAGAGGGAGTGAGGAGCCTGCTGAATAAGTCGAATGGAATGGTCAAGATCAGTTCGAGGAAAACGAAATGGTAATTGAAACTTCGGATGTGTTGGAGATATAATAGGCTTTCCAAAGAACAGGAAATAAGTTTCCGTAGTGCACAAGTCTGTTACTTTATGGTAGTTATGGTAACTTCGGTGTAGTCTTGTAATTGGATGACGTTTATCTTTTTCTGCTCGATGATTTCGTTCAAGTCAGGAAGCTTTCGGGATTGAACGGATTGGAAGCCCGGAGAGCAAATCACAGGATACGAAAGGTTCTGTACAAATGGCAGTATCATGATAGTGCAATTACATTAAACTAAAATGAAGCGAAATGAGGTACATCAGCGAACAGGAAGTAAAGACTAGGTTGAAGACCTTTGTGTGACACAGGGGTGGACAGCACAGTAAAATCTATCAGTTATCGTCAATTGGGGGCATACGCCAGGGAGCGGGTTGCTTTAGTCACACGCCTGCACCAGTCCCCATGGCCTCGCCGAACAAGCTCACATGTATCAACTCCAAACAACTTTCGACAGTTTCGATCAGTTCGGCCCAGTCATGAATTCTGTGGGCGTCCCCCTCGTCTCCTCCATCGAAGAGACAACAAAAGCTATGTAAACTATGTATTGCTTAGAGACTATTGTATTCGCATGAAGGACGAAGCTCGGTCAGATTTGAATCCTGCTGCGTTAGGGGGTTCTCTTTAGTCGAATAGAATTTCCTGGCGGCAACCAGAATGAACGACGAAAAAGTTAAAACACGAAAGGGTTAAAGGTGTTTCATTTAACCTCTTCTGTGTGATAGCTTACGTCATGTGTGTGTTTTCCATTCAGTTTGTATGATAAATGCGTTTTTTTTTTCACTTGTTATGTGCAGACAGCAAACCCATTCATTTGGCTGGTAGGCCCCCCTATTCAAGAAATGATGATGATGATGATGATGATGATGATGATGATGATGATGATGATGATGATGATGATGATGATGATGATGATGATGATGATGATGATGATGATGATGATGATGGTGATAATAATGGTAATAATGATAATAATAGTAATAATTATAGTAATAATGGTAATAATATTAATAATAATATTAATAATAGTAATAATGATGGTTATGATAGTAGCAATAATAATATTAATAATAATAATAATAATATTAATAATAATTGGATTATTAAATTAATGCTGATACAGTGATAAAATGACAGTATACAATTTGAGCTAATTTTAGGACTAAACTATATTGAGATAATATTGTGCACTACGGACGGAAAGGTACCGTTCTTGTAGCTGTCAGTCTTGGGTCTCTGATGGGTAAATACAGCACTACGAGTGGAAGAGTTAAGAGAGAGAGGGGACCACTTATAGTAGACGTATTTTAATGAAAGTGAAGCCATAAAGTTTTCATCCCCTGAGAGCAAATCGGAGATCTCCGAAAAGGAGGAGGAGATGGAGCAAGGACTGGGGAGAGCATCGGTGACTGTATGAGAATAATGAGAAAGGAATATTATTATTTCCATAACAGTGAACACCCTCATCAGGATGATCTGCCTTCAGCTGAATCGCCTGACCTTAAAAAAAAATCTGGAGATCGTTTTCGTAACGAAGGGATGGCCGGGAGATTCAGAAGCCATGTGACAGCATGGATGACATGCTCATAGAGCTGAACAAGATCTTAGAAGAATGTGAGAGGCCTACACTAGGAGGCGCGTAGCTGCGATCGATACTGTCACTTTTGACCCATGCAATTGAAGAAGTGTTTGAGGGAGCTAGCAGCCATTGCTGAAAATCGAAGAGAAGTGCGGGATTCCAACCCACAAGTAAGCAAATGAGAGACCAGCATACTTCCTATTACCCCACAAGCGCACTCCTCGCACAAGATCTTGTGTGGCGAGATTTGTTGCACTGCAGGTGCGATGGCTCTTTCCAGTGAGATAAAAACGTCAGACGTTGAAAAAAATACATCTAAGTGCGGCAGAAAACCGTTTGTTCCTTTACTACGTGGACTGAGAAAAAATGAAGACATAAAAAGAAGATAACTTTATTAACAAAATGCTGTTTTATGTCGAAGTGCAGCTGTGTAGGTTTACCTGGAAAGT
>NC_134778.1:92378922-92388922 GCF_046742065.1 Oratosquilla oratoria
GGAGGAGGAGGAGGAGGAGGAGAAGGTCGAGGAGGAAGAGAAGGAGGAGCAGGTCAAGACAGGTATATCAGGCTCGTGAACCCTGTCCAACAATGTTGTCGGGTGATTTTATTCAGCGAGCAACTAGACGCCCAAGGAGGTACGATTACCTCGATATCGGCTGTATCAAATAATCACTTCGTTTTGATGATGATTTTTACAAGTTTCATTCTGGCTAAAGTTGGGCGACTTGGTTCTGCCTAATGATATTCTCTCTTCGTTTTCCGCTGCCCTTCTCTCTTTTTCTGCATCTCTCTCTCCTTTCTCTCTCTCTCTCTCTCTCTCTCTCTCTCTCTCTCTCTCTCTCTCTCTCTCTCTCTCCTCTCTCTCTCTCTCACTCTCTCTCTACTCTCTCTCTCTCTCTCTCTCTCTCTCTCTCACTCTCTCTCTCCTCTCTCTCTCTCTCTCTCTCTCTCTCTCTCTCTCTCTCTCTCTTCTCTCTCTCTCTCTCTCTCTCTCTCTCTCTCTCTCACTCTCTCTCTCTCTCTCTCTCTCTCTCTCTCTCTCTCTCTCTCTCTCTCTCTCTCTCTCTCTCTCTCTCTCCTCTCTCTCTCTCTGTCTCTCTCTCTCCTCTCTCTCTCTCTCTCTCTCTCTCTCTCTCTCTCTCTCTCTCTCTCTCTCTCTCTCTCTCTCTCTCTCTCTCTCTCTCTCTCTCTCTCTCTCTATCTCTCTCTCTCTCTTTGTAGCTTTCTTTATTGATATGGTTGTACAGGTCAGCAATTTCGAGGTAGTTGACAAGAATTCAATCTGGTGACTCAGTGTCACTAGTAGATGCATGGAATGTTGAGACATCGAACATTTGTCGCCGTGGCTCATTGGGCTCTACATTCAATTTCCAAAGGTTGCATCAGCCTGCCATTTGCCCTGGCTGTCCTATCACAAAAGGCATAGGTGACGTCTTCGGCCGTATGTAGAGTCCTTATAGTGTGAGTTCTTCCAAGAACGAGGAAGAGTGGAGGTCAAAAGAACGACTTCGGGACTTGGGGTTCAAACATGGTGACTCATCTTGATGTAGGTTCTGTTTCAAAAGGATACAAGAGTATTCTACCGAGGGTTGGGCACCCGTTGAGATCAATCTGGATTTCTATTTATTTATTTATTTGTTTATTCATTTATTTGTTTTTAATTAATTATTATTAATGTTTTTTTTCAATACTCGTCGCAGTGTCTCGCAGGGTTGAATAAGAGAGTTTGATCTTGGCGAAGATTAGAAGTGCCACTTGACAGAGAAGATGCAAAGGGACTAAAAGTGTCAAGGGGATATTCTTATACATTATCATCGAATTTTTTTTTAGTATAAAATAGAGCGTATCGAGGGTTTAGGTACAATAACATACCAAAAAATTAAAAATGATACTTTGATAGCGCAATTTTTTTTTTTTAAGGTGGGTACGGTTGTGTGTTATCACGGAAGAGGATACAATATTGAGAATTAAGGAAGATTTTTATACCACCTGTAACAAAATTTAGTATACAATAAGCAATATTTGGTGGTGTAAGATATAGTTTAAGACAGTGTAGCAAATATACTCGACGTTATTGAGGTAATGGACTATTGACTACCTAGGACAGAGCACCCGCTCGCGTGGGATAAATTTTTGTGGAAGGGGAAGAGAAGTCAGTAGGAAATTGAAATGACAGTCGTGTATAAAAGGGTGCTATTGCCACTGAACACTTGTAAGGAATATTCATTAGGACCTGTATCGAGGCCCAGGAGGCATGGGCAGGAGACTCGAACATCGAGGCTTGCATCTATATCAACCAAAAGCGGGAAAAATTGGCCGGATATATGTAGGTGTGTGATTGGTTCTCTAGTTAGGGGCTGTGGTCCCTTAGGGTCCCTGAGGTCCCTGTACTTACCGAGGGGAGCCCACATAACTTTCCTTAGGATGAACAAGGCTGCTAACATGAAATTTGAGGTCTTTAGTGGATACCTAGCGATTATATCTAGTGTTAAAGTAATCTACAAGAGGATGAAGCTATTGGTGAAAGCTGAAACTATTGGTTGAGAAGATGAAATATCTTTATGGATCGGGATAATACGTGGTAACTGACATGGAGCCTCCTTGTGGTCTCTTGCGGTCTCCTCCTTTCTTATTATCTTATGTAAAGAAGTGCAGTACATAGATACGGGGTAGATGGGAAATAGGTTGGAAACATCTGCTCTAAAGAAGAATTTGATGAATGGGTATTACATTGGGAACCATTAATCCCAAATCAGAACCACGTCTACGTTCGTCTGCCTTCGGACAACAAAGAAGTTGAGGAGACCTCGCCGTGAACAGAAGATGGTGAGCCAACAAAAACGTTCCTTTGTGTCCGATGATGAAAACGTTTATGCAATTTGTGGAAGACAAGGGCCTCGGAGAATTTTCCGTTTAAGGCATAGGCGCACATAAAAAGACAGTAGAAGTATTCTATGTTTTGTCTGTTTTTTTTTTTTCCTGATGTATGTAAATATTTTTTTCTTTTACGTGCTTGTCGTATAATATCTTTCCTTGGGTTTGCTGTGTTTATTTTCTAGTACCTCTCCTTTTTTTCTGAAAAGAAATATTAGATCTCTTGTTTGTGAGCATAATTCCAGCGACTTGGTCATTCCGATGTGGCAGTAACAGCGTTGGAACTCTTATTAATGAATATTTTATTTTGGCTCAGATTCAGATCATGATTAATATGCAATCAGATATACCCGCGCCATGAAGGTATGTTGCTAATCGCACGCGGGCATACTCGCGCGCACGCACACACAGTGTCGGTCTCTTCATTCTTCGGAACCTTTATTAAAAAAAAAAAAAAAACACGGCTTGTTGGGATACTTGTTAGCGTCGATGGTTCGCGACTGCACAGACTCGAGAACGAGCCTTGTTCAGAGCTTCATAACAGTGCAAGCCGTTACTGCCTCCCTTAAGCAAAAAATTTTTCTGGGCTAGGACATAACATTACACATAGATCGGTCTATACATGAGCTATTGAGTTATAGAACAATTCGCTAATAACAGCAATGTAATTCAAACAATAAGACCCGGCCATCGCGAGCTTTGAACTAGGGTCTCTCTATACATGAGCTATTGGGTTTCTGTCTGGGGAGTTGGTAGCCGTTGTTGATCACGAGTCTAGCAATTAGTTCAAGAAGATGGTGGGTTAATATGCAATACCCTCGACATTTGCATACACGCACACTCATGCACGCAGAACCGGGTCTCCTTGAGCATAGAATCTATGCTTTATATTACGATATGGTTCATAAATTTAGGTAGATACATGAATGCACATACGCAAAGACATGCATATATTCTCTCGTACACACACACACACACACACACACACACACACACACACACACACACACACACACACACACACACACACACACACACACACACACACACACACACACACACACACACACACACACACACACACACACACACACACACACACACACACACACACACACACACACACACACACACACACACACACACTCACACAGACACACACACTTTTTTTGCTTCAGTTATTTCTTCTCTCATATTTTCAGTCCGAACTCTTATACGATTTATCATGATCCTATTTTATTATCATGAACTGCCTGTCCTTCACATACTCATCCGTGTCACCTTTGTTTTGCATGTAATGCTGTCTCTTCCTCTCATACTCTATCTTTCCCTTCCACACTCCAACCCTTGTCTGTATCTTTCTTGCCCTCTCCCCACTCTTTCTTTCTCTATCTTTCCATTCTTATCTCTCTCTCTTTCTCTTTCTCTCCTCTCTCTCTCTCTCTCTCTCTCTCTCTCTCTCTCTCTCTCTCTCTCTCTCTCTCTCTCTCTCTCTCTCTCTCTCTCTCTCTCTCTCTCTCTCTCTCTCTCTCTCTCTCTCTCTCTCTCTCTCTCTCTCTCTCTCTCTCTCTCTCTCTCTCTCACTCACTCTTTCTCATAGCTCTTCCCTTGTTATCGTGTTTCTAGTTTCCTTATTTATTAATATTCTTGACCTTCTTTATCTTCTTTGTCCTTTTTTAAACTGTTGTATTTTTTTAAAGTCGTTTTCACACGTTCATGCCGTTCCTCGTCATCCACCACGACCTGTTTTATGTTCTCATGTTATTTTTTTTTTTTCGAACTTTCTCGTCGTCGCATTTTTTATGTTTTTCTTTCTCTTTTTCGTATTCCTTTCTTGGTCTTGCTTCTGCCGTGGTTTTGTTTGTCTTCCGACATGATATGCCTTTTCTCTCGCTTTCTCCACAGAATTTTCCTGTCTCTATTGTCGCTGTGCAGGCCTGTTTTTCTTTTTTATTTCTTCTTTCTCTTTTTTATCGGGGGCAAATACAAACATGGTAGCATGCCACAAGATCTTTGTAAGGTTGTGGAGTGAAAATAACTTCTCAACTTCTGTGAACTGGTATACTGAATAAAAAAAGTATGACATGTGTGTCAAATATACCCACAGAAACACAACAGAGATCCTAACGTTTTTCTCCAGAGAGGACTGGGAGGTTAGGTTAGGTTAGATTAGATTAGATTAGATTAGGTTGCTTCTGTGCTAGTCTAGTTAATGAAATTCGAGACAGCAATTATTAACTACACTTTTGCAGTGCTTGGAATCCAATGGGGAGAAATAGCATGTATGATGAAAACTATATCAACTCAAGATATCGAATGGACTTTGATCCTTTTAGCAGGATATATATATATATATATATATATATATATATATATAATATATATATATAATATATATATATATATATATATATATATATATAACTTAGATCCACTCTTCGAGAAAGAAGCTGAGATACAGAGTAATCCGTATATTTCGACCACTGATTATGGTCCTCTTCAGCAGGTATGTGTACATACATATAGTAGGAAGACAAGAATATATATACAGAGGGAAATACTACAAAAAAGGAACTAGGGAAGCCTCAAGTCACATGCCCTTGATGAGGTCGGACATTTTGTTCCTTGGAGGTAAATTTGGTTATTGCCAAGCTGGTAATAGCATCTGGTGACCATTGACCTTTTGATATGTTGAAATTTGGAAATTGTTTGATAAATGAAGATTCGACATTTTTTTAAAACTACAATGTGATTGATATACTGTGGCTGCATTCTTCCAGTCTATTCGGTGATCTAAGAGACTCGAGCGGAGGAATACAGCTGATTTTTTTCCCCGTATTTTACATAATTTTATTGTTCCTTTATCCTTGTGGGTAGCTCACATTCCGTTTGTCCCCAGTACACTTCGTCACAATCAAGACATGGTAATTTATATACTCCAGGGTTGTTATTCTTAGGAGTTCTATGATTGACATTTAACACTTTTCTAGAAATACTATTTGGGTAACTGAACGTGATTTTAATTTGATTGCTGGCTAGTAATAAAATCAAAATCCCATTCAGTTACCAAAAAAGAATTTAAAAAAAGTTTTAAATGTCCATCGTAGAACTCCTAACAATAACAGCCCAGGAGTATATAAATTACCATGTCTTTATTGTGACGAAGTGTACTGGGGACAAACGGGACGTGAGCTACCCACAAGGGTAAAGGAACATAATAATTCTGTAAAATACGGCCAAGAAAACTCAGCTGTTTTCCTCCGCTCGAGTCACTTAGATCACCGAATAGACTAGAAGAATGCAGCCACAGTATATCAATCATATTGCAGTTAAAAAAAATGTCGATTCTTTTACTAAACAATTTCCAAATTTCAGCATATCAAAAGGTCAATGGTCACCAGATGCAATTACCAGCTTGGCAGTAACCAAATTTATCTCCAAGGAACAAAAGGTCCGATCCCATCAAGGGCACGTGACTTGAGGCTCCCCTAGTTCCCTTTTGTAGTACTTCTTGTCTTCCTATTCTATATATGTATCTGCTGAAGAGGGCCACAGTCATTGGTCGAAATATACGGTTTACTCTGTATCTCAGCTGTCTTTCTCTGAGAATGGGTCTAAATTTCACAAAGGATTACAAAAGCGAAGCATGTCGACAGGAGACCTTTTGGTCCATAACTAGGTCGGATGCGAAAAAAATATAATAATGATAAAAAAGAAAAGAAAATTATAATAATATAAATGATAATAAATGAAATAAGTAAATGCATAGGTATAGTTGAATAATAAACAAACAAGTGAATAGTAAATAATAATAAATTGGCACATAACTAATGATAAATTAAAATCAAGCAAATAATAATAAACAAACAGACAAATAGTAATAAAACAAATAAATAAATAATATAAGATAAATGGCAGGCAGTACATCATCTTCCTTAGTTTTGCTACTACATGTGCGTGATATATATATATATATATATATATATATATATATATATATATATATATATATATATATATATATATATATATATATATATATATATACTATAAAACCAATCACTAGTAACAGCGGTATACTTCAAACATTTTATATATATACATGTATTTGCATATGTATATATATATATATATATATATATATATATACATATATATATATACACTATAAAACCAATCAATAGTAATAACGTTATATTTAAAACATTCTATATATGTACGTGTATTTGCATGTATATATATATATATATATATATATATATTTATATATATATATATATATATATATATATATATATATATATATATATATGTATATATATATATATATTTATATATATATATATATATATACATATATATTGCTGATCATTCACTGTAATTGTTTCCAGAGGGCCAACCTCATTAATTTCGAGTTTTTACACTTTCTATTTTTCATTTCTTCCACGTTGCCGAAGAGTCCTTACTTGCCTCTCAAATGCTCGTGTGAATCAAGTCATTCGAATCAAGCTTCTGCTAATGATGCTGTTCGCAAATTATGGCGTCGTTAGCTAGAGATGATATTGCCATCGGCAAAATCCAAGATCAAACGCAGTTGTCTCATATCAATAACTCTAAAATTATGCCTGAGGTTTGTGTTAGCTTGATTCACATGGTTTCATTTGAGTTAACAATTATTCAGATAAAAGAATAAGATCGTCCTCCGTAATTGAAAACTTTAATTTTTGAAGGATTCTTATTACGGAGATTATTCTTAAATGGTGTTGGACATTCTGAATATGAGCCAGATGACATCAACCGTTTCAATTATCTAAACTCACAAAGCTTTTGTTAATAAGAAAATATTTGTGTGAGGTGCACAATACATATCTCTGGAGCCAGAGTGAGCGACATGACACTGAATATTTAGTTGTTTAGTCTTATCCGATATATCTTATGTGTTATTCAGGGAACCTCCATTATTCCGTCATTGTTTTGTCCTCCTCTTCCATGTGATAATATTGTTTGAAAATTTGTTTTACGTTAAGCAAGAGGTTGACGAGAAACATTGGGCTTAGGCTGTCAAACTATCGGTTTGATCAAGAGGCACATGGAAACAATTTTGCTGGTCGCAGTCGCCGTAATAAACAAATGTCTCTCAGAGAGGGGAACCATTATAATACAATTACAAGTTGTAGTCATCCACTTGTTCTTTCTTAATCGCATTTCCTTCGTTAAAATAATAAAAATCGTAAATTCTTTTCCATTGTTACCAGCCTGTTTACTTTTCCTGTTTTCTTCATTCGGCCTCTTTTTCCTTCTTCTTTTCCTCTCTACCATTATCCTTCTACTCCTCGTTCAAAGTGTCCTCCTTCCCCTTCTACACTTCCTACTCCTCCTTACCCTCCTTCACTTCCTATTCCTCATCCCCTCTCATTCGCTCCTACTCCTTCTTCCCCTCTTTCCCTCCTACTTCTCCTTCCATACTTCTTCCGCCTCTCCTTCTCCTCCTCCTCTTCCTCCTCCTCCTCCTCCTCCTCCTCCTCCTCCTCCTCCTCCTCCTCCTCCTCCTCCTCCTCCTCCTCCTCATTTTCCGTCTTCGCCCCTCGAATATATATCTTGCCACCATCATACATTACACAGGGCTCCGCTCGGCGGATAATGAAACTTGTATATTGTATGATCGCACTACACTCGATGTCGTGTGAATTGTATATTGCATGTTCACATAATTTATTCAGCGCGAAGAAGTCTGAAATTTATATGATGGAAGTCCGGTAGACAGCACAAGGAACCTATGCTGTATGATAGGATATATTTTCTAAAGATTTGGAGTGTAAGGATCAAGGAGTAGTTTTTTCATCAAACTAGTTTTTTCCATGTGTTGATTCTGTGATGTTTCTTTCTGATAGTGATGCTTACGTTATTGTCAGTCACTGTTAACATCGCCGCCATCACAAAAGTGCCACTACCATTTAACAGCAACAACAACAATATTGTATTGTTATGCATTTGGGTGCTGTGCCACATAATTTGGAGTGGCGGAGTGACAGAGACACGATAAGAAGTTTGTCTTCGTTTCATTCCAGGAAACAACCCGATCCAGTTAGAGGAACAGGCCGAGCGACAACAGGGCCAAAGTGGTGGCCTTGATTGACCTGACGTGCAATCGGCAGGAGATATATATTTTAGACCCAAATTGTACCGAAAAAAAAAGAACGCACGACCATAGCCTTTGACGTGAATAATAGGCCAGGCCGAACTTGTATCTTTTTGAGAATTTCAAATTAGCGTAGGAGAACAAGCGTTCCAGTGACCACCTCACAACTGCGATGGCCAAGAAGAGAAGATTCCGCTTTGGCTTATGTGGTATGCAGCGGGTGGTTGGGTAAGCCTTTTGGAGTGTATGGTTGTGAGTGTATATAAGTACATTACATTTTCCATCACCACCAACACTACCACCTCCACATTCTTCCATCACTACTAATCACTATCATTACCATTACCCATACCTCACCTATACGGCAATACTCAGACAAAAGATTAATTTCGGTATCGCTTGAAATAACATGTCGTGTCTTTATTTGTCGACCAAAAATGAAGGAACTAGCTTTAACAGAAACAGTATAATTACCCGCTGTAAAGGAAGTAATGGTATTATTGCTTTATTGTTGATGCTGTTGCTGTTATTTTGTTTCTTTCCATCTCCCTCAACAAAACACAAAATGTCCACAAGGAAATAGGAGATTATTTGCTAATTCAGCAGTTAATGAAGTCTTCGAGAAATGAAAGAAATTTGGATTCAGGACTGCAGAGGTCGTTCTTGTCGCGCTGCCGGAAGGCTGAAGACTCGACTGGGAATTTCTACCGCAAATCACGAATCTTTTTTGGAGGACCCCGAGTCTCGGCGCTATTACTCTTCCCTCCGGCCCGCGGGCCCTTGTCCTAGGTCCCCGCCTTGCTCCACTAAGAACAAGACTTACTGGCGCCTCCTCCTCTCCCTTCCCCCCCCCCTCATACTACTCCCTCACTCCCCCCCTCCCTCCTCGCCCTTTTACAGTTGTAATGGTCTGCATTCCTGAGTGGTGCCACTGCTCTTATATTCCCTCTCCTCTCTCTCTCTCTCTTTCTCTCTCCCCTCCCACCCCCTCTCTCTCTCTCTATTTCCTTTATTTTACCGTACCCTTCTCCCTGCTCCCTCTATACCCCTCTCTCTCTTTCCCTCTCTCGCTCCCTTCTCCCTTCTCCCCACTCCCCCTCTACCCTCTCACTTTCCTTATTTGTTTTTCCTTTCTTTTCTTTTCATTTTTATTTTGTGCCCTGAACTCTTTGTCATTGATAAATATAATTGCCACCTTGTGGCCTTCGGAATTGATATTTTTGCACTTCTTCTGTTACTGTGCCTTTCACCACCCCCAAGAAAGTCTCTGTGAATGCCCTGGAAGGTCACTCTTCTGCCAAGGCTTTGTGTAGGGGTTGGGCTGCAGAGCCTTCTCGAGGGAAGTTCTTAGTCTCCTTCGCGGCTCTTAGACTCCATTCATCCTTTGTCCCTCAGCAAGAACGTCCTTTTTTTTTTCTTCTTCTTTTGTTTCTTTATCTTCTTCTTCCTTTTCTCGTTTCTTTTTCATTTTTCTTTGTCTTTT